>NC_079212.1:24612785-24935285 GCF_029633865.1 Lampris incognitus | reverse complement strand
AGCCGGTGACGTCACTGGTGGACAATCTGTGAATGTCAAAACTTGCTTCCTTGTTTGCCGATTGGGCTGCACTGTATAGGAAAATCCACAGGACAATGAAACATTGTACAGCCGTATGCTGTTTGTGTTTTCTTATACAGTGCAGGAAGTAAGTTCTCACATTTATGTATTGTCCGCCAGCGACGTCACCAGTGGACACAATGTGGATAGTGTTTCAGATACACAGAAAAATTACAGCTGCCAATGAAGTATTATTCCCACAACACACACACACACACACACACACACACACACACACACACACACACACACACACACACACCGTGGTAGCTAAAGGGACAAACTGTTATGAAGGTGAAACTGGTGAAACAAGGACACGTACCCATCAAAACACCCATCTCTCAAACAGCTCAAGTGCCATTCACCGCTTGTCTCCCTCTCTTTCTCTTGCCGCTCTCGTGATGTGGGCTCACCGCTCCTGCTGTGATGGACTTCCTCTCTGCTCTCAACAGTTTGTAAGTACATAATCAGAAAGCCGTCACTCCTCTCTGTCTTCTTCTAGCGCCAGGAAAGTGTCTCCTGTTGACTCATCTCTCGACACCACTTCCCTCGTTGGGGGGAGATGGAGGCGTCCCTTTAGTGAACAGTCAGGCGGGAGGCCGACCCAGTGGTCAGGAACAGGAACGAGCGGCGCTTTAAGGGAAGACGCCACATCCTGTTCAGCCTCGTCCGTCACCCTCGCCCACCAGCAGACCCGCCGAGCCGCCCATCAAGCAGCTGGTCGGCTGATCTGTCTTTGGGATGTGACGGGGGGAGACAAAAGAGATGGAGATACTCCATTAGCCAGAGAGCATCTATAACAAGCCGTCTCCCTTTTGGCCCTCTGCACAGAGTAGGAAGTGTCCATCTTCTCTCACAGTGCAGCATGTTGTATTTTCTGTGTGTCAGCCATGTTGCCCGACACCTAAAATAAAGGTGGCCTGGGGTTAAAGACCCTGATCAAGCAAATCCAGATAAAAGGTGACGCCACACTGTTTGAGGAAACTCGAGAAGGGAAAGGGTTTAAAGTTGTTTTAGAAAAGAGCTCAGAAATACCTAATGGGATCTTTCATTTATGTGTCAGCACGACTTCTGCTGTCTTTTGTTGTCGTCAAATCATCGGAAGTTTGGATTTTTTGCAAGTCATAGCAGCTCACGGTGGCCGCCACGATTTCGTTAAACTCTGAAAATACAAACAGTGTCTTCTTATATGGGCAGCGTTATAGATTACACAGGTGGCGCTACAGGGCTAATGTGTGTGAAAGCACACCGGTTGATTTGGATGTGAAGACATCACAATTTATTCAGATGTCATTAAGAGCTTTAAATTGAGAACATAATTAGAGCTCAAGTTTTATTCTGGATTATGGACCTTTTAAGTCAGATTTTTATTTTTTAATTAAGACTTAATCATGCCTAGTATGGTTTTATTTCCAAAAGTGGATGGTACGTACATATCCACATCAAACAGAACCTGTTTAAATTTGATGCAAAATCAAAGAAAGGTGGTGAAGACAATTTTAATTTTAAACTTGTATGAAATTATTAAAACAGGTATTGGTGCTAAAAAAAAGTGGCACAGTGGCGCAGTGGTTAGCACAGTCGCTTCACAGCGGAAAGGTCCTGGGTTCGAGCCCCTGGGTAGTCCAACCTTGGTGGTCGTCCCAGGTTGTCCTCTGTGTGGAGTTTGCGTGTTCTCCCCGTGTCTGTGTGGGTTTCCTCCGGGGGCTCCGGTTTCCTCCCACAGTCCAAAGACATGTAGGTCAGGTGAATCGGCCATACTACATTGTCCCTAGGTGTGAATGTGTGTGTGTGTGTGTGTGTGTGGGCGCCCTGTGATGGCCCGGCGGCCTGTCCAGGGTGTCTCCCCACCTGCCATCCAATGACTGCTGGGATAGGCTCCAGCATCCCGCGACCCTGAGAGCAGGATAAGCGGTTGGGATAATGGATGGATGGTGCTAAAAAAGGGATTCCTCAGGTATCAGCGCTAGTAGGCAATGCCCACGACTGCTGCAGCCAGTTCATACTGGGAATGAACAACAAATGACTGCAACAAAAAAAAAGTTTGCTGTGTAGTTTTGAGGTATGTGCTTTGTTAATCACTGTATCAGACTCTGATGGGGCTGTTGTGGTTTCTAGGCTGAAGTCTGTGCTTTCTATTCACCTGTTGATAGCCTATAATTACCCTGGGCAAAGTATGTTCTAGCAACTCCCTGACAGGGGCAACAGGGTTGATCACAGCATGGCTACTTAAAAGCCAGACAGGTGGACGTGGCTGATGTGGTTTGTATGCGTGAGCACCGGTGTGTGGGTTGTTTTGTGTGCGCACCATTAGCGTGTCTTTAAATTCTGGAAATGGGTATCTTTGTGTGTGTGTGTGTGTGTGTGGGTGCATGTGTACGTGCGTGTGTCGAAGAAATATTTGTCTATCTCCAAGGACTGTGTAGTGCAGCCCCTCTCTCCCCCTGATGTGGGCTGACAGTGGTGTAGTGATGCCTGGGTGGGTCTACCCTCTTCGGGTCACACCAACATCATCAATCTTCCCCTCATGACAGGCGGCTGGGCCCCCCAACCGTGGGCACAGTGCTGTGTTGTTTTGTAATTAGGCTCCGTTAGATGGCAGGAAACCATCCCTCCATCCCTCCACTCCATCTCTTCATCCCTCCACTCCCTTCTGTGCACAGCTGGCCCTCTGCCCTCGGCCGACCAATAAGAACCCCTTAACCTACTCCGCTCGGCTCGGACAACTTGTTTGCATAGTAATGAGGCCATTTCAGTTTCCGTGTCTGATAATGATAGCATCACATAACGATGCCTGGAAGAGTGGGACTGGTCTTGCTTTCAAATGACATAAAACAGCATCGTGGCAGTACCGTAATAGTTGGAATTTTGCATGAAGTCATTTTGAAAGAGTAATTTTAAAGACGTGCTAATGTGTCCCGTGAATAACTTGGCCCGCTCTCCCCTCATTGTGCACAGACAGCTCTTCACTGGGCGGCCAAACATGGCAAAGAGGATATGGCCTCTCTCGTTGCTAATGCCGGCGCCGATGTGAACACCAAATCGGTAAGAAGACTTGATATATTTTTCACACTTATGTTGATTCTGTGACACGATGTAGTCTGCAAGTCTGCATCCTAAAAAAACATCTTCACTAATGCAGCTCTGTCCTCACTCTTTTCTTGCAGCATGTGAGTCACCGCTCTTTAAGTGAAGTGTTTACGTGAACCGGTTCGAGCTTGTAAGTAGTTTGAATCGATAAGGGAGGGAAGGAGGCTTCTCGGCTGGTGTCGTTGTGAGGGCCGAGTTCTTTTGTTGTGCCCCTCGGTGATGTAATGTTCCTAAATGATCCCTGTGAAGATCCAGCTGTGCAAATGTATTACAGCAGCACGTGTTGCAGGGCTGCAGGAGTAAGCCTGATAATAAATCATGTCATGTCACGTTAATTGTTTCCCCAAAACAGTGTCTTATATGTGCAAACGTGCCAGAGTTTAGAGCTACGCAATTTTCTGTGAATTGCCAACCAATTATGTTTTTATCATTATCTTGTGTTGCCATAACCCTTGCTAATTTGTATATTTTCTCCATTTTTTTGTTTTCATTGGCTGTGTTTGGGCATGGGAAACTCCAGGGGGTAAGTATTAACCCTGTCCAGCACTTCTCCCCTGAACCCTAAACATGGTGAAAATGTCAAAGGTGATGTTCAAACATCTTGGGCGGCTTTAACCCCTCAAATGTCAACAAATCGCCAGACTTTTTAAAGTGTGCATACCAGGTCGCATCACCTGCATCCCTGCATATTTAGCTTTTTTCTTTTTTTATCTTTTGAGTACACCTAATACAGAATTGTCTTAATGATCCCCTTCCTAATATCTTTTACTCTGTTTGTGTCCTACAGGGATACACACCATTACACATCGCAGCGTTGCATGGCCATCGGCACATTCTTGACCTGCTCATAGGGACATATGGTAAATAACCTGAGACATTACGATTGTTTCACCTACCAGATGCAGGAGTTGGGTGACCATAACAAATTAATGGAGTACTCTGGTCTTGGGATTTTGGTATGCAGTAAGATGTCAATAACCCAAATCAGCCACTACCCTCCATGACCATTTTCCAGTTTTATAGCTCTTTTCCCTTTGCAGGTGCCAAAGAGAACCTAAGGGACTACAGTGGCCATATTCCTTTCCATTATCTCAACATCAGAGAGCCAGAGGGACCTGAGGAAGACAATGAGCTACGTGAGTACCTACTTCTTTTGTTGCTGAAGCGATGATGAATATAAGACAACAAATGCTGGCAGTGGAACATTAAATGCGGTGGCCTTGCCAAAGCATGGCTGCAACTTATTTGGCATAGTTTATCGACTCAAAAGCATAATTTTGTTGCATGTCTTTCCAGAGTTCCACGTTACTCAGGCCAGAGAGCGGAACAGGAACAGGAAGCTGGCTTCACTGTTCCAGTCCAAAAAGAAGTGGGGCTCAGCAGAGGAGTTAGCTCCCATAGAAGAGGAGAGATCAGCACCACAGCAGCTTGTGCCCCCTGCATTTAGACCCAGGAAGTTCTCACGCTAAAAAAAAAAGAAATCTGGGACTATTTTTTCTTTCCTTCGCTGTTACTCACACACAAACATTCATACATATATACACACATCCATACACATGCATGCATGAACACAAGCATACACACAGGCCAGCACATGCAATACGTATGGATGATATGTACAGATGCCTACACGCAGCTGTGCAAGCTCATATTAAAACTCATATAAACACTGAATTCAGATGCTGTAATGTTGAATAAGATCTTGTTTTGGTATCGGCAATATTTATGCCAACGAGTGAGAAGTTTCATTCAGCCATTAAAATTTTCAATGAATTTTGCAAAACATCACGTATGGAGCAGTTTCGCTAGCGTGTCGAAGCAAGGTTTGATTACGTAGATTCTCCATGGATGCCATTATTCCCTTTGTTGATTAGTTCCGAGTGAACAAATCTGACGTGAAAAACTCACTTTCACACTTCACACTTGCAAATTGATTCTGCGACAACGGAAGATTCCCAAATTACCATTACCGTTGACATTTGCCAGTCGGAGGAGTTACACTCTTCTAATGCAGTATTATTGTTCTCGTCTTAATATCAGTATTTGCTTTGGCTTTTGTCGTGATTGCCTTTGTTATCCCTTATTTTGCACAATATTTTTTATTTAAAAGATATTTTGGTATTAATCTGTTTTTGACTGTAATAAACTGTATTTTGTATCGAATGGTGTATGTGTTTATCTGATACCATTCATAGTCGTGTGACTTTTCTGCAGGTTGCAGCCTGAAGGGTCGGGCCCCCACAGGGTGGTGCATGTGCATCATTAAGATATGCTTTCTCATAACAGTGGATGGGCTTCACACACTGGGATAACCTCAAAGCCTTACATGTCGCTGTCATCCGAGCTTTGGACTCCATGATTTCACCTCCTATGATACGATTCATGTCTACCAATAACAATGCACAAAATGCCATCTTTTTTTCTCTCTCCCTTACTAGCTTTTAAGCTGCCTTTGATCTTACTCCAACCACCTGACTTTGTGGGCTACAGATGGAGTAAATATGGGCCCCGCTAACTCTCCATACGGCTTTAGACCTTAATTCCTGATTAGGTGAAAAGGGAAGCACTTGCTTTTGGGTTCTGGATATCAGAAGAGACAGAGGGGAACAGAAGCAAGTGTTTTTGTGCTTCACTTTTGAAGGGGGGGGGTGTTAGGAGGGATAAAGGGGGGAGGGGGGTGTTCTGTAATAGATACTTATCTCACTGCCCTCAAGGCCCTCAAACAAAGTCCCCCTCTGAAGAGATTATAACCCGGGGAGGGCACATTAACTCTAATCCGATGCTTTGAGGCCTAGCCCTGCAACCCCCCCCCACACACACACACACACACACACACACACACACACATACACCATACCACACTCTGTCCCACTTATTTCAACCCTTCTGTTGTGGGGGGGGGCTACCTTGTATCTGGTGCATGTAAGAGGTGAGCCTGTGGGTACAAGTATGTGTGTGTGTGTGTGTGTGTGTTTGTCAGGGGGTGGAGTGACTGTTTCAATAGCACCCTGACTCTAATGAAAAGCATTGAGGGGTGCATACTGCTGTGTAACTGATTCCTCTCTCTGAAGAGATTAGGAGCTACATTGTTGGTGCGGTTGCTCATTTCCATGAGAGCACAGCCTCCCACCAGTGGCTGCTTTGCATTGTTATTTTGGAGTTGGAAACACAGAGCCTAATGTCCCCGGTTTCCTTGTAGCTATTGTCTCACAAATAGGCCAAAATGTAGATGTCACGTCACAGATGCCCAATAACCTCATTAGCGGCCCTCGGTGTGGCTATAGAGAGAAAACAACAAATGCATGAACTTCAGTCAGCTCAGCTGTGGCGGGGCCTGCACTTGCATAATACAATGGAGGTGATAAATCTTACAGCGAAACAATCAAGTCGTGTATCAATATCGTCAATGTGATTTTTCTTTTACTGAAAATATCATTGTCGTGATAAAATGACTTGTGTTAAGGTTTTTTTTTCCTAGTTAGCACATGGTTTATAGGTACTGAACTTTTACACCCTGCTAATGTCAATTGAGTATCACGAACCCGATTCCTCATAGTCCTGTTTTACTACTATTGCACATTTACAACTTTGCAGTGACAGTGGTGGATCCGTACTTCGTGTATTCAACTCATGTGCACAAAAAGCAACTGGACATCCCTGCTGTGGGTGTCCATGTCTCTTATGTGCAGAAAGGTAGGGTGCAGCCCGTTAACAAGCTGATCTGCAGCAACGAGCACACCGGGGGAGCTGATCCTGACTGGGCTCGGGCAAACTGGGCCGTGGTCTAACCGGGCGATCCTGAGATGGGGGGACCCGCCGGGGACGGCCCAATGTGGAGACACCAGCAGCAGTCCCAGCTGTCACATTGCCCATCACCGCCTAATGAACGTTGCCTGTCACTCACCCAGCGGAGGGCCATCAATCAGGGTGCACCCAGGAGAGAGAGCGGAGAGATGGGCCTCTGCCCGGCCCTCAACAAAGACATACTTACATTTGCAAACAGTTTCAGCGCCACCACCAATTTAAAGGAATGATGGAGCTGTCCTGATAAGAGTAATGACAAAAGGCAAAGAATGGGGGGGGGGCTCTTGGAGGAGGGGGAGGGATGGTAAAGAGGTGGGAGAACTTTATAACGTTCGCACTTTAGCTACATCTCCCCATTTGTGTCGGTGTCCCAGGAAAATCTCATTACAGAGGAGACTGGGAGCTCTGGAGGGGGACCATTATACATATGTTGCCAATTTACCTCTACTCGCCCAGCTTTTTAGTGTAGACATTTGCAGATTCTTTTCACAGGATAACTGGTCTATAATTATCTTTCGGAGGTAATTTGAGCCATAAAACCAACGACTCAAAATATCATCCTTCAAGTCTTAATGGTGCATAGCAATGCATGCAAGTTCGACCGATAAAACTATTATGCATAATATGAAAAAGTTTTAAAAAAAGAAATAGCATTGAAAAATGTGCAACACGCACATTTGGGTGAAGGAGTATATTTTCACTTTTTTTTTGCATTTTTGTAGGGAAAGCTCAAACAGATGTATACAATTTAGCAGTGGGTATCCTTATTCTGACAATGCCTACACTTCTCAGAGTGACTTGCCATCTCGCCGCTACCAAATACTCCCTCCGTCGACGTCCCCCCTTCTGGTATCTGGCGGAGTGAAAATAAACTAACAAGAAATAGGTGCTAAAGACTGTGCTTTCTCTTTAGGCTTTTGTTGTCTTGTTTGCACCTACCTATGAGCTATTCTTATCACATGCTTAGGCCCTTTGTCAGCTCACAGGCAGGTGACGGCGGCCTGTAATGGAGGTCAAGCCCATTGTCCCGACTGGCTGATCAGCCCTCGCTCCAACATGGTGGAATTTATCCAAAAACGCGCAAGTCAGTTTAGTGAGTTATAATTCAGGATTTCCAGGTGAAACAGGTTGTATTGTTTCCATACAGAGGACTGGGCCTCGGCTTATCAGAGACAGACAATTTCATCCTGTTTGCTATCTTCCGGGCGCTATCTGCAGCGGGGACCGAGGACAATCGTCCTCCATTGGGTCAATCTTCTCTTCTGCAAACGACTGACATCCTGAGAGCAAACAGGGCCAACTCGACCTGTCAGTGCAAGACCAACACCTGCATTGTAACAGAGCTGCCGGAGGAGGGAAAGAAAGAAAAGTTCCCCCGAGTGTGACAAAGGCCACTGCCCTGAGCTGTTTGTGTTGTAAGATGTGGCCTGCCGACGCTATAAGCTCCGACTCTTTGCGCTCAACTCAGCCCATTGTAGCCGTTGTACAAATTTGCTCTAGGCCCCATGGGCCCCACCCAAATACCTCTTTCTCTCCACCTAGCCCTCTTTTTCTTAATCTCTCTTCATCTTCCCCGTCATAGTTTCCCTCTCCGTTATCCCCCCCCGCTCACATTTCTCCCCATCCCAACTTTTTTTTGTCAACGTGGTGACACTATACTGCAGCAGACACAGATAATATTTATGTGCACATTATCACATGATCATATTCATTCATAAGATCTTCTTCTGCTGTTTATCACTCATGGGTCCTGTATACACAAATCTTAATCGGTTGTATTTTGATTCATGCCACTCCATTTTATCATTCTTTTACGTTCTTCGTTTTATTTTAGCAAGGTTTATTTTTTTTTATTATTTCTGCGTTTCATTTTATTCTGTTTTCTTCTTTTTTCATCACCCTCTTTTTATCTCTACAATTTCTGCACATCTGCACAGTATTTCAATGCATGAAATGCACTTAATAAATAAGGTGCAATTGATGATTCGATGCATGCCATTGCACTGTTGTTTAACTTTTCCTAATTACGATGATAAGCTGAAAGGGTGAGAAATATGACAGAAAGTGGCAGAAATACTACAACGACCATAGCTGGGATAAAAAAAAATTTTTTTTCAAAAAGAGCATACATTTTTAGCACAGAGAGATGCCTTTTATATCTTAAGGTATAATTCATAAATGGCTATAATACATGAAGGTAGGCTGCTTTTACAAGGCTCCAATTTGCAAGGATAGATGCCGAGGTGACATTAAGATAATGATGCATGAGGGGTTTTTTGTCGGTGTGCACCTCTTACACGAGAGGACCAGTTCAGGCCAATTATGATGCATTTTGGAGTTCTGAGGACAAAAACGTAAAGCTGCAGGCTAAATGTTTTATACACGCTACTGGCAGGCCATTTAGACGTCAGTTCATAGGATATACTTAATTGAGCCAAAGTAAAATGTTCTCTGTGCCCCTGTACCAGCTCACCGTAGCAAAGATTTTATCATAAAAAAATGAGATTCTAGTGAAAACTTTACAGCAGTTAAAGTGGCTAAAGGGAACTAGCCTGTGTAAGCTGATGACCTCACTAAGTGGGGATTACAAATGGTGAGTATGCAGTGTGAACTTTACATGGTGAAAAAAACAAAAGTATGATGAGAAAATGAAAACAACGAGACAAACAAACCAACTTCAAAGTAAAATCTAAGTATTTGTAGAGCCCATCTGCAATATAATAAAAAGGTGGAAGTAGAAAAGTCTCTGCGTAACAGCCTTTACATTGCAATGTAAGGCTAAAAAAAAAAAAAACTTTTTTATACGGTCGTACGATGTGGTGTATTTTCTTTTAAAGGAAACGTAATGAAAATAGCAAAACATGACACATGAAAACATATATCTTTTAACCGCTACTTAACTATTACCACGACTACCACTAGAACTACCACTACTACCACTACCACTAATACTAATACCACTACTGTTACTACTACTACTTCTACTACTAATACTACCACTAATACTATTACTACTACTACTATTACTATTACTACTACTATTACTACCACTACTTCTATACTACTACTAATACTACAACAACAACTACTACTACTACTGCTACTACTAATACTACCACTAATACTATTACCACTACCACTACTACTACTACTACCATTACTACCACTACTACTACCAATACTTCTATATTAATACTAATACTACCACTAATACTATTACCACTACTACAACTACTACTACTGTTATTACTACTACTACCACTAATAATATTGCCACTACTATTACTACTACTACTACTACTACTACTATTAATACTACCACTATTTCTATACAATTACTAACACTACCGCTAATACTATTATCACTACTGCTCTTACTATTACTAATAGTACTATCACCACTAAAACTACTACTATTACTAATACTACCACTAATATTATTACTACTTCTACTATTGCTACTACTGATGCTGCTACTACTACTACTACTACTGCTGCTGTTACTACTACCACTAATACTATTACCATTACTACTAATACTACTACTACCACTACTTCTATACTACTGCTAATACTACCACTTATACTATTACCACTACTACTAATAATAATAAAATGACAATAATAATAACAATAATAATAATACCACTACTACTACTACTACTACAATAATGATAATAATAATAATAATAATAATAATAATGTTATGCTGTATGTTATGAGAAACTGAGGTGATAAGTTTACTTTCAAGGCCATGAAAGGGACCGGGGGATGAGAAGTGTAATTTTCTCCTATCTTTAACAATCTCCTGACCGCCCCATATTAACATCTGTTATCTCAAAATTATCATATACATTAGTCCACACCTGTTCTACTTAAACGTGTTTAATTAGGGCCATTGAAATGGTATATACATTTTAGGCAAAACAAAACCCTCCGTCATGTAAAAGGCACTTCGTTATTGTTCAGACTGTAAGTTAACAGATAAATAGCTGCGTGTCCGGGGCAGGTGGTGGCCTCGCTGTTTAACCACTAACGTGTCTGCGGCACATCTGTAGTTACCTTAGAAACATGGTGGGATTTGGGGGAAATAACGGTTTGGACGCGTTATTCCCTAAAACAGGAACCTGAATAAGCTTCAAATCCGCCGCATAGCTCAAAATAATTTAATTTTGTGGAAAAACAAAGCAACAACACTCCATGACAGAGTGTTGTACGGGGGTCCTCTAACCTATAAGCCGGACAGGGGTGATAATTTCACTGTGAAATAAAATAGATCACCCTCTGCCACTGTAAGGCTGCAACCAGAGCACAACCTGTCATTGCCCTTCGTGTTTACGCAGCTATCACGAACAGCCTGTTTTCACTCTAACTGTATTTCACTTGTTTTTTTAATTTTGCGAAAAGCCACTGACATCGACGTAAACCCGTAGCTCTCAACTCTAACGATGCCCCGAAAAGTTGCATAGTTGATACGATACTTTGCAATATGTTTTTTTTAAACACGAATTCTTTCGGATTGGTTGTGAGAAATTTAAATTGGAGTCTCGGTGACGCTCATAGTGCCCAAGCGTCGGGGTCACAAGCGCGTATTTTGGCCCTTTTTGCGAAAGCGTTAAAAGGAACAGCGGAGGAATCCTTTGATGGGATTTAGTGCCGCCAGTGAAAGCTAGCGAGCGGTCTTTTGAACGTAGCTGTCAGTCAGTGGGCATGACTTGGCCCCGCCCCTCCCCCCCAGACACGCTCGGCAAGTGTATATAAATGGCCCGGGGAACGTGCTATCGCCACTGATCTCTGGTTGAATCGGGACGTGAAGATGCCCGCATCGCAATCCGGATTCGGGAACTACTTCTTGGAGAGAAACGCCAGCATGCCGACCGGATACCAGATACCGGTTTTGGGATGTCCGCCTGCTGTTCAGCAGCAACAACCTCCTCATCTGGCCGCGATGGCACCCGGGGTTCCGATTACATATTCAGGGCTGCAAGGATACAACTTCATACCCTTTCCACACCACCGGCACATCACACAAATGGTAAGCTTCACGGGAATTTTATATAGCTCAAGGATACGTAACTCTCATGCTAAGCATATACGTAATAAGGCTCAGAGTTTGCCTTCTTCGGTCTTGTGAAGTGTGCGTTCTGTATCGTCGCCGTGCGTAATTACGCGCGTACGCACGGATTTGAACCCCTTCTAAACATGTTCTTTCACTCTTCTTTTTTTTTAGCCAAACTCCTTCGACTTGAAAGCTGTGTCACCTTATCACCATGCTCTCCTGGCTCGAGGAGGGCCTTTCTACCCACAGTACCGACCGGGAACAGTCGAGGACCCCAGCAGGGTCGCCAAGGTGGCCACGCGAGAGAGCACCAGTGCGCTGAAGGCCTGGCTGAACGAACACCTAAAGAACCCATATCCCACCAAGGGAGAGAAGATCATGCTCGCTATCATTACTAAGATGAGCCTCACACAGGTGTCCACCTGGTTTGCCAATGCAAGACGACGACTTAAAAAAGAAAACAGGGTCAGCTGGGCCTCCAAGGGGAAGTCCGATGAAGAGGACGAAGCGCACGAGGTGGAGAGCGAAGAGGATGAGAGCCCCCAAGAGAAAAGTCATTTGGACTTAAAGGAAGAAATTGATGCTGAATGCGTTGACGGAGACGATGATAAGGACGCTGGAAAGGATGCATTCGTCGGGTCAAATCACGTGGATGCGTGTTTAGATTTGCCACCAATGAATAACGAGATGAAGGACAGCGGACGTGCACTTGGAAAGAATGTCGATAAGAATGAGTCGGAGCACATACCATCTCCTTTGGAAAGTAAAGAAAATATCGCTTGTCAAAAACCTAAAATATGGTCCCTGGCAGAAACCGCTACGTCTAAAGTCGTGAGGAAACCTCTGGACAATGCTTACGGCCCAGGCAGCCCTGCAGCTGGCGATCTATGGGCAGACTGGGCATCGAGGAACGGACTGTACATCCCATCATGCTATTCCACACATGAAGTTCTCTGACCGGTTCTTGGGGCAAAAACAGAAACATTTTCCTGCATCTTTTGCACTTTACAGTTTCAAACCTCAGGGAAGAGAATCACCAAAATTCCCAAAATGTCGCATTGTGTAGCACGTCAAATGAGAAAAAGGTGCTTTTTGAGACCAAAGATGAGCAACGCTGTAAATAAATGTAGATGATGGCCACTGTGTAAATTATACGTCGTTTGTCTTATATGAAGAGATATTTTTGCCTAAATAAAATCCACACATCTGAGGAGATTTGGACGTGTTTTACTCTTAAAGCATGCACACAGAGATATGGCGAGGCAGAATGGCGGAGGTGAGGTGATGTGTAAAAAGGGATGTTTGACCCATTTATCCATTTCATCTGAAAATTCAATAAGATCTTTGGCAACAGTTTGCATGTCGGGTGTATAAAACAAGCCTCAATGCAATTCATCCTATTACCTTTGACACTTTCTCATTACAGAGTTTTTTTGGGATAAAAAGCAAACGAGCAAAATGAGTGTTTGCTCAAAAGCAAACACTCATTTCTCATTCCATTATGTAAAAAAGGCAATTGCCGAAAAAAAAAATCAAAACATAATAAGCACGTTTGGTAAAATAGTGATGTATTTTGGTGACAGGACTGACAAGGTTTGCTAACACCAAGGCTAAATAGACAATGCTTTATTTCATGGATTTGTAGACAAATCTTCAGCAATGCCAAAGTGCAGGTTTACTGAATAGAAATCTAGAGCAACATATTCTCGAGGACTGTTCTCATGGAGAATTTTCAAGTTTGGCCTCAGATAGTGATTTAATTCAAGACTTCCTTTAGCATTAAACATTCTCTCTCTCTTTGTAGATCTCTTTGTGTGTGTGTGTGTGTGTGGCTAAAACCAGGCAGGAACACACTCGATCAGGCCACATGTCTATAATAAGGCTGATCTAAGGGTCGACAGAGGGGTTCCTCTCTAAACCCCCCCCCCCCATGTTTCCATGTAAATTCAAAGGGCCTCACCTTCATTAATCCAGGGATAATGAGATGGCCCCTGGGTGCAGAAGGCCCGATATGAACAGTCTCCTCGTCTTCCTTCCCATACAGAGTGCAGATTAGGTCCACTTTAGCAGTTTATCTCCACAAGCGTGCCAAAACAGGGTAAAATACCAGTGGTGTATATACAAATAGTATAATTAAACATGATTTGTCACAAACTTCCCATAACATTTATGAGGCTGACTAAATAAAAAAAAACTTGCAAATACATACAAATACTTAAGTCCAACAGCCTCAAAGACAACCCTGAACTCTTCTTGATTTTAGACTGAGACAGGGCTTTCACCTGGTTGCGGCTGCAGGTTAACACCTCATTACACAAGAGATACACGTTCATTCTCTGCGGTGCAGTGACCTGTGACCTAAACGTGGCGTAAGTGACGAGAGAACTTGATCAAGGTGTACCTACTTTAACGAAGCACTGGCGCCCCCTTATGGAATACATGGATTACCACACTGTTCCAAAACCACGACGTCTGGGTCTTTCCAACCAAGGGCAGTTTTTTTCTTTTTTTTTCTTCCACATTTCCAAATTGCCTAAGGCTCAGACTGTAATGAAAGTGAAACCGAAATGGGTACACTTTTTGTTCTTTACTAAATCTATGCAAAATGAACAAACAATGCAGCATTCGTGTCACAACGCACAATACTGCATATCGACTGTAAAGTAGTACGCATAGAAAACAGCAGTGAATCATACTTGTAATATGTGTGTGTACTACTATGGGTTTGTTGCTGCAGTCCATGGTCCTTAGAGTCTCGGCACTTCTCTCTGCACAAATTTAAAAGAATAAAAATAAAAATAATAGATACGTATTGGCCAGTTTCATCTTCTTGCATACAAAGTAGGAATAGTAGTAATAAGTTTAACTTAAATGAGCAAAACGTTGACAAGAAAGCCACCCCTAACAAACAAAGTACAACACTGACACAGGGGTAGGGGGCAAATTATATTCAGCAAAAAGGCCTTTTTTTCAGTATCTTCTGCATCACATCATCATATCATCCTTGTGTATAACAAGTCACACAGATCAACCCGACATAGCCACGTCTGAGAAGTCAGAGACAAATGAAATCATCAGTTCCAGTCACCACTCTTGAATAACTTCCCGTACTACGTATCTGCAGAGGACCTCAGCTTGGCTTCCCCATAACCACGTTGCTGTTTGACAGGAAAGTGATGGACTGCTCTCTAGGGGGAAGTATGAATTTTAAGACCAACTGTTCAAACTTAAGAGACTGGATTAATATAGGACTGAAAACAAAACACACAAACAAAACACACTAGGTTAACTAACGTAGCTTAGTTACTTTACATTTACTGTACAGTTTGTGCACAACGTAGAACTCAATGTTTTGTTATCAACTAAGGCAGATATGAACAGCGGTAGTGTTCATGTCTGTGTCAGTAATGTACAGAATGATCCTTTAACAGTCACATCACAGTGACGATGAGGAGCAGATGGTCTTGCTCAGGCAGTGTCACAAATGAACGTGTTTGTGGTTTCTGATGGGAGAGAGGTTCCCCCGGCCTCCTTTAACACCAAATTTCCATTGACTGTGAAATTTACATCCTCGGAAATCAGAGGTTGGCTCAGACTCTCTTCAAGCTCGTTCTCGTTTTCCTCGGGAGTCTTTGAGCCCATCTCCTTCACTGCATGATGCAGGTCACATTCCTCGGAATACTCATCCTCTTGTTGGTGGGTTGGTGGGTTGGTCTCCAGCTGCGGCTGCCTTGTTTCTTCTGGACCCAACTCCATACATTTCTACAGATTAAAACACGGTTAGTGTGAAAGTGCCAAAAAAACAAAAACAAAACAAAACCATACTTTTTTTTAGCAGTTGTTAATAAATGTCTGCTAAATTGCTGATAATTCACTGAAATAGTTTTGCAATTTGTACCATAAGTAAGCAACAACATATATATATATATATATATAGATAGATAGATAGATAGATAGATAGATAGATAGATAGATAGATAGATAGATATAGATAGATATAGATAGATATATGTGAGTGTGTGTGTGTTGGTTGGTTCTTATGGTATACACTCACATACACACGCACACACACACCTATATATATGTATGTGTGTGTATATGTAAGTAGAGCCATAACCACAACAAAGAGAGCAGGATAAAATAATATTTACCTTTACTTGTCTTTTAGCAATTCCTAAAGCAAACAGTAAACAAACACAAACAAAAAAATACAAGATTTAAGTACAATAAATCTGTTATTCAAATACTGTTCACATATTATGTCTTCAAATGGAGTGTTGATGGTATACCTTTTGCTTTATATATTCCAAATGCCATGGCCACAACTAACAGTATGCAGATGGGGATTACATATACTATAATATGCTCTCGATGCCCGTCTCCTGCCGAAGGGAGGGAATAGAGAAAACAGTTCACAAATGATTACTTATTCCATCAAATGTCCACTTTTGCATGTGAATACCGGTGTCAGTACCCAGGCCAGGTGGTAGATAAGTGATACAGTTACGCTAAATTTAAACATTTAGAGCATTCCTGGGTGTGGGGAAAAAATGGCCGCTGTGATTGTGTGTCTGTGCGATGACTCTTGTGTCTCTCACTTGTGCATTTTAGGAGAGGAGACAGAATGCAGAGGGTCAATGGAAAATGCCCCAAGAAGCAAACAGTGGGTTTCAGAGCCTTTCTTACAAGCCCTCATTGGTTTTTACACCCCTCTATATGGTAATTTGCAAGCCAATGCCCGGTGATGCAGTTTATAGGGCAGCATAGTGTGCAGTTGGCCACAAGCACTGGGCACATTTTACTCTACAACAGTGGGTGAAAGTTGTCAATTCTGCTAAAACCACATACGCAACACAAGAACTGAGTTCCAGCAATGAAACACATCTGCCTCTCTGCCTTCAATAGTTTCACTTTGAGGAGGAAGCCACATCTAACCACAAAGCTATAGTACCGGCAGACCAAATTTAACATATTTTATAGTTCACTGTAAAACTCCTGTACAGTACTCACCACAAATGGTGTCGGATTTGGTTGTTCCCTTCATCTCCTCATGGGACCCATGCAAACATCTGTAAAGTGAGGTATTTGTATATGCATTTGAGCAACTCTTGTTGAAAATTAATTCCATTTCATTTTTCACGATTGTTTCTTTTTCTACATTACATTCTATTCCATTATCCAAGCCACTTATCCCAATCGGGGTCACGGGATACTGGAGCCCATCCCAGCAGTCATTGGGCAGCAGGCCGCCAGTCCATCACAGGGCCGACACATTCACACCTTGGGACAATTTAGTATGGCCGATTCACCTGATCTACATGTCTTTGGTGTGTGGGAGGAAACCGGAGCCCCCGGAGGAAACCTACGCAGACACGGGGAGAACATGCAAACTCCACACAGAGGACGACCCGGGATGACCCTCAAGGTTGAACAACCCCGGGGCTCGAACCCAGAACCTTCTTGCTGTGAGGTGACTGCGCTAACCACTGTGCCACCGTGCCACATGTGCTTTTTCCACATTATCAGGCAACATCATTTTAGAGGACTCTGTGGTCTGAAAGTAGTTTATGGACCAGGATATACAGAAATGTCAGCTTTGGTTGCCTGTAACAAAATTTTTACCAATAATAACATTAAAATGATGATGATGAGGATTTTGATGTTTGCATAGCAATTACCAGTGGCTCAAACATGATTTCTAATTTCATTTTGCACTCTTAAGCTACGCTTGGGCTGAAGCGTCATCCACTCTGAAGTATACTATACTCACACAGTCCATCCCTTGCAGTAAGCATCCTCTGAGGTCTCAGTAGAAAATGTTCCAGGACGACATTTTTGACACACTGTGTCATGGCTGTGATTACCTAGAAGGTTTTTGATAGACAATATGGATTCAGTGTCACTCACCACACACAACAAAAGCAAAGCAACCCATGCTTTATATTCAGGGTTATCAACAGTGTTGTGCAGATTATGTGCATATTGTGTATTTGTGTTATACCTTTGAACTGAACCTCATATCCTGGTTGACAAGGACTGTGGGGTGCACAGGTCATGCATGCCTGATTGGAGCAATGGTATCCCGTCTTACATATGCATGACCTTTGACTTTTCTTGTTCACGTGGGGAACAACCTCAAAGTTTTTATCTGAAAGAGAAGACGCATGTGTTAAATTGTGTCAGTTCAAACAGATACGGATCAGTATAATTTACATCGTTTTTTTTTTTTTTTTTAGAATTTTCCCCCTTTTTCTCTCCAATTGTATCCGACCAATTACCCCACTCCTGAGCTGCCCCAGTCGCTGCTCCGCCCCCTCTGCTGATCCAGGGGAAGGCTGCAGACTACCACGTCGCCTTCGATACATGTGGAGTCACCAGCCGCTTCTTTTTCACCTGACAGTGAGGCATTTCGCCAGGCAGACATAGCGCATGGGAGGATCACGCAGTTCCCCCTAGTTCCCCCTCCCCCCCTGAACAGGCGCCCTGACTGACCAGAGGAGGCGCTAGTGCAGTGACCAGGACATACCCACATCTGGTTTCTCACCTGCAGACACGGCCAATTGTGTCTGTAGGGACACCTAACCAAGCTGGAGGTAACACCGGGATTCGAACTGGCGAGACCTGTGTTGGTAGGCAGCGGAATAGACCACCATGCCACCCGGACGCCCTTACATTGTTAACCATGTGCTGCAAAGTCTTACTTGGATCACAATATGGTTGAAGGTTACAGTTTTTCTCTGCTGTGTATCCATCCTGGTATTCATTGTCTTCACAGGACTGACAGTTAGGATCACTGCAAGCTTCTGGACCTTCGGTGTGTAACATCCTAGTTCCTGTAAAATTAACAAACAGGTACAGCCTTTGCTGCTAAATAGGAAAGCACTATAGTACTTTATGACATATTTCTAAAGTCTTTGAACATATGTGGGGGCCGAGTTGGCTCAAAGTGGCACCTGTGACTGAAAGTTGCTGGTTACTGTGTGGGAAATGTAAATGAGGCACACTTTCTTAAAAAAAACTGCCATTTTTCAGGTGCCCTTAAATAAAACAGCCCTAACGGGATGTAGTACCACTTAGCATCTCCTATGCTTAAGTGTGTGTCTGTGTTACTGCAGCATATATCCCCAAGGCTGTGCACCCGTAAGACAAGCATTTGTCATCATTATTGAGCAAGGGTTGATTGAATAAGTAGATTAAAGTTTGAACTAAAGGCTAAAGAACACAGCTGACAAGACAATAAAAGGCAAGCTATAGGTCTAATTTAATTTAGTTCCTCACCTGGACCACATTTCTGGCAACATCGTCCATTAGTGCCCTCATATTGTGTCTGTGGATCACAAGAGAGAGCTGCAGCAGACACCACCTGTTAAAAAACGTTTTTTTTTTCATTTTTACTCTGGATAGATTTCACTGCAATTTTAAGTTCCCCTTAACCCGGCCAGGCGTGATGGAAAGTCCCAGACTTTCTACACAGACAACAGTTTGATCTAGCCATCTATTGTCTGCAGATTGCACCATGACACGTTTTAGTCTATTGTTAAAACAATGCAGAAAGATGCGAATTACTTATTGTGGAAGATTGTTAATTCCAACAACGTTTATATTTAGGCTCCCACCACCAACGTTGTTACTGCAACTCTTACAGCAGTCCGCGAAACGAAACTGAAAGTTGTTTCGCAAAGACAGTCGTGCCTCCAAAAAAAATGTGGAAAATGTGGCGTTAACAGTCACGTTTAACGATTTCTGGGATCGTAAAATTAACCGAATAATGTTTAGCAGTAAAAAAAAAAGACTCCTGAATTAAGACGCCACGCAGTAGTGCACAGTTTAGACAAGATATCTGCGTCGGTTTTCAGTATCCTCAAATTAAGGCAAATGGTCCGTTTACTATTATTAATGCAATAAGTTATTCCCCCTTTGAAGCACATCCACGACTTACCACGAAGAGCAGCTTTACAATGAGATGCATGTTGCCGAGGCGTCCTCCGCTGCCGAGAGTCTCCTCCGCTGCCGTCCGTGGGTGAGGCGTCGCCGTGAGAATGAGTGCTGCGGCGTTGCCAGCTGGGCGGCTTATAGAGAGAAAACGGGAACGGTGAAGTTGCCTCATCTCAGGGAATTCCCCGCTATTCTTCGAACGGGACCGCTTCCTTATTAATTTGGCGCACCGAAATCCACGAATTGTTTGGCTCATTGTCGTTATTTACCGTAACACCCCGAATGCCCCTACAATAAATCCCCGTTTGTTATCCAGTTTTTTTGTTGTTTTTTTGTTTTGTTTTTGGGTTTTTTTTGGTGGGGGGGTTGCATATTAACGTTGCTGCAACTTTTAAATGTGTTTACCGGTCTGTAAACTACAGTATTTTTTGTCATGACGGGGAACGGCAAACGTTCAAATTATTCGCAAGTCTTCCTGGTAATTTAACGAAACTACCAAGTCTTTACGAGTACAACAACGCCTAAAATGGATTCTCAACCCCCTCGCCCCCCCCCCGCCTATGCCCGGAATCCCCGTCGTGGTCAACGCGTCAAAACTTCCTCATTACCAGATGCCCCCCCCCCTCTCGCCCCTCTCTGACACCATATCAGAGTTAAAACATCAGGGGGCTCAGATGCAGGAATCACCACCACCACGAATGCGTGTCACGAACGTGAACGAGCATGAGGACACATGGCGCGTGTGAGGACACGTAAATACGCATTAGTTGCGTGCTGCGTTGGAAGTCCAAACCTCACCCCTTTCTCTGGGCGTGGACTACGAGCAATCTACCTAGGGGGAAGAGAAGGTGAAACCTGATCCCACACAGTATGGAGGCAAGAGGAGGGTAAGTCACTGGAAAACTTCCCCAGCCTTATCACAGTACTCACTCCAAATGGGCGTCTCGCCATAAGATACAAAAAACTTCCCTGGTATAGTTGCTACAAACAGGGACGAAGTTGTCTATTGAAAACTGCCTGAAGGGATGATGCCAAGTTTAGGACCTAGGAAGAGGGATAATCTCTCCAGATGCAATGATGATTTGCCACAGGTAAGATAGCAAACAGGCACTACTTTGCATGCTTCAAACAGTGTTTTTTTTCTTTAGAGGATAAAAAAAAAATGTATGCAACAATTTTTTATGCTTCCAACATTTTTGAAATAAGTGCCTCAGGAGCTGACTGATAGTCACTTATGTAAGCTTAATCGAGCTGTGTCCAACAAGGTGATACAAACACAGTCCCCCACTGTGGATTCTATCAAGCTTTTTCTACTTCCTCAAATCAAGGCGATACAACTTAAACAGAAATTTGACCAAGTGATATCTCTTAAGTAGTTCCTGTAATGGCTTTTGTTAAGCAGATCCAGATTCCTCAGGTTACAGTGGGGTGTAGTCCCAGTACATTGCTATAGTCTTTATTATGCTTGTTTTACTCTTTGTATGGTAACATTACATTTTCACTGGTCTGGTGGATAGTATATATGCAGACTTTACTAGTTGACCCTAATTATCTAGCAAAGGTTTTAAAATGTTCTGGGTGTGCTTGGTGACACTAGAGTACAAGATTTGATCTTATAGTTCGATGTGACATTCGCTCATGCCACAGAGAGACATACGTAGAGGGTGACATTGTGTGGGGTTTCTGCATACATGAACACATTCAATTCTGCTGGACACCGTCCGAAACGGGATACTCGAAGAAAACATGACTGAAGATGAACATGAAATCCCCGACATGCAAATAATTTATCTCATGGGTTGTGTTCAGCTCAGCAACGAGATGCAGCTAAGCATCATGAACAAGGTGAAGAGTGGAGAGTTGTCAATCGAGGATGCTCTTAACCAGGCCAGGAGGGATCAGCAGCAGATGCTCAAACAGCAGAGTCAGGCTCAGGAGGTACAGTACCCGAGATACTTGTCATACCCTCGTCGAATGCACGTGCACTACATTCTGTGTAGTATAGGAACCTGCTCTTGATGAGACCGAAACTTGTAGATGAGACTTGATGTTTTTTTTTTTATTTATCACGTTTATAATCCATCACAACTCAAAATGCGTGTGTTGCGCTATATGAAAACACATCACGGATAGCGATAAACCTTTGCAAAATACAAAGAAAGCTCATGCATAGCTATCAAATACTGCTTGATACATTTCGAAGGGGAAAAAAAACGTCTTTAATAAATCACAATGTAAACGTAGTTAGCGAATGGAGAGACACTGCTTCACTAATGCTTTATTTTACATTTGTTAATCAGGCTATTTACATGGGCATGCAACGATTTTGACTAGAATTAGGCTCTGATTAGTCATCCCATTAAATTTAGAGAGTAAAACAAAATTTTGTGGTCTGCCGTCGTATTATTATTTATTTTTTGGCTTTATTCCCAGACCTTCACATTTTGTCTTTAACAGCAACATTAAAGGCAGCAAATTTAGCTATCTCTTACGCTCAATAATCAAGCGATTCGGTGATACAAGAGGATTTTATATTGTATATATTGGCATAGTTATCATTTAAATTATTTCATAGGGTTTGTTAGAATTCACGGTAACTTTCTATGAAGCTTGCATCTATAACGCCCTATAAGCATCTACAACGCCCTATAAGCATCTATAACGCCCTATAAGTGTAGGTATAAGTAATTGTAAGATTCATTATAACCATGTACATGCCCTCACAACACCTCATAACCACCTTTATGATACATTGTCAATTTAAAACGGATTTATGCAGTATAAATATGTCATCATTAGCCTGTTTATGTCAAATGTCATAATGCATCATAGCCAACTTGTTTTGCTGAAGTTTTGTAGAGATGCATAATGAGACTTCAGTGCTATTTCACAGTCTTCAGCCACAGCCATTAGTCATTGTAATACACATTATAGGAACGTATGTGCAATATAGATGCAATAGATGCTTATAGGGCGTTATAGATGCTTATAGGGCATTGTAGATGCAGGCTTCATAGAAAGTGTTACCGAATTCACAGACACACTTGTACCCAATAATACGTTAAAGCATTAGTCAAACATGTGTCTATATTTGTCCATACCAGCAATGTGGTATTATCTGATAAGGACACCATGGCAGCTACGGTAAGCCATGTTAGCTCTGCTAATCACAACTTTTCTGGTAGTTATGACTCAGAGAGGAGATGTTTTATATATATTGTATATGTTTAGGTATGGGATTGACCTATTTTACTATGCTAATACAGAGGAAAACCTCGCATGGCTCTACCTCTGTTCGCCATCTCACAGCCTGATCTGTCATGTTAGCATGTGGCCCATCCTGTTAGATCAGTTTCCACATAAAACCTGTCTCTTGGGTTTATGATACCACCCACTGTTTATTATAACATGTCATCCAAAGGAGTTGAATCAAGTGCAACTGGACTTGGTATATATCCGTGAAGACGTTTCGCCTCTCATCCAGGAGGCTTCCTCAGTTCGTGCCTTTCTGACTAGACGAAGCTAGGCTGACTGGCTGGTGATGAGACTCCAAGAGGATAAATTCTGAGTCTCATCACCAGCCAGTCAGACTAGCTTGGTCTAGTCAGAAAGGCACGAACTGAGGAAGCCTCTTGGATGAGAGGCGAAACGTCTTCACGGATATATACCAAATCCAGTTGCACTTGATTCAATTCCTTTGGATAACCATGACCTGGATGAATGAGAACATTCACAGACTTTATAACATGTCATGAACATAAAATTCTAGCAGTATGAGAATCCTTGTTTCCGGATATCATGGTTGATTTTGATTTTCTGTTACAGGAACATCAATCCACACAGTACAACTTCAGTGTGCACAAGCATGGGCGTTACCGGTGGCAGAAGCGGGTTCTTCAGGTGAGTGTTTTGCATAATGGGGAACAAAACAAAAGTTTCAGTTGCACTGAAATACTGCACCTTGATGCACTGAACTTACCTTACCACTCCAAACCAGCGCCATTTTGTCAAAACCTAAATGTATGTTGTCACACAACGGCATGGTGGCACAGTGGTTAGTGCTGTCACCTCACTGCAAGAAGGTCCTGGCTTTGAAACCCGGGGTTGTTCAACCTTGGGGCTCATCCCAGGTCATCCTCTGTGTGGAGTTTGCATGTTCTCCCCGTGTCTGTGGTGGGTTTTCTCCGGGTATTTCGGTTTCCCCCACCATCAGAAAGACATGCATGTTAGGGTTAATACTCCTGTCTGCGCCTCTGACCGAGGCATGGCAAGACAAACTGGAGTTGGTCCCCGGGTGCTGCATGGCAGCTGCCCACTGCTCCTAGCTACATAGCTAGGATGGGTTAAATGCAGTGTGTAATTTCCCCACGGGGATCAATTAAAGTATCTCAAATCGCTCAAATACAGCTCATGGTTTTTCCAATCCATATTTGATTCATAGTGATTTAGACAGAGTTACATGATGTTTCAGTTACATGCAAGTATAAATAGTGATGGAATCCATTAAGTGCTCCCTCTTCTTACATCCAGATTGACTTCAAGACCGAGATGGTGTGCAGCATAGAAAAAGGCATCATCAAGCGACAACTGCCCTTCTCACGTGTCAAGAGTTGTGATGATGGAATAGGCTCCAGGTTCTCCATATCATTCAGAGAACATCATGATTACGAGTTAGAGACCACCTCCCTAGAGGACAAACACAAGGTGAATTTTTATGCAATAACAGAATTAGTATATCCTTAATTCAGAGACATAGCCCTTGCAGTGTGTGGTCAAAATGAATTGTTTAGTGGGGAAAAATGTAATGCAAATGTTATTTTGTAGTCAAAATACATCATGGGTAAAGAAAGGGGGGGCACCTCCGTAGCCGAATGGTTACAACGCATACCATGGCCACCTTTGTTGCATGTCATACCTCACCCCCCCCCCCCCCCCGTTTCTCTCCAATTTCCTGTCTGCCTCCACTGTCGTTATCCAATCTTCGACTACTACTTTCGGTTGCTCCTGTTAGGGGGTTGCCACAGCGGATCATCCGTTTCTGTTACGTTCCCCGTTAAAGGTCCAGGGGATGAGGGGAAGTAACAAAGAAAATAAGAGTGTCCCAGGGGAATAAGAAAGGTGGGAGGCGGAACCAGATGTAAAAACAGATTTATTAACAAAACAAACTTTTAGTCAAACTATCGAATAAACAGGCAACTAAAGATGCTGGCGCTTAACTAACCAGGCTTTTAACAAAACAAACTCAGATCCAACCAAACCGAAAGAAACAAGAACACTAATAGGTTTCACCCTCCTTCTCAAGGAGTATAGACAAGAGCTTGCTCTCTGGTTGGCAACAATGGCCCACTGGCCGTCTCTCTCACTCTAGCTGCCAACAATGGCCCACTGGCACTGTTGGGTGTCTCTCTCCGAGTTCTAGACCCAGCTGATGAGCAATTGGGGTCACCTGGGCTCAATCAGCAGTTCCACAGGAGGCGGGGCATTACCTGGAGAGGGAAAATTAGACACGTGGCACTAGGGCCGTAACACCCCCTCCCATAAGTACAAACCCTAGGTTTGTATATATGAGAGGGTAATCACATACACAACACATGGCAATGGGGCCGTAACACACCCTCTCATAAATACAAACCCTAGGTTTGTCTACAAGAGGGTAACTGCAACACACGGCACTGGGGCCGTAACACCCACTCCCATAAATATAAGAGGGTAATTGTAAATAACACACGGCACTGGGGCCGTAACACCCCCTCCCATAAATACAAAAGGGTAATTGTACATAACACACGGCACTGGGGCCGTAACACCACCTCCCATAAATACAAACCACAGGTCTGTCTACAAGAGGGTAATCCTCTTCACT
Source organism: Lampris incognitus (assembly GCF_029633865.1). Lineage (NCBI taxonomy): Eukaryota > Metazoa > Chordata > Actinopteri > Lampriformes > Lampridae > Lampris > Lampris incognitus. The sequence goes on along the minus strand of NC_079212.1, from coordinate 24,909,474 downwards.
CCGTTTCAAGTTGGCTTCGTCCTTCTCCCTGAGCTGCTGCATCAGTCTGATGTTTTTCTCCTGCATGTCCTCAAATGCCTGGCCTGTCACATCCATCTCCCTGAGCAAGGCATCCTCCTGTTTTGCTACTGAAAGCTTCTTGAGGATGTCGACCTGCTCCTCTACAGAGCGAATCTTCCTCAGGGCCTCATCAGCCATCTTCTTGCCTTCTCTTCGCTCCCTCTCTTCCAGGTCCTTCAATTTCTGCTCCTTTGCCTCGGACTTGGTCTTCTCAGCCACCATGCGCTGGACATTGTCCCTCTGCTCCTTGGGTGCTGAGTGGTACATGTCAAGCAGCAGCTTCATCTCCCGCTGAGACTTCTGGGCTTCTTCGAGTTCTACACGGACAAACCTCAGCTGCTCCATCTCTTTCCCCCTTTGATTCACCAGCTCCCGAAGCTCCTCCGCCTCAACCCGCATTGCATGGCACTGGCATGTGATGTCAGCGACGGCAGACTCGAGGTGTGCAATTCTCACCTCCTGCTTCCTGGGCTGGTTTAGGTCCTCCCCATTCCCTCTCACCTGGGACACGGCCGCCCGCCGACTGTGGTTCTGCCGCTTACTTTTTAAGGCCTCACAATGGGCAACCAAATGTCCAGGCCTATGGCAGAAAAAAAACACCGTTTCTCCACTTAAGGTTTTGGAGGGGTTACCAACACGTGAAGCTTCAGCAACTTGCATGTTAGCATTTCGTGAGTCGCCGCTGCAGGAGAAGGAAATATTACGCGGCACAAATATGTTTTTATGTGGGAGCGCGAATTCGTCCGCCAACTGCGTGGACACTCTGCCCATACTGCACCTCTAGCTGTCTCCTATCTGTCTTCTCGGAGCGTGACGGGCTCGGGGCGGCTTTAAAGGCTGAACTTCGGCGGCCTGAGCCCCGAAAAGACTACCCCCACCAGGGAGCGTTGTCCCCACCCAGGATTACTCCTAAAACAAGAAAGGCAAAATAATAAGTGTGTCCGATGGAAGGACTGATCACAGCCCAGCTGGACACTCCCCTTTTCTAACCAGGGAAGCTGTCTGAAACGCCAAACAAATTTACAATATTCACCGCACCCGCCACTAGAGACAAGCCGCACACAGCAACAATTAACACACAACAGGAATCCACCTCCTTACTGTCTTATTCAAAAGAAATTATCCCGGACGAGCCCCCAATTGTTACGTTCCCCGTTAAAGGTCCAGGGGATGAGGGGGAAGTAACAAAGAAAATAAAAGTGTCCCGGGGGAATAAGAAAGGTGGGAGGCGGAACCAGATGTAAAAACAGATTTATTAACAAAACAAACTTTTAGTCAAACTATCGAATAAACAGGCAACTAAAGATGCTGGCGCTTAACTAACCAGGCTTTTAACAAAACAAACTCATATCCAACCAAACCGAAAGAAACAAGAACCCTCCTTCTCAAGGAGTATAGACACAAGAGCTTGCTCTCTGGTTGGCAACAATGGCCCACTGGCCGTCTCTCTCACTCTAGCTGCCAACAATGGCCCACTGGCACTGTTGGGTGTCTCTCTCCGAGTTATATACCCAGCTGATGAGCAATTGGGGTCACCTGGGCTCAATCAGCAGTTCCACAGGAGGCGGGGCATTACCTGGAGAGGGAAAATTAGACACGCGGCACTAGGGCCGTAACAGTTTCTATCTCTTCCTATAATAAGAAGACAACATTTTTGAACAAATTTAAAGATGATATCGATCGAATACTTCTCCTTCTTTTCTTAGCTGCTTTCGTTAGGGCTCGCCAATGAAGATCATCCATTTCCATCTCTTCCTGTCCTCTACATCTTCCTCCGTCACACCAGCCACCTGCATGCCCGCTCTCATCACATCCATAAACCTCCTCTTTGGCTTTTCTCTTTTCTTTTTGCCTGGCAGCTCCATATTCAGCATCCTTCTCCCAATATACGCAGCATCTGTCCTCCACACATATCCAAACCATCTCAAGCTCGCCTCTCTTGCTTTGTCTCCAAACCGTCCAAACCGGAGCTGTCCCTCTAATATAATCACTCCTAATCCTTTCCTTCTTCATCACTCCCAGTGCTGTCGCTATCCAGTAAAGGTGTAATATAATCTAAAAAAAAAAAGGGGGGGACACTGATATCATTTTGTATTTGATTGTGGTGTACATAATTCTTCTTTACAGCTGTCTTTAATATTCTGGTGTGGGTGCTACAAATGTCGATTTTCAGTTATTTTGCTTTTCATGTCCTCTCATATAGATCATGAAGCTTGTGAATCAGATCATCTATAGGAACATATACAGTCATCCTGCAGAGGGCGGTGCAGAATCACATCAGCAGCCTCAAGCATCACCAAGTCTTCAGGAGGGTGTCTTGTTTTTGCATAGAGGGGGCTTGGCATCATTCAAATGGGTGAAGTATGGCTGTTTTCTTAATATACCAGCACTTCTATGGGGTTTTAACCTCACTAATGTAAAGCATAAATAGTGATTGGGAATTATTCCTGAACATGTGATCTGAGCACGCACTTAACTACAGTTCATATTCAGGTCCTGTGATTTGGGATAGTGGGCCCAGCTTTAATTCAAGCTCCATTTCGTCCCAGATACGAGGTCAAGCTTCACCCGGGTCAGCTGGTTCTTGTACCCCTTGGTCAGCGAGGGCCATCTGAAGGTGAGGTGACATCCGCAGTGACCATGTCCATCGTCATTCACCTGTCAGATGGGGACACCAGCGTACAGGAACCTCACAGTCCAGACAGCTTCACTCTGGTCACCCACAAGAATGAGTACCAGTGAGTGAGTAGGATGGGAAAAGATAGAGTGTGACAAGGAGGGTGTGGGACAATCAAAACAGGAAGTGGTTGTTGATTTTTTTAGGATAACTGCAAGAGCTACCTAGATATAATTTACAGCTCAGCAACTGTGTATGTGTCTGGCAACCTCAATATCAAACTCCTTTGCAGTCCATATATTTTTATTGACATTTATGCCTGATGCAGCCGTGTTGGCATGATCATGTCATGGTTTCAGAGTTTTCTAACGCAGTTAATAAGGAACGTTGCATTTCATTACATTGATGTATTGCAGATTCCGCATCCCTGTAACTGATCAGGGAAAGGAGTTGGAAGCCATCCAGAAAGAGCGAGATGCTTGGGTCCAAGCCATTGACAAACTGTGTTCAGATTGGAAGAGGAAGTCCCTACTGGAGCACATTTACGAAAACCCAAATGCTCTACATGACAGCGCTGAAGACACAGAGAACATAGTGTTAATACAACGACAAGTTGACACAAGTGTCAAGGCTAGTGATGGATGCAGTTTACCTGGTGGAGATGTGAATCAAAACAATCCTCCAGCTGCTGATGCAACTGCACCTGTGTGGTCCATTGTGGGTGATCATTTGAAACACGACATGAATCAGAGTTATCCTGCAGCTGACTATGCAAAGCCTGTGGCTAAACAGCGCAACTTCACAAAGTCCCCCTCAACAACCACCCCTGTTCTTGCCTTCTCCACACCCACCTCCCCTGCACCCTCACCTTGCCACTCTGCCCTTCCACCCTCTTGTCCTATCCCTTCATCCACATTCCCACATGTGCCCTCACCCGTTCAGGTGGGGCCTCCACCCCCCAAGGCCCCACCCCCTCCACCGTTACCCTTCAAAAACAAGTTAAAACCTGAAATGGCACGAACCAAGGCTTTTCACTGGGACCTAGTTGCCTCTGATAAGGTAATGTTCTCACTTTTTGGTTCACCTTCCATTCATCAGACAACACCACATTTACCAAACTATCAATTTAAAAATGTAACTATTAAGATTACAAATGGTCTTTTTTTTTGGAAGTATATAGATTGATGACTAATTAAAAAATACAAAAAGGTCACTTTCAGTTAACTGTAGTTTCACTTCATTATTCTGCATCACTCAATTCTTAGGAAATATTTCTTACTCCGTCATTGTGATCTGTGGTTTCCCCCTGCTGTGAAAGCTGCCTCACCACACAACATAGATTTGTCTCAATAGTTAAATTATTTGTTTCTGGCAGATTCAGAAATCCTTTTGGACACAAGCAAGAGCTGGGAGGATAGAAATTGACACATCACGTTTGTATGAGCAATTTGCTGTTCAAGATTTGGGATCTTTTGGAGTGACCGAGTCAAGTAATTCTGCCCATATTATGCTCAACCAGAAAATTGCGCACAACTTCAGTGAGTAAATCATCCATCTGTTTGTCATTGAATTTTGAGGTGGAATGTGCATAAGGCCCTAGATATGTTTTGGTTTTTTATTGCTACCATTGCAGCCAGACAGCTTTGATCACTTTGCAAAAGATGCAACCAAAATTTTCCTCTAGAAAAATGCTTCCGATTGAGGTGAATAGAGCTGAGTTTTCTCAGCTCTATTGAGAATCATGGTGAGAAATGAGGTTGCATTTTTCACACCCACCAGATGGCAACACCTCATGCAAAGCGTTTTATGCACATTGAATTCAGATGTTACTACCTGAAATTAGATGTCTAATGTCCACTTTATCATCCAAATAACTCACTCAATGAGGACATTGTAGAACATGACATTTTATTCTTCCTCAACTTGGTTTGAATGATGCTGATGGTTGTAGTGCAGATCAACTGTTTTTTGTCTCCGTCAGCAGGGGGCAGTGTGGTACCATCTGGTTATTGGGTCATTGTCCAGATAGTAGAATATCAGAGAAGTGGAACACATTTTGTTTCTCGTTTGATGGCTTTTCTCTTTTGATTAGCTGAATGTATGTGGCTTGCATATTTTAAGGCCCAGGCAGAGGGAGAACATCTCAGAAACTTCCTGTCACTGGTCCTCAAAAATGGCAAAGAATCTGGGGGGCATAACAAATCTGGGCCGTGGCACTGGGCTGCTGAACAGAATTAGTACAACTGTATGTGTAGCAACATAATTAGAGTGCACATATTCATAAAATATGGATAGGGATCGGTGTGATAATGACAGCAGTTTTCTGTGTGATATAGGAACCAGCATTCTGACCTGATAACTTTGGTTCAGGAGAGTGAACTTGCAGGTGATGACCACCATCAGGCAACCAGGCGATTCATTTAGAGATTTGCACACAACAGGAAATCACTGCTCTCTCTTTCTGGTCCCATTTGCACTTAAAGAAAACGTTTCGCTTTTCTTTTTGTATTGTAAACAGACAAAATGAGATGACAGTAGTTGGATCGAAGGCACAACAGATTCGATTTGTTCGGTTTACACAGCAAAAAAAACAAAACAAACACAAAAACAAAAAAACCTACTCTGGGACTGGAGATCTTACTGATGCAAAAAAAAAAATCACAAATCTAGCTGCCTACATATCTACAGCATATGCAGTGTATATTTCATTATTTGGCACTGTTTTCATCTGAGCTCATCACACAGAATATCGTTATGGATGTAAAAAAATGTTTTTGGTTTGTATTTACAAAGATAAACAATAACTGAGTAGGCATTCATGCTCCGACACAGTCGGATGATGTAGTAGCAAGAATGTGATCAATAATTTATGTTCAGACTCATAGCTGCTAATTAGCATCAGATTTGCAGCCAACACTATTATCTAGAATGACATTACTGCTTGCAATTGCACGGTGGGGCAGATGGCAGCATTATGTGACACGGTGTGCTTTCTTCATGGCTGTGAACCTCTCTGGTGTCTATGGATAAGCAGCCCAGCAAATTCCATAGACTGTAGGGCTTCAGTTACTGACCTGTTTACAATACCAAAAGTACTGGACAGGAATGCAGAATGATCTTTGGTTAATGGTTATGTTGCAACACACTGCATTTACTTTTTGATTGCATTCTTGTGGAAAGTAGTCAAAATGTTTGTTCAGGTGAAAGAAAAAGAGATACTCCTTTCCTGGATATGGAGACCGTGGTGATGGGAATATGTAACACTAACGGCTGTGCCTGGTTCCTCTCTCCCTCTCCCTCTCTGTCTCTCCCTCTCTCTCTCTCTCTGTCTCTGTCTCACTGCCTCTCCCTCTCTCACTGTCTCTCTCCTTCTCTCTCTCTCTCTGACAAACTGCAAAGTGAAAGAGTTGAACAATGAATTGAATAGTTATATTTTCCATATATTTTACGACTGCTTAAATACTGGCGGCCTGTCCAGGGTGTCTCCCTGCCTGCCGCCCAATGACTGCTGGGATAGGCTCCAGCATCCCCGCAACCCTGAGAGTGGGATAAGCGGTTTGGATAATGGATGGATAGATGCTTAAATATGTTAATGTTTGTCGAATAATGAGGGTACTGTCCATAAAAGGTCTCAACTTGGAAGATCTAATCTAAAATGTTAAATCCACTGCTCACTTCTGATCGAATAGACTCAGCGAGGCCTCACTGACAGTTCTGTGTGAGTGTGCATGCCTGTATCGGCTGTATATGTCCAATGTATCTGGCCATTCAACCACAAGAGCCCCTGTGCATGCTGGGTAATCAAGACTGTGTGGAGAGGGCACTGATCCAGTTTGTTTTTCTAATGACTGAAAATTGTCCACCTTGTAATTAAAAGAACACATGTGGCTTCTTGAGCCCTGTGGGATACACTTCATTTCCATGCTCCAATTTGACAGGGCAATGCCCAGTTTGTCTAGGACTCAATCAACCAAGGGCCGCACACACACACACACACACACACACACACACACACACACACACACACACACACACACACACACACACACACACACACACACACACACACACACACACACACACATACACACACACACACACACACACACACACACACACACAGATTAGTAATAGGGGGAAATAGATTTAAACTTTCTTTGGAGGACATCTGTGCACTCTCAAAAGTTTTGTTTTTCTTCCATTAAATTCACGCAGAAAATTGCAGGTAGAAGTTAAAAATTGCGATATTTCATTTGAATATGAGACATAAAGCCTCTGCTGGCTCTAGTAAGGGAATTACGCCTCAGCTCTTTCGTGTCAAGGATTTGGTCAAAGCTCTGGACCTCCAAATTGTTTCTCATTTAAGGGGATTTTTTTCTTTTTATCAGCTTTGTCATGACTAGATTCTCAATCAGTTTGGCAATTTGAATTCATCAACTGAACAGTGTTGCGTCCATCTAAAGGAAGAAAATGTTGAATATCTGCTTTTATACCAGGAGAAAAAGTGCAGAGGCTCATTAATGGATGGCTGGCATGTCTTGTGCAGCGTTTCATCATGGTAATACAGAGGAAGTTAAGCCACAGGACAGAACATATTTACTTTTCTTTGGCCTTGTGGTGAGGAACTACCAAAATATTGTGGTTCTTTGCTTGTGAACATAACAAAACAGAAAAGGGAACAGACAAAATAGGCTTTGGGCGTAATATAACGTCAAAAAAAGAAGAAAAGACACTTGAATAGTCCTGCCAGAAATAATCCTTGAACTACACGTCGTACAATAACACATGAAAGTCTGACACTGTCAGTAGTATTTCATTGCGTTTATTTTACAGGCACTTTGCAGCAGCCGCCCAATAAATTGTTTCTCACGGGTCCTGCATAAGCAGTGGGTTTTAGGTAAAACAAAAATTCACATTAGTCTTGATTTGATAGAATGCAAATCAGTGCACTCCCCATCGACGCTCGAGGGAAAGTAATTTGGCGAAGCACCTCTTGTCTTCACTACGCTTTTTGAGTCAGTTCATCCCTGGTTGAGGGGACTTTCTACCAAGAGGGAAACTTTCATGCACTACTGAGGGTGTTTTTTTCTTTCGATTCTCTTGCTTCTCTAGATATTTTTCTCAAAAGTTTTCCAGTGCAACCGGGAGAGCTGAAGGACAAACTGTTCATCATCAACGAGGATGGCGGAGGCCTATCTGAAGAACAGATCACCTCCCTGAGGCGGTATGGCATCGTTTTAAGAATTAGACACATGTGCTATTTATATTCAGTCTTTAAAAAGTTCCCAATCACAGCTGACATGGGAGTAGGGGTTGGTGCTGCGCCCGCGTTAGGCTACAATGTGTTTTGCAGAGATGAAAACGTGTAAATTATCTCGGCTGTGGTACAAAGGCTATGGTACAAGGGTGTCCGCATAGCGTAGCAGTCTATTCTGTTGCCTAGCAACATAGGGATCGCCGGTTCGAATCCCCATGTTATCTCCGGCTTGGTCAGGTGTTCCTACAGACACAATTGGCCGTGTCTGCGGGTGGGAAGCCAGATGTGGGTATATGTCCTCGTTGCTGCAATAGCACCTCCTCTGGTGGGTCGGGGCTTCTGTTCGCGGGCGGAGGGGGAACTGGGGGTAATAGCATGATCCTCCCACACGCTACATCCCCCTGGTGAAACTCCTCACTGTCACTGTCAGGTGAAAAGAAGCGGCTGGCGACTCCACATGTATTGGAGGAGGCATGTGGTAGTCTGCAGCCCTCCCCGGAATGGCAGAGGGGATGGAGCAGAGACCGGGATGGCTCAGAAGAGTGGGGTAATTGGCCGGATACAATTGGGGAGAAAAAGTGTGTGTGTGTTCGTGTGTGTGTGTGTGTGTGTGTGTGTGTGTGTGTGTGGGGGGGGGGGGTTATGGTACAGTACATGGTACAGTCAGAACAACCCGGGAGAAGAAAGTCTGCATGAGTTCATGTGGGTAAGTCTTTGCAGCGTTCTAATACTGATGCCAAAACCTTTTAGCAGGCAGCTTACTAATAAAATTTTCATCTAGGGTTATATTCATGGAGATGGGAAACTATTAACATGCCCCAAGGATTACAGTATAACACTGAAAGCTGATAATATGCTTTCTCTCTCTTACACTACAGTTTACTTAGTGGCTTTTGAGGCTGACTTCCTAGATGGAGCAGGTGATCTAATACATCATGTGGAGGATTTCATATATTCAGTGAAATTGTCATATTTGTTTTGATGTTCCATGGGACAGGCCTGAGGAATACAAGCTTGAAAGAACCATTTTTAAAAGGGGCTGCAATATTAATGACTGGCGCTACTCCAGCGGCATATAGCCTGACTCATGAAAAAGTGAAAATCTTTGGTTTGGGGTCAGTGTGCACTAAAAATGACAGAAAATATATTTCAAGAAGAGCAAGGATCAAACACAGTGCAAGTGGGTAAATGACCGTTAACCATCTTTGGCCCTGATGTTTTGTGCCTTGTAGAAACCAACAAGGACCAGCAATGCTATTTGAATTTAATCGTTTGCCTTTCTCTGGGCCACTGGAAATCATATATGTGTGTGTGTGTGTGTGTGTTAAGAGTATTGAGTGAAAATGGAAAAGAACGAATGACAGGAAAAAGAGTGTGACCCCAAAACGTGACTCAAACCTGTGAAAATAAAAGCAGAGGAAGTAATGTACAAACAAAAGGCGTGCAGTAATTTTAAAGCATACACTAGCTACATTTACGATCAAAACCAAAGCAAATAACCCATTGATAACCACAATGAATAATACTTCCTCTCAAAAACTACAGATCTGAGCAGGTCTAACATGAATCCTTTTCCCTGTGGCAATTTAGTCTCCACTAATATTAGTGGAGACCTAGTTATTCCCAGGTCTTGGTTACAAAGGGTGATCGGGCTTTTGCTGTTAGAGCCCCCACGCTATGGACCTCTCTTCCTGTTGAACTAAGACAAACTAAGTCTCTAGCTTCTTTTCTTTTTTTTAACAATATATTTATTGGTTTTCAGTTTGCAAATCACATCAAATTGTACATCAACAATACAGAACACAGCAAAATAATTTTCACCCTGTTCTCCCTCCCATAACCCAATCCCCAACAACTTAAGTATAAAAAAGAAAGTTATATAAGATAGAAGAAGAAAAAAAAAAGAAAAAGAAAAAAAACACCAAAAAGAAAGAAGATTTAAAGGGTGTTTTTCTGGTCAATGTACACGATCATATAAAGCTACCCTAATCCCCCATAGCTTGCTCTTGCTGAGGCAAGTTGCCAACATTAACATTATGCCTTAAGAAATACATAAAGGGTCTCCAGATTTCATCAAGAATATGTTGTTTACATCTAACAAAAAACATTATCTTTTCAATTGACAAGTTTGACACCATTTCTTTGATCCACATTCCAATTCTTGGTCCATCAACATTTTTCCAATTAAGAGCAATTATATATTTAGCTTGTAATATACACATGTCTATGAACCTGAACTCTCTGCTTTGTAAATGTGGGTTGGTAGGATATATACCAAGAATAAAAAGCTTGGGATCCAATGGTAATTTCTATGATAAAATTTGATAAATCATATTAATAACAGCTTGCCAAAATGTTTTCACTTTCACACATTCCTGTATACAATGACATAGTGTTCCTCTTGTCTCCTTACACCTGATACAAGTATCAGGTATGTTATCATTAAACTTATGTATTTTAACTGGAGTTATGTATGTCTGCATCAGCCATTTATACTGGATAAGGTTCAAGCTACTGCTGATTGTCTGCTTCTGTGCCTCCTTACATGTATCACTCCAGTCTTCTAAAGATATTTCCTCCCCTATATCTTCCTCCCATAATCTCAGTTTTGAATCAGATGAATCAGCAGATCCAGACACAAACAAGTCATACAGAGTTGAAATTAAACCTTTATCATAATGTCTTATGACTGCTACCTCTAATGTAGAAATGCCAGGTTTATCTAATGAATGATTTTGAGATGAGGATATAAAGCTCCTAAGTTGAAGATATTTGAAAAAAATATTCTTTGGAATGTCACATTTGGTTGACATTTCTGCAAAGGACATAAATACTTCCTCTTCCCCTTTTCAGCCCACATTCAAAATCCTGTATCACTTTTCCCTGGTTTAAAATTGGCATTACCCCAAATAGGACTGAAGTGTGACCAGGAAGAGTTAATATTCAAATATTTACAGGTGTCAAACCAAACATCAGTCATATTCAATATAATCGGGATCCCAGTATTTTTCCTCAGGTATTTACGATCTGCTGAATACAAATATACAGTGCAATGGTAATCTTGGTGTAACAGAAGAGGATTCCAAATCCAACCAAGCAGGGGGGGTTCTGGATGAAAAATAAAACATAATGGACCACAATTTAGCTGCCCAGTAATACCATTTTGTTTGTAATACCATTACAAACAAAAGGCGTGCAATCATTTTAAAGCATACACTAGCTACATTTATGATTAAAACCAAAGCAAATAGCCCATTGATAACCACAATGAATAATACTTCCTCTCACAAACTACAGATTTAAGCAGGTCTAACATGAATCCCTTTCCCTGTAGCAATTTAGTTAATGGAGACCTAGTTATTCCCAGGTCTCGGTTACAAAGGGTGATCAAGTTTTTGCTGTTAGAGCCCCCACACTATGGACCTCTCTTCCTGTTGAGCTAAGACGAACTAAGTCTCTAGCTTCTTTTAAATCTCATCTTAAAACTTTTTTTTTATGAAAGCTTTTACAAATGTTTGATATTTGTTTTTATTTAAGAGTTTTTATTTTTACTCTTATTTGATCTTACTCTTATGCCTGCCTTGTCTGGTTTTATCTGTTTGTTTTTGTTTTTTGCTTTTTGTGAAGCACTTTGTAACATTGTTTTAGAAAGGTGCTATATAAATAAAATTATTATTATTGTTAATATTATATTAACTATGATGCTGTGTTTCTTTCTTTCTTTTTTTTACATTTAAGGTATATTCCAACCTTAGATGATGTGGAAATGTATAAATCTTACAAGGGACCCGTGACAGAGCTGCATATTGTGGACCATTACATGCTGGAGGTACATTTTAACTTCCCAAGCTTAAATGTATTACAAATTCCAAGTCCCCCTCCACTTCTCATGTGTTACTGTTTTATATAGACTTTTCTGTCTTATGCCTACTTAAAACTCTACCATCATAGAACATCTGCACAGCACAGCTATCCTTCCCAATCTCTCTAACAGGAGCTTTGCTAAATCTTTATTCACATGCCTCCTCCTTAGAACACTGTGGGTGTTGCAACGGGATCTCACCATTCATTTGGTTATCACCCCAAAGCATGCTTGGCAGTTGCACGAGGCACTTTTGTTCCTAGGAGCAGTCAGTGCCTTGCAGCCGCTGGAAAACACGTTCTTATCAACGACCAGTACTGGCTCCTTCTCATTACCGCAACCTTACATAACTTAATATAAACACATCATGCACTTAAAGGGAAATTTCAGACGGTGAAATACTGGGTCAATACTGGTCATATATATATACACTACCGTTCAAAAGTTTGGGATCACATTGAAATGTCCATATTTTTGAAGGAAAAGCACTGTACTGTTCAATGAAGATAACTTTAAACTAGTCTTAACTTTAAAGAAATACACTCTATACATTGCTAATGTGGTAAATGACTATTCTAGCTGCAAATGTCTGGTTTTTGGTGCAATATCTACATAGGTGTATAGAGGCCCATTTCAAGCAACTATCACTCCAGTGTTCTAATGGTACAATGTGTTTGCCCATTGGCTCAGAAGGCTAATTGATGATTAGAAAACCCTTGTGCAATCATGTTCACACATCCGAAAACAGTTTAGCTCGTTACAGAAGCTACGAAACTGACCTTCCTTTGAGCAGATTGAGTTTCTGGAGCATCACATTTGTGGGGTCAATTACACGCTCAAAATGGCCAGAAAAAGAGTACTTTCATCTGAAACTCGACAGTCTATTCTTGTTCTTAGAAATGAAGGCTATTCCATGCGAGAAATTGCTAAGAAATTGAAGATTTCCTACACCGGTGTGTACTACTCCCTTCAGAGGACAGCACAAACAGGCTCTAACCAGAGTAGAAAAAGAAGTGGGAGGCCGCGTTGCACAACTGAGCAAGAAGATAAGTACATTAGAGTATCTAGTTTGAGAAACAGACGCCTCACAGGTCCCCAACTGGCATCTTCATTAAATAGTACCCGCAAAACACCAGTGTCAACATCTACAGTGAAGAGGCGGCTGCGGGATTCTGGGCTTCAGGGCAGAGTGGCAAAGAAAAAGCCATATCTGAGACTGACCAATAAAAGAAAAAGATTAAGATGGGCAAAAGAACACAGACATTGGACAGAGGAAGACTGGAAAAAAGTGTTGTGGACGGATGAATCCAAGTTTGAGGTGTTTGGATCACAAAGAAGAACGTTTGTGAGACGCAGAACAAATGAAAAGATGCTGGAAGAATGCCTGACGCCATCTGTTAAGCATGGTGGAGGTAATGTGATGGTCTGGGGTTGCTTTGGTGCTGGTAAGGTGGGAGATTTGTACAGGGTAAAAGGGATTCTGAATAAGGAAGGCTATCACTCCATTTTGCAACGCCATGCCATACCCAGTGGACAGCGCTTGATTGGAGCCAATTTCATCCTACAACAGGACAATGACCCTAAACACACCTCCAAATTGTGCAAGAACTATTTAGAGCAGAAGCAGGCAGCTGGTATTCTATCGGTAATGGAGTGGCCAGCGCAGTCACCAGATCTGAACCCCATTGAGCTGTTGTGGGAGCAGCTTGACCGTATGGTACGCAAGAAGTGCCCATCCAACCAATCCAACTTGTGGGAGCTGCTTCTGGAAGCGTGGGGTGCAATTTCTCCAGATTACCTCAACAAATTAACAGCTAGAATGCCAAAGGTCTGCAATGCTGTAATTGCTGCAAATGGAGGATTCTTTGACGAAAGCAAAGTTTGATGTAAAAAAAATCTTATTTCAAATACAAATCATTATTTCTAACCTTGTCAATGTCTTGACTCTATTGTCTATTCATTTCACAACATATGGTGGTGAATAAGTGTGACTTTTCATGGAAAACACAAAATTGTTTGGGCGATCCCAAACTTTTGAACGGTAGTGTATATTATATATTTTAACCAAAAATTATGAATTTTTAATTTAATTAACACATTTCATATGAAGAGGGAAGTATTTTTGCTCATAAGAACAATAAAAGTCTGAGATTTATGTGATATTTTTTAAGTGTTACCTTACATGAATGTGAGAAATGGTTAGAGTGGACATGAGAAAATGATTGTAATTTAACAAAAACAGCTAAAAATATACAAATTGTATATTTATTATTTAACTGTATTTTGCTTCATGCTAACCGGTACACTTGAATCCATGGCTTCAGACACTGAAAACATTACTGACAGTTTTATTATGCCTCCTTGTCCCCTTTGAATGTTGTGGACTCTAACTTAACACTTTCTACGGAATGACCCAAATGCTAGCTAGATGGCAAGACTGTGTAACCTACTATGAAATGGCAAGGAAAGTATGAGCTGCTTTTGGTTACAGTCGATTTGAGTTTTGATGGCATCCTAGGGGAAACAGGTTAAAAACATACACAGCTGGCTAGCTATGTCTTACCTTTGCCATTATGAGGTACAGCCCCCTGCTGTGAGCGTAGCACCGCGATTCTGTAACCCAACCAGCTACAAAGAACTGGTAAGCATCCAGACTGTTATGTCTGCACACATCGACAGTGCTGCATTTGATTTGGTGCTGTTCTATTGTGCTGGGATCGATTGGTGATGCCTGCGGGCTCTGGGTTGTTTGATCGGGTCTGCCTTTGATGCTGTGTCAGTCTAAATAAAGAATGCCACGGAGAGGTTGTGTCGAGCGACAGCGCTGTGTCCTGACGTGATTTCTAAATACAATATTGGCGACGAGGATGGCTGATATCTCTCTCCCACCACCTGCCCCCTTCCTGGCATTACCTGGCGAGCCTCCGGTACCATGGACTCGCTGGCTACATAGTTTTGAAAATTACATCATCGCCTCAGGGCTCGACGACGTGAGCCAGGCTAGGAAGACGGCTCTGTTGCTACACTGCTTGGGAGCAGAGGGTCATCGTGTGCTCGGGTCTCTGGGGAACGTCACAAGCTTTGCCGAAGCTGTGGGACTTATGAGCACCCATTTCGCTGCTCCACAGAGTGCCCTCCTTCGGCGATTTATATTCCGTCAGCGACACCAACTGCCTGGTGAGTCTGTGCGGCAGTACGTAGCTAATTTGCGAGGGCTAGCTAGCTCATGCAAGTTTGGCGCGCTTCAGGACGAGATGGTTCGCGACCAGCTAATCGAACACACCAACAACGCAAAGGTGCGTGAGACTCTCCTGCTGGAAAAAGACGATCTGCTGTCCAGAGCAATTACCATCGCACTACAGGTTGAGGGAGCAGCTGAGTGTGCTGCTATGCTAAATACACAGCAAGTGGCCACCTCCAGTCAAGCTGCCAACGACTCCTCCCTCTACTCACGGCTGCCCCTCGGGACGCAACCCAACCAGAGCGAGGCGGGCGCCGACTCCACTGGGGACGTCTTGCAACTGCAACGACGGCGTTCTCGGCCCCGCCCTCAACAGTCCTGTGGTAACTGTGGGTCTCGGTCTCATGTTTCAAGGGCTCAGAACTGCCCTGCCCGTGGCCAGACATGCCGTAGCTGCGGTAAGCACAATCACTTTGCCAACGTCTGTCGATCTTCCCCGGCTGGGTCAGAGGGCCACACCCCCCAGTCTTCAACCGCCGTCATTCACAAGGTGAGCTCTGGGCCAGTGTCATTCAAATCATGCACAGTCAACATTAATGATGTGTGCATCCCCCTGCTGTTGGACACCGGTGCAAGTGTGTCTCTCCTGAATGTTGATACCTACAGTCAATTTTTCGGTTCACTGCCACTGTCCGCACCCTCAGCTGTCCTCTGTGGGTATGGTGACTCCAAAATCGATCTGGTTGGCTCTCTCGAACTGACTGTCCGCTATGGAACCAAGCTGGTGCCCAATGCAGTTTTTCATGTGGCACGCCGTGGGGCCAACCTGATGGGCCTGGACCTGTTCTCCGCTCTGGGGTTCTCCCTCTTAGACACAAGGGGGGCAACAATCCTGACTGTCGCCACACCTTGGCAGCAGAAGTGGCCATCGCTGTTTATGGGGCTGGGCTGCCTCTCCGCCTTCACCCATCAACCTCTCCTCAACCCTGCTGTGAAATCTGTCATCCAACCACTGCGCCGCATCCCGTTGGCTCTCCGTGATGGGGTCTCCGCCGAGCTGCAACAACTGCTGGAAGCTGGCATCATTGAACCGGTGGACGTGTCACCTTGGATCTCAAACCTCGTGGTGGCTAAGAAGAAGTCGGGGGGCCTGCGTGTCTGCGTCGATCTACGTGCAGTAAATAAGGCAGTGGTCCCTGATAAGTATCCACTGCCCACCTCAGAAGAACTCACTGCTCAGTTCTATGGCTCTGAGGTGTTCTCCAAGCTCGACCTCAGACAGGGGTACTTACAGGTGCCCCTCCACCCCAGCAGCCGAAACCTCACAGCCTTTGTGACACATGCAGGAGTGTTTCGCAACACCAGGATGCCTTTCGGTCTCAGCTCCGCCCCTAGCTGCTTCCAGAAAATCATGGTCTCCGTGCTGGCTGGCATACTGGGCGTGGCCATTTATCTGGACGATATAGTGGTACACGGGCCCACCAGTGAAATCCACGACAAGCGCCTTAACATGGTCTTCGCAGCCCTGTCCAAGCACAAGCTAACTCTCAATGCTGAGAAATGTGTCCTCTCTGTGCCAGCCATCGACTTCGTGGGGTTCCGGCTGTCAGCGAGCGGTGTAACTCCACTACAATCCAACGTGGACGCCATTCAGGCCATCCCTGAGCCCAGCTCGGCCGCCCAGGTCGCCTCCTTCCTGGGTATGACAAGTTACTACCTGAGGTTTCTTCCCCAGTACTCTGCGACCACAGCCCCCCTGGGCCAGCTGCTGCGTAAGGACGAGCCATGGGTGTGGTCAAAGGCATGCAGTGACGCTGTGCGTGATCTCAAGACTCAACTGACTTCACCACCAGTGTTGGCTCACTTCGACATCTCCAGCTCCACCTTTGTGACCTGTGACGCATCAGCCACAGCGATAGGGGCCGTGCTGTCTCAAACCCAGAACGGTGTGGAGAAGCCCATTGCCTTCGCCTCCCGTGCCCTCAACCTGACCGAGCAGCGGTACTCCGTGGGTGAGCGTGAGGCGTTAGCCTGTATCTGGGCTTGTGAAAGGTGGCACCTCTACCTCTATGGCCGCTCCTTCACCCTCAGGACAGATCACCAGGCCCTGACAGCGCTGCTGTCCACATCTGGGACAGGCCACAAACCCCTGAGGCTGCACCGCTGGTCTGACCGCCTCCGCCAGTACAACTTCAGCCTGCAGTTCACCCCAGGCAGAGACAATGTTGTCGCCGACCTGCTCTCTCGCTCTGTCTCCACCCCAGCTCCACAGACGGACACTGACTGTGTGGAAAAGGACATTGTCCAAATGCTACACACACCCCTCCAGGCCACTGTCTCTCTGCAGGAGCTGAGGGCAGCCTCCGAACAGGACCCTGTCCTCTCCCAGCTCCGCACCTACATCCAGAACGGCTGGCCTCACAAGGTCCCAGAGGAGCTGGCTGCGTTCGCCCGAGTCAGACAGGAGCTCTCCTGCTGGAACGACACCTGCGTGGCACGTGGGTTTTGCACAGTGGTCCCAGCTGCTCTCCGTGCACGTGTTTTGAATACGGCGCATGAAGGCCACCTGGGCATTGTGAAACTGAAACAGCGCTGCCGAGACCTGGTGTGAGATATTGAGGCTCTGGTGAAGGACTGTTCTGCCTGCCTTGTGAGTGGCAAGACTGGCCACCAGGCTCCCGCACCCCTGCAACCTCTCGCCTGGCCCTCTCAGCCCTGGGAACACCTGCAGTTGGACATTTGTGGTGAGATCCATGGAGTTCCCCACCACCAACGCTTCATGGTGGTCGCCTACGATCTACACTCAAAATGGCCTGAACTCACCACTTCCGGCACTGTGACCTCACAGATCATCATCGACTTCCTGGACTCTCTTTTCTCTCGCTGGGGCCTCCCAAAGGCCATCACCACTGACAACGGCCCTCAGCTGGTCTCTGCTGAGTTCACTGCTTATCTCGAAAGCAAGGGCATCCGTCATATACGCACTGCGTACTACCACCCCCAGGCCAATGGCGGCGTTGAACGTTTTCACCAGTCACTGAAGAACGGCCTCAGAGCACACATGGCCCAAGGGTGCTCTTTCACGCAGGCCATCCGTCACACTCTGCTGCACTATCGGGCCACACAGCACTCGACCACAGGCGTCTCCCCAGCCTCTCTCATGCTAGGCCGGGAACTGTGCATGCCCCTTGACAGGCTCCGCCCCTCCACACCTCAGGCACCTCCCTCTGGGGTCAGAGCCTCAGTCACTCGTCAGCAGACGCGGATGAAGCAACGGTTTGACCAGTCAAAACGAACCAGGGTGCCAGACATCAATGTGTCAGACTGGGTCAGGGTCCGCAGGCCCCACAGGGACAATAAAATGGCTTCATACTGGTCCTCTCCTCTCCAAGTCACCCGTCAGCTGGGCCCAGCCACTTACCTCCTCAGCGATGGCACTCGATGGCACTCCAGTTGTCTACGGAAGGTGTCAGCTCTGCCACACACAGCTGGTGACACAACCATAGCCATTCCCTCAGCATGGCGAGACGCCCCGGGGCTTCATGCAGCTCCTACACGGGCCCCAGACATTTCTGGGCCTCAGCTTCCCCTGCCATCTCCCTCCCCACCTCGGCCTGCCCAGCCTCAGGCCGCCCCGCGACCTGTTCGCACACGTTTACGCCCTGGCCACCTAGTGGACTTTGTGTCAACCTTTCATGTTTGAAATCCTGCCGGGGGGGGGGGGAATGTTATGTATGCACACATCGACAGTGCTGCATTTGATTTGGTGCTGTTCTATTGTGCTGGGATCGATTGGTGATGCCTGCGGGCTCTGGGTTGTTTGATCGGGTCTGCCTTTGATGCTGTGTCAGTCTAAATAAAGAATGCCACGGAGAGGTTGTGTCGAGCGACAGCGCTGTGTCCTGACGTGATTTCTAAATACAATACAGACTTTGGTATGCTTTTAGGTCAGCACCTGTGTATGGGACACTCCGTTGGTAACATAGTGGTACAGATCGTGTGGATTGAACTCGGGCAGACTGGACGATTTTGCTAGATCCATGAACACATCGGTAGGAAGAAGGTACGGATCGGTAGCTAACCCTGCTATCGCTAGCTTCGCCACATATCACTCTTTGTGCCGTCCTACAAGGTGACTCACTTCACAGGACAACTCCACAACATTACTCTTACTATTGGTAGCCATCACTTAAATTTAAACTATAATAGCTACTCATCCGTCGCAATATTTTGTTTGTTTTTGTTGTTCGCTTTTGAATTTCCCGGTCTATCACTTCCTGCCGTCCGTCATGGCGTTCATATTCCCCGCGAGTGGGACGCGACGTCACGTGCAAAGGGTCAATACTATAGTTTAGGATACACATGGGTATTTTTCTTTTTAATGTGTACTAAAGCAGCAGAACAAGTGAGATAGTGTTATCTGCAGATCTGTTGCAACAGTAGGCAAACTGTAATGGGTCAAGGGTGGCAGGAATGTTACATGTTATATATGATATAACCAGGACTGTCACAGGAGGGCCGAGCTAGAGGCCCTGCTCATTGACATGCATGCGCATGAATCACTGTCCCATGCACATAGCTATTCTAGTTCTACACTGCACGCAGCTATTGTGGATCGACTTCACGCGTAATATCGGTGAAATACATTTTTTTTAGCAAGTGGGGTAATACAGCAACATCATGCACATAGTCTCAGCTATGACATTGCTATTATAGTCTTTCAAATAAAAAACAAATGCAAAACTATTGGCTTTACGTTGTCAAGTCACGTTATCTTGGCATGTTGAAGTATGTCAGATTGTTATAATTCAATATGTCACGTCTATAGCCTAGATTTCATTCAATTTTTAGATCATTTTTCAGACTGGTCAGTTTCGTTCACAGTCACCTGCTCAGCCACCACATCTCTGAACTACTGACAAACTCATCCAGTGACGCTTGCAATGACTTATGAAATTCTTCCTTTTCTCAACACTCATCTCGTGTTTATGAAATCGGTCGGTCACGCTCTCATGTAGCCGACATTGTTTCCCCTTCTTCTTCCTCGCAGCGAGATAGCGCAAGCACTACGTAACGACGCAATATCCATCCATCCATTATCTGACCCACTGAAGCTGCTCTCAGGGTCGCAATATCAGAACTGAAAAAATCCTGAATAATTTGTTTAGATTTTTTCATGTGACCTTGACTATGCATAATGGAATTGACACAGGAATTTCATTTTAGAAGCATGTTGGGTCAAGAACAGTCATTAGATAGATAGATAGATAGATAGATAGATAGATAGATAGATAGATAGATAGATAGATAGATAGATAGATAGATAGATAGATAGATAGATAGATAGATATAGCATTTTTTGTTTTGTTTTTTGTTTTGTTTTTTGTGCATATTCAACAACAGCAAAAGATGCAACCTATGCTTAGCAGAGAAATATTTTATTATTTACAAGCCTGATATGTCTACCTTGAACAGTTAAAATGAATTGGCCACCAGCTGTAGACACAGAAAAAAATATCTGCTTTGCAATTACAAATAAGCCATTGTCTTTATTATTCCACCCCACTAGATGATATACATGTGATGACCATTATTGGATGTTATATTTTTATGTTTTGCCTGTCTGCTCTTTTGGCTGTGCGCCGGACCCACTCCACTAGATGATGTATGTAAAGTACCCCATTGGATGTTATTTTATTTTGTTATATTTTAAAAGTATACTATTTCAACACGGCGGCACAGTGGTTAGCACGGTTGCCTCACAGTAAGAAGGTCCTGGGTTCGAGCCCTGAGGTAGTCCAACCTTGGGGGTCGTCCCGGGTCGTCCTGTGTGGAGTTTGCATGTTCTCCCCGTGTCTGCATGGGTTTCCTCCGGGGACTTCGGTTTCCTCCCACAGTCCAAAGACATGTAGGTCAGGTGAATCGGCCATACTAAATTGTCCCTAGGTATGAATGTGTGTGAGTGTTTGTGTGTGTATGTCAGCCCTGTGTGATAGTCTGGTGGCCTGTCCAGAATGTCTTCCCGCCTGCCACCCAATGACTGCTGGGATAGGCTCCAGCATCCCCACCACCCTGAGAGCAGGATAAGTGGTTCGGAAAAATGATGGATGGATGGATGGATGGATGGATGGACTATTTCAACAGCGCACCGGCCCTTTAAGCCCTTACTTTTTCAAAACAAGCCCCAGTCCCTCCTTCATTGGTTGTAATGTTCCTGATGTTACTTTTCAAATGTTTCCTATCCTCCCATTGGTTGCTGTGCACTGCAACTAGGGGTGTGGCGTGTGGCAACATAGCATTTATCCGCTGGGTTTTTTTCTTTGTTGTATAGCCAACTTGGCAGCTGATGAGTGCGTGACGCACAAAACAGGTTTGTACTGCTTTGAATTAAAAAAAAATTCCTACAGCTATCTTAATATTCCGCTCCTCATTTGTTCAGCACTTTTATCAACACCCTTGACGGTTTCCAGAAAACCCCCCCGCTATATATATATAGATAACTTCGTTAAAAGAAACACTCAACGGTAGGGATAGTGCTCAACAAACAAGGAGCAAAATAATCCAGTTAGTCAAGTAAATTTTCAGCTGATGATTGCATATAGCATGAAACAGGCTTATACTGTCTCATAGAAAATGTACTTGACTAACTGGATTAGATAGACAGACAGACAGACAGACAGACAGACAGACAGACAGACAGACAGACAGACAGACAGACAGACAGACAGACAGACAGATAGACAGATAGATAGATAGATAGATAGATAGAGTTTTTAACCACATTGGCAGCTGATGAGTGCATGACTTACAAAACAGGGTTGTACTGCAATGCATTAAAGTTTTTTTCCTACATCTATCTTGATATATATGTATACGGGTGAGAAGGAGATTTGTATGAATATAAATCTCTCACCCTTGTTCGGGCTGTCTTTGTCTTCCTCAAGCTGGGGTCCTCTACCAGAGGCCTGGGAGTTTGAGGGTTCAGCACAGTATCTTAGCTGTTCCTAGGACTGCACTCTTCTGAACAGAGACCTCAGATGTTGATCCTGGAATCTGTTGGAGCCACTCTCCCAGTTTGGGGGTCACAGCCCCTAGTGCTCCTTTTACCACTGGGACTACTGTGGATTTCACCTTCCAAATCTGATCTAGTTCTTCGCTCAGCCCTTGGTATTTCTCTAGGTTCTCATGCTCTTTCTTCCTGATGTTGCCATCATTCGATCACTACTACTGTCTTCTGCTCATTGTCGACCACGGCAATGTCTGGTTGGTTAGCCAGCACCTGCTTGTCAGTCTAGAACTTGAAGTCCCACAGGATCGTAGCTCTGCCATTCTCAACCACCTTTGGCATTGTCTCCCATTTGGACTTGGGAAATTCCAGTCTGTATTCAGTACAGATGTTCCTGTACACTATCCCAGCCATTTGGTTATGCCTTTCAGTGTAGGCTTTCCCAGCTAGCATTTTAAACCCTGCTACTAAGTGTTGGACTGTCTCAGGGGAGTCTTTGCACAGCCTGCATCTTGGGTCGTCTGTTGTGGTAGACCCCTGCCTCAACCGATCTGGTCCTGAGTGCCTTTCTTGTGCTGCTGTGATCACAGCCTCTGTCCTGTCCTTCAGTCCAGCCTTTTTTAGCCACTGGTAGGATTTCTCAATATCAGCCATTTCTTCTATCTGTCAGTGGTGCATCCCATGGAGGGGCTTGGTCTTCCATGATACATCCTCTTCTCCTTCCTCCCCATTCTCTGTCTTCTGCTGCCTGAGGTACTTACTCAGCAGTTTGTCCTGGGGGGCCCTCTTTCTGATGTACAAATGGATGTTCTTTGTTTCATCCTGGATAGTGGCCCTGGCAATCACTAACCCTCAGCCCTCATCTTTTCACTTATCATACAGTCTCAGGCTGCTGGACTTTGGGTGGAACCCTCAGTGCATTGTGAGGAGTTTCTATGTCCTGATATCTGTGGCCGTTACCTCCTTCTTTGGCCAGCTCATTATTCCAGCTAGGTATCTAATGACTGATAGGGCATATATGTTGATGACTTGGATGTTATTCTTCCAATTGAGTTGGCTCCTCAGGACCTGCCTCACTCTCTGGAGGTATTTGGCTGTAGCTGACCTCCTTGCTGCCTCCTCATGGTTTGCATAACGACCGAAACCAATCAGTCGTTATGATACTGTATTGTTCATAAGGGTGGGGATACCTACAGTCAGTTTAGACCGAAGAGGTCACTTAGATGAGTGATTAAACGTATCCGTCAATAACCGTTTTAATCCGATGAGCTGATTCAACTTTCTTTGATTTTCTTACCTGGATTATTGAGCATGCATAAAGACATATCCATAAAATCCTTTACGAATTGGTTATTTGCAACTTCGGTAACAAATGTGTTACCACAACTTATGCTCAGGAGAAATCACAAAATTGGGACCTCATGACCTGTGATTAAAAATCTATTCTGTTAGAAAAGACGAGGAGCACTGTGCTGGTAAGACTGTCGATGATGACTTCTCCAATTAGCCAAATAATTGCATGGTCTATATTTTTAACACCAAGCCCAATATCTCTCCTCTACCATCCATCGCACAAAGCACCCTTTGGCTTTTAGGAAAGCCACCTGAGCATGAGCGAAGACGGTTTGACACCTCGGAGTGATTTATTAGAGGTTAGCACTAACACAAAGGTCGACTAGGCAGCTCAGCCAATCGTTTCAATGTGTCAAGCCCTCAGTTTCTTTGTTAAATCAGCCAGTCGACAGGCGCACAGCACTCCACTTGAGGCTGAGGCAATCTGGGCTCTCCGTGCTAGAGAACAGTGGTGTAGTGCTCGCTGGGGAGGGAGGCATACTGCGACCTCCTATATATTTCAATGGCTTTTTGGCTGATGGGTGATTATACTATAAATTGACAGAAAAAGAGGTGGGCATACTCTGTATACCTGCGTATACCCTCCACTACACCACTGCTAGAGAAGCTCAGTCTGTACGAAAAGGCTGCAGCCATCAAATGACTATACTTCCCTGGAGTGTCCCTCAAGAGTGCCTCTTTATAATAAATCGCTATAATCACAGAGAAATAGGTTGTGCAATGTTACGATAATTGCGATGTGCATGCGTGCGAAAAGGAAAAGTTGTTTGTATACACAGTGGGTGCACCACACACACACATACACACACACACACACACACACAAGCTTATTGCTCCTTATGTCCTCTTACCTGCTACAGATGTGCAGCATCCCATACCTGAGCACACGACTTGATCTGCTACTGACTCTAAGAGAACTCCCAACCAGCATGAACGACCTGCTGCCGGTGAGTCGACTCAAATCAAAACCCAAAAAAGAAGCTGAACTGTGAGAAAGTTCGTTCTGTTCCTGCAAACTGGTTAAAATCACCATCTCAATAAGACAGAGATGAAACTAGAAAATGCAAATTTATTCAGGAATGCAAATGCAAATTTTCTGATACATCATGGTTTAAGACATAAATGACAAGGACATCTGGGAAAAGTGCGAAATTATTGAATGAAAGCTTTTTTCCTTCATTTGTAGATTTATGTCTTAGGTGAGAGTGAAGAAGTCATTATGTTCCCCGCATGGTGAGAAATCTAAAAAAACAGAGAAGCACAAGATGCCTCCCCATTTGAGAAAGAAGGAAAGATTAATTTTAATCGAAAATATATATCTGTTCTGCTGATGCCCTACTATACACAGTGTTCTCAGCTGTATCTGAAACCTAAACACAGTCTTTCTATAGAAGTGCATGTTTGCCGTCCAGGTAGCGTAGTGGGCTATTCTGTTGCTTACCAACACAGGGATCGCCGGTTCAAATCCCCATGTTACCGCCGGCTTGGTTAGGCGTCCCTACAGATACAATTGGCCGTGTCTGCGGGTGGGAAGCAAGATGTGAGTATGTGTCCTGGTCGCTGCATTAGTGCCTCCTCTGGTCAGTCAGGTCGCCTGTTCAGGGGAAGGGGAACTGAGGGAGAATAGCGTGATTTGCCCACACGCTACGTCCCCCTGGCGAAACTCCTCACTGTCAGGTGAAAAGAAGCGGCTGGCGACTCCCCATGTGTTGGAGGAGGCATGTGGTAATCTGCAGCCCTCCCTGGATCGGCAGAGGGGGTGGAGCAATGACCGAGATGGCTCGAAAAATAGGGCAATTGGCCAAGTACAACTGGGGGAAAGGGGGGGGGAATCCCCCCACCCAGAGAAAGTGCATCTTGTTTGCATCATTTCTGTCCACTATCTTGTAGCTCTTTTTTTTTAATCTAAAAAGTAACTGTTCTTTTACAGCAATGGAAACAATTCAAAAATTCCTCTCACTACAGACAACTTATTTACTCTCCTCAGCAAAGAGAATACCTCTTTATATAATATTGTATTAACCACAGCATGACACAGCTAATGACAACACAACTTGTGTTGTCTCACTGTGCGGAGAGTCCCAAGTCCTTCAATTAGTCACGCTAATCATTAACCTTCTTCTACATTATTATTGTTCCCACCATCATTAGAGACTGCAGAGTCTGAAGCTATCGCTGACAGACAGGTATACCTGCTGCTCCTCTGCTTTGGCTTCATTTTAACGTTATTCTTCTTTCAATCTTCTGAGTCTTTCAGCGTCACTGCTTGCTTTCTCTTGTCTGCTGGATGTCTCAAAATGAATAGAATTTATGCATAAAATGAATATAGTGTAATCCATTTGCAATGATGGTCATTTTGTTTTGCTTTGTCTAACACAGATGCACACATGCTAGCTAGACGATACTAGCAGAAAGATGAGCAGTTTCATTAAGTTTACCTGATTCAGTAAATCAGAGACCTTTCAATTGGTCGCATGGTGTCATAGACTGGACTTACTATGTTGAAGGTGACATCCATGATTTCCCTCATCTCTCCCTCCGTCTGGCAGTGAGAGCTTCAAGCGAGGCATTGGGTTTTGTTTTTTGTTTTTTTAGATTTTTTTTATTTTTGGCATTTTCCACCTTTATTTGATAGTGACAGTCGAGAGAGACAGGAAACGCAGGGGATGATATGCAGCAAAGGGCCCGCTGCGGGTATGCGCTCTATCAGGTGAGCCACTAGGGTACCTCATAGCGTCCATTGTTGCTTGTGTACCGTCAGCTCAGCAGTAAACAGTTTTCATGTCTACGGGTGGGAAGCTGGATGTGGGTATGTGTCCTGGTCACTGCACTAGTGCCTCCTCTGGTCAGTCGGGGCACCTGTTCAGGGGGGAGGGGGAACTGGGGGGAATAGCTTGATCCTCCCATGTGCTATGTCCCCCCTGGCAAAACTCCTCACTGTCAGGTGAAAAGAAGCGGCTGGTGACATGTATCGGAGGAGGCATGTGGTAGTCTGTGGCCCTCCCCGGCAGAGGGGGTGGAGCAGTGACCAGGATGGCTCGGAAGAATGGGGTAATTGGATCGGCCGGATACAATTGGGGAGAAAAAAAGGGGGGGCAGTAAAAAGTTTCCACCCTTGTAAAATTGGCATCCCAAGACCAAAGCTAACACAGGAAAACCAATGTATCAAAAGCTCTACATCAAACTATATGATGTAGAGTGGTGTGGTGTAATATTGATTGTAGAATTGGCAGATTACATGTCCAACTGAAGCATCACTACATCATCAAGCTTCACTCCTTTTCACTGCAAGAGCAGAGACATGTTTGCCGTTGCACTAGTGTTTATTCTACCTGGTCAGAAATTTCAACAGTGGTATATGGAGAGTGTCTCAAAGCATAGCAAAGATGCCAGTTAGTATTATGTAACCTGACTCCATGGTCCATTATGATGAATTAACTATTTATTGATGGGAAAAAAATCCCGTGTTTCAGCTTTAAGGCTCACACAAGACCTATAAAAGGGCGTCTAGCTGGTTTATTAAACCTGCCAAGTGCTTTTTTTCTGTAGGACTACCGCTGCCCTTCTGGTAGGTTGTAGAAGGTCATTCTTACAACAATACATAGTTGTAAGTGCTGCATCCGACAGGTATGGATTAATTGAAATGTTTGCATTTTTTCAGAAACTTTGTCTTCAAGCATCAACTACTTTCCCCGCAATCCATCTTTGTAGATAACTGTCAGACAGATTTTTTGCTACTGCAGTAAAACAAAAATTGGAGTACTGCAGTTATATCACAGTCCATATTAAATTGCAATTTGTCATCAGTATCGTCTGAACTGTAAAATTTGATATATTCCTAGCCACAAATTCATACTTGAAACAACTGTAAAGCAGAACTGTAATCTCTGTGAAAAAAAAAAATCACGAACCCCAAATGATAAAATGATTAATTTAACGAGGTCAAATGAGGTGTTATGCAATAACTGGCTACCATTTTATAATATAATATACTTATGCCAAGGGTTGTTTTTTTTTTTGTTTTTTTTGCCTTCAGTACAAAAATAGGCCGTGGAACTGATAAACAGGTTTCATGTCCTTATTCTAATCAGATCTCACCACTTGTGTGAAGCGGAGAAAAGGAGAACTGGTATGAAGTCGGATTACAAAAAAATGACATCTCTCTATGGCACTGCATTTTATTTTCAGCTGATTAACCAGAAGATCAGGATGTGTGTACAGCTGTACAGCTCTGGGTCACTTGTTTCCGTGCTGGAGTACCTCCTCGCTGTTGGCAATTACCTCAACGAGAACGCCGGAAAGGGAAAGGCCAAAGGCTTCCGTCTCTCCTCCTTGACTAAAGTAAGCCCCCCCACTGTCGCCTGAGCTTTGATGGACTATGCAGCATGAGGCTAATAAGACTACTCATTGATATACACACCAGAGTTTCTCTATGTCTCCTTTCAATTTTGTCTTTTCTCCCCACTGTTTCAGTAACCCAGGTCTGCTCAGGTGACCCCCACCCCCAACTAGTCTGACACTCAGGTGATTGTATCACCGCTTGGCTTCACAGGCAAATTGAAACCTTGCACAGTGCATTGGTGGTATTGAATGGGTTTTCGGGAGGTGAACTCCCATTAACTGTAGCAGTCGGTGGGCTTCTCTCAGTGGACCTTTTCTATCAAGCCATGTTTTTGAGGTGGTAAATTGTTAAACGCTTAGTTTTAGCACTGTTTTCTATCATTTGTTTTAGATAATTGGATTGACGCCTCATCTCTCATCTGCATTTCATTTGAGTTTTGTTTCAACTGCTGTTTTATGTCGTTGGTTGCCTAACAGGAGGGTTTAAAGCTGGGGCTTTTCGCCCAGACGTAAAGTGTTGTCCTCTTCATTTAATGGTGCCGAGGCCTCACATTCCCTCCGAGGTCTTCTGAGGTCTAATAGAGATTGGTTAGTTATCGTTACGCAAGTCACATCCTTAAATGGTTGGAGGTTTTGTTTTGTTTTGTTTGTTTTTTTTAATACCCGGAGGTTATCTTGAATCCTGCTTTTCTCTGTACTTCTGAGAGTCAATACTCAGTGCATGCCTTGTATCTATGGTCCTCTGGGCCTGGATCTCAAATTGGTAAACAACATAACCTAGAAAATACTATGCCCGTCACAGGATTAGAGAGGACCCCCTTGCATTTAAATGATATGGCACTGTCAGGCTTGCAACAGCACCTGCAGTTTACAAACATTATTGCCATTTCATATGAATTGGTTGTTTGTAATTTAGGGCTGCTATTGATTATTTTGGCAATCAACTATCTTGACAAGTATTTTGATGATTAATTAAGTAATCGTATGAAGAAGAAATGTTTTACTGGGCAAAATAACTAGGTAAAGCAAAGTCAATTTTTTTTCTCATTATTTGATTGAATTTGAATTGACTCCAACATAGTTCGTCTTGCAAACGCTTTTTTGCACCTTTCTCAAACTTCACGGAGCTGAGGATCGACTTTGTGGGATCCAGTTTCCGGACGGCGCAAGGCCGGTAATACAGACGTAGTGACAATTTTGTGGGGCGAAAAGTGGGTTTTTCTCTCGGCTGGGCATGTTTGCTAATTTCCGGGCTCACCATGACATCGCTTGCGCTGAAATGGGTGTGGGGGCGCAGTAGAGGGGTGTGTCAGTCAAAATCAGGTGGCGTAGTGCTAGTTTGGTGTCAAATAAAACCAAATTACGCCCAAGTCTCCACCTGATCAGACCACGTCTTAGCTCAGACGCAGGTGTTGTGTGGTAGTTTCCGGGCTTTAGGCGAAGGTACCCTAAGCATAGGCTTATCCAAAAATCCCACACGCCACTTTTGTGTAGGTTATGTTGGCCTATTTCATGAATAATTTAACCAATGATTACCGTCCTAAATCTTTTTAATCACAAAACAACATATCTGCAATGTGTATCATTGTCTTCCAACATAAACAGTCAATGTGCATCATTACGTATGGAAAACAACATGGTGACGGGGATTTCAATTGACCTCATTCAAGCTGAAAGAACGAACTGATTGCCTAGGCTAACTGATCTGTGATGACAACTATTTAAGGTCTCCTGCTGTGTTTAAGGAATATGCAGGAAAGAGAGGAAGACGCTGGTGAGATCGAAGACACGTTAAACGGTAGCCTGTCAAATAACCATGTTTGCGTGATGTCTCATATCACATTGGAATTGGTGTTAATGTCTGTTGGCGACTTTGCACCTCCCGAACAAGGACATCAGTTTCCTCCCGGGAGAAGCTTTCCTGCCTTCGCTGGTCTGGGCTACCGCCATCCATTACGGAATTGACAGTTCATCATGACAGAGAGCACGCTGCTTTTAAAGGGGATGGGAGGCGCTGATTTGATTGGCTGTAATTGAAGCCAAGCCCCCACCACTCTTATTGCTAATTTATTCCTTCTAATCCAACCCTTTTCCAACTGCGCCTACATTGCGCCCAATTACCACCAGCACAGCATGTCCCAAAATTAGCAAAAAATTAGCAAAAAAAAAAAAAAGTATTGGCCACATTTTAGATTGACTTGCGCGATGAACTAGCGCCAGTGCCTTCAACTGCACCATGACCCGGAAACTAGAGCCCTGTGTGTGAGCAAGATAGGCGAGGCCAGGAGGTGCTTTGACTTGATTAAATGACATTACATTACATTTTTAAACTGGAAAGCCTTTTACGTGTTGCTTATAAATACCATCTTCTTTGATAGAAGATGTAGACTTTTTTCCCCAGTAAAGACATGTTCTTAGTGGAGCTGTGCCGCCTATACAGACCACTATAATTCATTTATTTTAAATTGAAAATGTATTAAATATTACAAATATTTATTTTGATATGTTAAATTAAATGTTATGATATTTATTTTTGATATGTTAAATTCCATCAAATGATCATGATAATGACATTTTCTGTGTTGTCCAGCACTTGTCCTCAGTAAACTACATGTTTTATAGGATGCAGTTTGTTATGGGAAGATATGGTACATTAAGCATATTGAAAGAAGACGTGTGGATACACTGAACTAACTGAATACACTGAAAACTGGATGCCATGTTAGGTAGCGGTGGTCAGGGATACCTGCAGGCAACCAAGGCAGCTCCTGAATAAGGCAAATGAGCACCAGTGAAAATTTTTATACATATCAACTTGAGTCAGTGGAAATCTATCACAACAGCCATATTTCATATTTAGTATTTTTGGTGCATTTTGGGTTTTCAACTAATAACTGGGCTGTGTTGAGCAATAAGATCAGCGTACTGTTTTCTGAGACAAATAGTCGTAGACATGGTGTTGTGTATGATACAATGTTAAAACAGAGTGGAGTTGAAAAGTAAAGTTCTGAACTACTTTTGAATCTTCTTTGCTAGGCAATTTGTTTATTTCAGCAAATATCTGTTCTGGGAGATGCCAACCTGATAACCCCAATGACCTTCCCACTCTCTCCCATCCCCTTTTTCATCTAACATCCAAAGCACTAAACACTATAAATCCAGATCCTTTTTTAATTGATTAACATTTGATTGTAGTAAATAATGCATTTGAATTATTTCCAAAGTTGATATTTACCTTTAAATATATGTAGTACATTTTACTTATATCGAGTGTGCTCATTAATACAGAGGGAGCATGGAAGACATGTGCCTAGTGGAATTTTGTAGTACACAGACAACTCTAATTTATTTATTTTAAATTGCTCCCAAAGTCCAAACATTTTTGGACATTTGTTGCATTCATATTTTCTGCCTGTACTGCAAAACTGCCATATTGCAGAGGATTAAAATTTTCTATATATATGTATGTGTGTGTGTGTGTGTGTGTGTGTGTGTGTGTGTGTGTGTGTGTGTGTGTGTGTGTGTGTGTATATACACACACACACACACACACACACACACACACACACACACACCCACACAGACCCACACACACACACACACACACACATACACATACACACACAAATTTATATTTGTTTTTTTGAGTAACTCGAGGAATCGTTTCAGGCCTGGTATGGCTGCATTTATGTCAGTCTGTGTTGCCAGGATATACGGTAAAAACTCACTACAGCTTCAATAAGGACATCATTAGTAGTAAGTGTATCAATAGTAATAACAATAAAATTCAACATCGTTGCCCTCATGTCTATGAATGTTCTCATTCATCCAGGTCATGGTTATCCAAATGAGTTGAATCAAGTGCAACTGGACTTGGTATATATCCGTGAAGATGTTTCGTCTCTCATCCAAGAGGCTTCCTCAGTTCGTGCCTTTCTGACTAGACCAAGCTAGTCTGACTGGCTGGTGATGAGACTCAGAATTTATCCTCTAGGAGTCGTTGTCAGAGCTAGTCTAGTCAGAAAGGCACGAACTGAGGAAGCCTCTTGAATGAGAGGCGAAACGTCTTCACGGATATATACCAAGTCCAGTTGCACTTGATTCAACTCCTTTGGATAACGTTGCCCTCATGGTTGCCACCCTTATCATCAACCATGGGAAGTTGCAAAACAGAAAAATTGGCATTATGAATAGAAAATTCAATAAATGTTGTAATATTGGAAATGTGCTCCTCAGTACTCCTAAATCCTCAATAACTCCATGCCTTAACACAAGACAGTGTAAAGAAAATCCCTTCAAATTCTTAAGGTAGATTACGGTAAACACAGTGACATCCTATTCTCTGACTGGCCTTGAGCAAGGGAGCTGCATTTCAATTATTTTGGGTACACAGTCGCCCACACATGTTTCGAGATGCATTTCTCAGTCCCTACCTATTCCTCATTTCAAGACTTTAAGCAGTGAGGCAGGAGCTGCGCCAAAGCACTGCTGAGTTTGTGAGGGCTCTACCCTTTGTGATTATGTGCTCTCTCATCTCCAGCTCGCCCAGCTTCGTGGGAAAGACAGGAAGTTCACATTGCTTCATGCCCTTGTAGAGCAGATCATGTTGCATGAACCTGGCTTGGCCGCAGTTATTCAGGAGTTGGCAGAATTCGAAACTGTCCCGGGAGGTATACGCTAATTGAGATTTGATCAAAGCTGAAAAAAAACTGTAGGCTACCTCTCAATAAGGCAAGTTAATTGAGACTTCTTTGTGTGTCTTTTTTTGAACAGCTTCCGTCAAAGGACTGACTGCAGAAGTAGATGGTGAGTAGATCAGTTTCTGTCTGAGACTGCCGCTCTTTACTTTACTGGGCTCGGTGGAATAATGACACCTTTTAGGTGCCAACAGATGTAATTTATGTATGTGGAGGTACAATAGGGGCTGTGGCATGGTAACAATGTGTAGTAAAACCACATTTACGTGTAGGTGTAGAAAGAGGAAGATGTTAGCGATGTTTCCTTCATTGTATAGAGAGCATGTAAGCTCGACTGAATATGGTCTATGTTTTCTGGATGATAACTTTTGTGCCATGAGCACAAAAAGGCCCACTGAACTTGTTTTCTTTCAGTCCTAAAGAATGAACTGCAGAAAGTTATACAGTATAGGAAAACTTACAAGAAGAGAAATACTGGGGATCAGCATCTAAATTTCTCCAAAGACCTGAAGGTAACTGAAACACAATACTGAATATGGTCCAACAGCATCTTTAAATTCTAGTTAACTAAATTGGCGTTTCTGGTTAGGTATCATGGCATCTTGGCTAAGCAATGAAACAAAGAAAAAGACAAGCGCATATACTTGCAAAAACTTTTTTTTTTTTTACAATTTTAATCAATGAACAATTTCACCCTTTAACCCCATAAAAAGGCACCATAGTCAATAAACCCTGCTTACTTTATGCCTATTTATCAGTTTGAGTAATGACCTGAAAAACTTACTAACAATTAAAACCAATTACTTCCCTTATTCTTTTCTCTACACTGCAGATCGCAATTGAGAAGTACAATACAGAGTTCTCTGCGCTGACAAAGAAGTGTGATGAGATGAAGAAACTCTACTGTGACATATTGGTAATCCCTGAGTTATTATTTCATTATCTTTGTTGTACAAGCTCACAGATAGATGGGCCCTTGTTCCAGGAGTGTCCAGATTACTTTTTTCCAGTCATTTCTCAGCTTATCTCCCTACCCTACATGAAGATGGTAGCTGTATTTGACGGAGCTCAGTCCTCAAGGTTATTATGTTTTCGCTAAAAACTCCATGTCCCCTGTTCCTGAGGGCTTTACATCTACATTGCTACGTCGGATATGTTAACGCACACCAAACTATTTGAATGTGAATTCTGTGGATTTCCATCTTTGAAATAGAATAGAATATCTTTATTGTCATTGTATAAACACAACGAGATTAGGTTTGCAGCTTCCATACTCGATAAATAAGGTAAAAATAAAACAAGACATATGCACCTTTGTTTTTGTATGGGGACATTTGCCACTATCTCCCATTGCCAGACATGAGATCATCTGAGTTTCGCCGACCTCTTAATGTCACAAATATGAGATCTACAACACAAAATGGATTTACAAAGCACTCAAAAAAGACTCTAAGAGCACCCTGGATGTTTCATAAACCATCACAGTTTATTTCACTTTCAGACCTGGCAGCACTACTATCAGATAATGCACTACAAAATATATAAAAGCATTGCATGACCCGATGCAATTACAAATCATAAGTGATTGTTTTTGACCTTCTCGGTTTACAGATTTTAAAGGCAATTTGTTCAGTTTTGATTTCGTTCAGTTTTCAGTACTAATGCAACTGGGTGGAAATTCAGTGCTAAAGCAACAATTCAGCTTGCACAATATAGACTTCAGCACAGAACTACTGGAAGCTTTCCTGTCTGTGGAGGCCTTGTACTTGGCAACCCATTAGAGGAGGAGGCTAATAGTACAGCAAATAAATACCGAGTAGGTTGTACAGTGTGCCAGAGAAATGTCTGAAGCTTAACAAGGGACAGTGCAGACAAAAAGAAGCTTTTTTTGTAAAGTACTTTTGAAATGAAGGAATCCAAATAGGATTTATCATTGGATCAACCTTTGATGTGCCGCTATCACCCCAAAATACTGAACCAGCGGTTAAGTGAAGGCCCCCACTTGGTCCCAAGATGCACCAACAGCAACATCTAGACATAGCTTGTTATGATGCAAAGTTGAATTTTCTAGTGCATGTAACCATAGCGTAACTGTAACTTCGCTAATTTACTGATGTAGTGAATTCCCTGGCAGCAGAATCTAGGATTCATCAAATAAATTTTTTTTTTTTGCCCCCCCCCTCCCTTTTTTTTCTCCCCAATTGTATCTGGCCAATTACCCCACTCTTCCAAGCCACCCCGGTCGCTGCTCCATCCCCTCTGCCGATCCGGGGAGGGCTGCAGACTACCACATGCCTCCTCCGATACATGCGGCGTCACCAGCCACTTCTTTTCACCTGACAGTGAGGAGCTTCACCAGGGGGACATAGCGCGTGGAAGGATCACGCTATTCTCCCCATTTCCCCCTCCCACCCGAACAGGTGCCCCGACTGAACAGGGGAGGCATACATATTTAAACACACACATCGATATCATGTTAAATTCCCTCAAATGATCATGATAACGATATTTTCCATGTCGCCCAGAACTTGTGCTCAGCAAACTACATGTTTTATAGAACCCAGTTTGTTATGGGAAGATATGGTATGTGAAGGATATTGAAAGAAGAGGTGTGGATACACTGAACTAACTGGCTGAGCCACATGAAAACTGGATGCCATGTTAGGTAGCAGTGGTCGGGGATAACTGCAGGCACCCAAGGCAGTTCCTGAAAAAGGAAAAAAAAAGCACCAGCAAAAAATATATCTGCATCAGCTTAAGTCAGTAGAAATCTATCACAACAGCTGTATTTCATATCCAGGATTTTTGGTGCATTTTGGGTTTTGAACTGCTAACCGGGCTGTTTTAAGCAAGGAAGATCAGCGTACTGTTTGCTGAGACAAATAGTCGTAGGTATAGTGTGAAAACAGAGTGGGGTCAAAAAGTAAAGTTCTGAGCTTACTTTTGAATCTTCTTTGCTAAGTAATTTGTTTATTTCAGCAAATATCTGTTCTGGGAGATGCCAACCTGATAACCCCAATGATCTTCCCAATCTCTCCCATCCCCTTTTTCATCTAACATCCAAAGCACTAAACACTATGAATCCAGATCCTTTTTTATCGATTAACATTTGATTGTAGTAAATAATCCATTCATTTTATTCCCAAAGTTGATATTGACCTTTACTTAAATTGAGCGTGGTAATTAATACTGTGATGCCACTATGGTTTGTTTGCACATTGACAACAAAGTCACCAAGGCAGTTTAATTTCAGATTTCTCACTGTGGGAGGGAATTGCCCATGCTCCCATATAATGACAATATAATTGACCTCCTAAAAACTGAGCTGTGGTAACAATTTAAGCATATTTCTGGGTTTGGGCATGAAACCTCCTCATCCAGGAAAGTCTGTTATGATGTTAGATAATACTTGACTCATTCATGAAATTTTGCCAAACTCAGTTACAACACACATCACCATTTTTAGTGGAGCTAATATTATCCATCCATCCATCCATTATCCGAACCACTTATCCTGCTCTCAGGGTCACGGGGATGCTGGAGCTTATCCCAGCAGTCATTGGGCAGCAGGTGTGGAGACACCCTGGACAGGCTGCCAGGCCATCACACACACACGCACGCACACACATACATACATACATACATACATACATACATACATACACACACACACACACACACACACACACACACACACACATTCATACCTAGGGACAATTTAGTATGGCCGATTCACCTGACTTCCATGTCTTTGGACTGTGGGAGGAAACCGGAGCCCCCAGAGGAAACCCACACAGACACAAGGAGAACATGCAAACTCCACACAGAGGACGAACCGGCACGACCCCCAAGGCTGGATTACCTCGGGGCTTGAACCCAGGACCTTCTTGCTGTGAGGCGACCACACTAACCACTGCGCCACCATGCTGCCCCAGCTAATATTATGTTGTACTTTAATTGATATTCCAATCCCCCCCCCTTTTTTTTCTCCCCAATTGTATCTGGCCAATTACCCCACTCTTCCAAGCCATCCTGGTCGCTGCTCCACCTCCTCTGCTTACCCGGGGAGGGCTGCAGACTACCACGTGCCTCCTCCAACACATGTGGAGTCGCCAGCCGCTTCTTTTCACCTGACAGTGAGGAGTTTCACCAGGGGGACGCAACACGTGGGAGGATCACACTATTCCCCCCAGTTCCCCCTCCCCCCAAACAGGCGCCCCGACTGACCAGAGGAGGCGCTAGTGCAGCGACCAGGACACATACCCACATCTGGCTTCCCACCCGCAGATAGGGCCAATTGTGTCTGTAGGGATGCCCAACCAAGTCAGCGGTAACATGGGGATTCGAACCAGTATACCCGTGTTTGTAGGCAATGGAATAGACCGCTACGTACCCAGACGCCCCCGGGATCCCAATTTTTATGTCATTGTTTATGGAAGTATACTTTCTCTATCTATGAAGCTGGAACATAATGTAGGGTCTTGGCTCAGACAGTCAAACGGGTGCTATATTTTCTGTAGGGCTCCCACCCTTAACAATCAGTAGAGAAGTAGTGCCCATTTTCCTACTTCTCCAATACATCTTTTGGCTATCCATCATCACAGAGTTCACTCACCCTTCCTGCCGCGTCTGAACTCTCAGATATGTCAGCCAGCGCTGGGCTTGGTATGGAATTGGGTTATACTAGGTACACAATTAGATTGCTGGTCACGCAAAAGTTTTTTTTCCCCACAGCTTGCACACAAAAGAAAGAGAAAGAAAAGAGACAGAAAGAAGAAAGCGGTTGGGGGGGGGGCGAGACACACACAGAGATAGGTAAATTACTAAACAGTCTGCTGACTTTGCATGAAAACATTCTCTGGTTCCCAAAGAGATTGGGGAGTGTTGGCTATTATCAGGCACATGGTCTATCTACAGCTGGATAAAGTGAGCGTCTGGGCCATAACAAAGCCCAATGCAAATTGAGCAGCATGGTAACCTGCCCTGACGTTGGTTATGTGCGAGTTCCTGCATACACATTAAGGCCTTCCAAGTGTATCAGGCAACATGGTATAAGCTGACTAAGTTATGCAGTTACGTCTTGATGGAGGAGGTTAGGAAAAAAAACTGTTCCATTTAGTCACATATTGTCATAATTCATTTCATGATGACACCCTTAAATACATAAATCCGGTAAACATAAAGTCAGCACACTTGTTGGTAATTGGTATTCTGAAAACACAATGTCTTAACCTCTTCAAATTGCTGCATATGAATGAACCTTACATCTCATCTGAGTGGGGATGTCGCTTTCAGTAATGTTATAGTAGATATACATAAAATGGAAATTCCAAATGCTAACATGGTGCAATTAGTGCATGTCTCAATATAATTACCATAGCTGCATATTATGTTGCAAAAGTCGCATCCCAAAGTGAACACTGAACGTTTGGGTGGAACGGTGGACTAAAATGCCAGCATCCCAATGCTGAGGTTTGCTATTTGAATGTATAGACTGCCTTCTTCAACTATTTTATTTGTTGTTTTTTTTCCCCCAATGGATGCTGTGAAGAGAGCCAAAAAAGCTCGATAATTTCAACAGCACACCTTGATTTATGACCATAACCATGCAGTCATAAGCATGTGTTTGGCCAATTAGTAGACCATGCCACCACCAGGATTCAGTTCTATAATGACTTTTAACTTGAAACATGATTGGAATTGCCTGCATTTCTTTGTCACTAACCCTTAATCACCAAGGTGGAAGTACTAATTTAGGAGTGCATGTCTAACTTATTGTTTAAGTGCACCCAAGGAATGGATTTCATGTTGAGGCTGAAAATGAGTTAATTATTGGCAAATACAACTGTTATGAATTATGTGCATAACTCAGATGCAAAGTGACTTCTCAAACTAGACTCGGCTATTAATTGTAAAATAACTTCTGCAAAATGAAAGGTCCCTGAAAGTGTGACTGCGGTAATAATTTGACTCAGTGCTGCACCTTGCTAATCCTAACTTTCTCTGCAGGTTAAATTTGGAGAACCCACGGATCAAGACTCTCAAGAGCTGTTCGGTACGGTCTGCCAGTTTATCCAAGACTTCAAGAGGGCCCGTGCTGAAATGACTTGTGTCATTTCTCATCTGTAAACCTTAAGACAATGATGTTTTGGAATGAACTGAGCAAATCTAACAGATTATAATTAGATTTTAATGAGGCTGCAGCAGACAGTTTACACAATAATTGTGTGCCTCTATGTATGTTGTGTTGATACTTGGGGTATCTTAAAGGAGGTGAATGTCAGCCCACTAAAACACATCTACATTTGATTTGCTCACGTCAGAGGCTGATTTGATATTGTCTGGCTCAATATTTATTGGGATTTGTTTCAACACAAATCCATAACCAGAGACCAAAATATTTCAAATTGTTAAGCTTCGTGAAACACTTTGACGCTGCAGCATGGTGCTATTAGCTATTTGCCGTCCAGGGGACAAATTATCCAAGCGCACTATAGGCCGTCTGAAGCTGGACGATCTGTGATGTAGCGTCACGCACTCCACACAAAATGCAACCACCATTACACATGCATGCTTTCCTCTCTCAGAAGGTTTTGTAGATACTTGTAGCAATGCTTAAGATTTTTCATCGTGGATACAGATCGATGTCATGCCCTCCGTTTGTATCATGAATTATACTTTATCCATTGCTTCAGTTGATTCCTTTGATTTCCAAACAGGTGGCCACGTTGAAATGACAGCACTGTGTTGTACAGTGCTTATCAATTCGAGGCTTAATTATCTTTGTAAACAATGGTGTGAGGAAATATAAATGCCATCCCGTTTCCTCACAGTTTGTTTAAAATGTCGAGTTTTGATCTACTCTTGCTTTTACCCTGGAAAAGAAGTCATTGATGGACATTTGACTCACTGCTTCACCTTGCCAACCTAATTTTCTCTGCAGGTTAAATTTAAGGTTAAATCCCCCCATGTAATTGTCTCAATGATTCCTCCCTCTCCACCTCAAGCTGATGTGTGGTGAGCCAGAGCACAAAATGGCTGCTGTGTATCACCCACTTGGGTGCTGTGCATTGGTGGTGGTTGAAGTGAGTTACGCCCTTCAAATGTGAAGCGCTTTGGGTGTCTTGAAAAGTGCTATCTAAATGTAATGATTTTGTTTTCCTCTTAATTTTTCAGTCAAATTAACACTGCATTTTAAAAGTAAAATTTGCAATTCTGACTCTGTGTCAATAAATTTCGATCCAATACATGTCTCCATGTACCTAATAAATGTTATGCTTTAAGATTCATTTAATGCATCATGGCCCTTATATTTCATGCACGTGACTGAAGAGTGGTCTGATAATTTGTGCAGGTTAACAGTGACAATTTGCTTTCCTTACTACAACATCACAACTACAATATCAGTGTTGCACATTTATGCAAAGCTCTTAATTCTTTGCAACATAATGGTTCATTGGCCAACAGTAAAAGCCCACTGGGCAGCTCCTGGATGCAAAAATCCAAAAACTCCATCCTTAGGTCTACCGTCTACACTTCCCTGCTTTTGAATTTCAAATGTCATCAATGTTTCAGGAACTGATGTGCATTTCCACTGTTTAATAGTTGGAAAGTGATCGGATGCCGAGCTATCCCCTGCTGAGTCGATGGTATTGTATCTCAGGTGACATGCAGGACATCTATACTCTGTT
This sequence comes from Lampris incognitus, assembly GCF_029633865.1. Taxonomy (NCBI): domain Eukaryota; kingdom Metazoa; phylum Chordata; class Actinopteri; order Lampriformes; family Lampridae; genus Lampris; species Lampris incognitus. The sequence goes on along the minus strand of NC_079212.1, from coordinate 24,869,409 downwards.
TACTTTGATTCACATTTAATAAACTTTTAAGGGTCATGTCTTTCAATTTACCCGTGACAGCAGTTTTTTTTAAAAATTCAAATCATTTCATAAGATTAATGCAGTAGTACCAAAGATGCTTTGAATTTATCGTCGGTCAAACAAAGCGGTCCATTGTGTGTGACAGGGATATCTAATATGGTCATTTTGTTTTATGCAGAATGCATACTCTCCCTTTTTTTCCTCTTCATTTTGACTTAATTCTTAATTTCTTTAGAGATTGTATTTTTTGTAAAATTATTATTATTTATTTATTTTGTTTATCAAGACCCAGAGGTGGGTCGGAAATATTTTCCTCATCTTTGAGTTTGTGCTGTCCGGCTGACAAAATCATTTCATTCCCCTATAGAATGTGCTTGTTTAAAACTAATTAATTGCCGGGGAGAGCCAGTGGAATGTTAATGTGAATGTGCTTCCTATTTAAAAGTGGGTAGAAGTCATTTGGGGACGTTTTTACACCTGAAGGATGGGCTAGGCAGCAACTCCCAAGAAGTCTTTAAAGACTGCAATATGCACACTCTTTCCCATATTGATGTGAGGAGGTTATTTTCATTTTATGGGTTGTTTCAGTTTGTACATTAACATGGCCTATATCAACAGGGGGAGCTGGAGACAAGGTTACATTCCATAGAGGACACTTTATGATGTCTACTCATGCAATCCATTTTGCAAGTGTAAAGCTGCGCGCGCACACACACACACACACACACACACACACACACACACACACACACACACACACACACACACACACACACACACACACGTACACGCACACACACACATGCAGGCGCGTGCAAAAAACTTTATGTTGACAGGTTGTTTTTTTTTCTTGTTCATGACAAATTCACGAAGTTCTGTCAATGTCAAATATACGAAAAAAACTGAAAACATGTTTTCTTAAATTACCATCACTTCATTCATGTGTAGGCACAGTTAGAGGCCAAGCTCAGATGAAATATTCTACATAGATTTCTGTGCCCCAAGATCACTTCTCTGCTGCCCAACAGCAAGACAAAACCATGTAACAAGAGTACCAAAACAAATCTGAGACTTCTCAGAAAAGGAACAACATTCACTCATTTATTCTTTACACTTTATCCAATTCAAGGTTGCTGAGGGCAAGTCCATATAGGGGGAAGGTGGAACCCCCCCCCCCACACACACACACACACACACACACAAAATCCCTCCCATACCCATTTGATATCTGCAGGCAATTAAGATTACAGTTCATCTAACAATCATGTATTTAGACTGGGGGAGGAAACTGAATCCCAGTTAAAGACTGATGGTTAGAAATTTCTCATAAGGGAAATGGGGGCATCCTTTGGCCAAACAAAGCCATTCATCTCATTAGTGTAAGAAATATTGCTGTTTGGGCGGCACAGTGGCCCAGTGGTTAGCGCTGTTGCCTCACAGCAAGAAGGTCCTGGGTTTGATCACCAAGCTGTCCCAGGTCCTTTCTGTGTGGAGTTTGCACGTTCTCCCCGTGTCTGCATGGGTTTCCTCTGGGGGCTCCAGTTTCCTCCCACCATCAAAAAAAAAGACATGCATGTTAGGGTTAATACACCTGTCTGTGCCCCTGACCAAGGCAATGGAAAGAAGAACTGGAGTTGGTCCCCGGGTGCTGCAGCTGCCCACTGCTCCTATACTATAGGATGGGTTAAATGCAGAAAACAAATACATTGTAACCAAACAACTGTACAATGACAAAATAAATTGCCTTTCTTCTGTTAGCTTCCCATTGACTTTCTTCAGTATGTTTGAATTTACCAAAAACATGCTTCATTGAACTTCAGCATGCTCCTAACGGGAGTAGCCGAAAGTAGTAGTAGTAGATGCTTCACATGAGAATGGGTCTCATCACATCTTAACTCTTAAAGCCACACAAACATAATGACAATACTATATTGACTGTATTTTAGACTGAACCACTGTTGCAATTGACACACAACTACTCAAGAAATTATCGCCATCCCTATCACTGATAGGGGACATGATAGCCCAAGATAACCTATGATCTAGTGATTAATCGTTTGAAACCCAAAATAGCATTATTGCAATTAAATTCATACATATGTATGTGTATGCATGCACAAAAGTCTTTATGAATCCACATGGCAAAGATTCATTCATCTTCTACCTTTAAATCAGCTGTGTCTGTATTATACTCAGATTCCCCATAAAGTAGATGCTAGCCTGTTTTACCCCCCCCCCCAAAATCAGGCCATGAATAGAGAATTTAGAAATGCTGATATTTTTTGCAGGGTTGTTGTTTGATCGAAGATATATTTGAAATGGAATACAGATGAATAACAGGGGAAAAGTGTTTAAAACTCTCATTCACTACTTATATATTGGGGATATAGCCTATATATTGCTTTTTTGCTGTTTCAGTACATCATCCAAATAGAATAGCCAAGCATAACCATGCTGCTGTATCATAAAGTTGTCATAAAGATCGACTTAAGTGCTGTAGGGGACAATATGTGTGTACAACAAAATAAGACAACTTGGCTTCTTTAGGTTTATTTTACTCGTGGTTTTTTTTATTATTTTTTTTAAACTTTTTATTTTTATTTTATTTTACATTTTTATTTTATTTTAGGTGTATTTTACTGGTGTGACAAGAGAAGAGAACTCCCACACACTGTCCTTTTACTTGCAATAAACTTTATTAGAGGTACAATGTTTTGGTCCTTAGACCTTTATCAGGTAAAGCAGAGGAACTTGTCGTATAGTAGAACACGACATAATGAAAATTACTACTCAACCTTCTCATGTCTCCCAGAACTCATCTAGTTAAGAAAGAATAGCATTTACAGAGCTAATGCATTCTAAAGATGTGATAATCATACCTGCTAACAAGGGAGGGGTCATCTGTGTCCAAGATACAGATACATATCAAGCTGAAATCCTCTCCCAACTATCTAATTAATTTTTTTTTATAAGACATTGAAGTCCAAGAGTGTGTCCATTTTGGGAACCTCAGAATTGAATTTCTGCTCTTCTCAGATGATGCGGTTTTGTTGGCTTCATCAGAGCGTGAACTCCAGCACGCACTGGGGCAGTTTGCAGCTGAGTGTGAAATGGCTGGAAGGAGAGTCAGCACCTCCAAGTCTTAGGCCATGGTTCTCTACCAGAAAATGGTGGATTGCTCCCTCCAGGTTGGGGATGAGCTGTTGCCTCAAGTGAAGGAGTTCAAGTATCTCGGGGTCTTGTTCACGAGTGAGAGGAGGATGGAGCAGGAGATTGACAGGCGGATTGGTGCAGCATCAGCAGTGACGTGGATGTAGTACCATACGGTTGTGGTGAAGAGGGAGCTGAGCCAGAAAGCAAAGCTTTCAATTTAAAGAGAAAGCTAAAACTAGCTAAAACGGCTTGTTTTAGACAGAGGTTGAACTGAGGGGCTGCATAAAGGGCCAGTATAAGATAAACAAGGATATTTTTTTTTAACTATGAATCATGCAAAGCTACTCTAATGGAGCTCTAGGATAAAAATATAGAGCTGGAATTAACATGATATGGCCACATTAAATTTCACTACATCGACTATAGTAAAGAAAAGGTACACTTTTCAGACATGTGGGTTATGAGACGTGCTGGTATGTTACTCACAACCTTGTAAAGGAAGGAGACAGATAAAACATGTATTTATTGGCCACCAGGGGTATGTTCCAGAAAGAATGTTTGAAAAATCATAAACTTAAACTCGAATTTGGACTTGAGATAGCAAAATGCTACACGTGCTAAACTTTTGGTTCCAGAACAGATGATTCCAATTCCGGAGATTAAATTCACGTAACCTCGGATAGGCTGGGTCTGAATTGTACAAGTAGCGATGAACTTTAAAAGCCATCAGCAGTCAAACACTTAAACCTTGATTGTTTAACATAATCTTGGAAAATCAGAGGATGCCTGAGGAGTGGAAAAGAAGTGTACTGGTACCGATTTTCAAGAATAAGGGTGATGTGTAGAACTGTAGTAACTGCAGTGGTATAAAGTTGATCAGCCACAGCATGACGTTATGGGAAAGAGTAGTGAAAGCTAGGTTAAGAGGAGAAGTGATGATTAGCAAGCAGCAGCATGGTGTTTTGCCAGAAAAGGACACTACAGATGCAATGTCTGCTTTGAGAATGTTGATTGAGAAGTATAGAGTAGGTCAGAAGGAGTTACATTGTGTCTTTGTGGATTTAGAGAAAGCATATGACAGGGTGCCGAGAGAAGAGGTGTGGTATTGTATGAAGAGGTCGGGAGTGGCAGAGAAGTATGTAGGAGTGGTGCAGGATACTATGTATGAGGGCAGTGCATGCAGTAGTAGTGACGGATGGATTCAAAGTTAAGGTGGGATTACATCAAGGACCGGCTCTGAGCCCTTTCTTGTTTGCAATGGTGATGGACAGGTCGATGGACGAGATCAGGCAGGAGTCTCTGTGGACTATGATGTTCGCAGATGACATTGCGGACTGTAGTAAGAGTAGGGGGCAGGTTGAGGAGAGCCTGGAGAGAAGAGGAATGAAAGTCAGTAGGAGCAAGATAGAATATATATGCGTGAACGAGAGGGAGGGCAGCAGGATGATGAGGCTTCAAGGAGTAGAGGTGGCGAAGGTGGACGAGTTTAAATACTTGGGGTCAACTGTTCAAAGTACCAGGGAGTGCGGAGGAGAGGTGAAAAAGAGAGTGCAGGCAGGGTGGAGTGGGTAGAGAAGAGTGTCCAGAATAATTTTCGACAGAAGGGTAACAGCAAGAGCGAAAGGGAAAGTTTACAAGATGGTAGTGAGACCAGCTATGTTATATGGTTTGGAGACGGTGGCACTGACAAAAAGATGGGAGGTGGAGCTGGAGGTGGCAGAGTTGAAGATGCTAAGATTTTCGCTGGGAGTGACAAAGATGGACAGGATTAGGAATGAATATATAAGAGAGACAGCTCAGGTTGGACAGTTTGGCGACAAAGCAGGAGAAGAGAGATTGAGATGGTTTGGATATGTGCGGAGGAGAGATGCTGGGTATATTGGGGATGCTGAAGATGAAGCTGCCAAAGAAGAGGAAAAGAGGAAGGCCAAAGAGGAGGTTTATGGATGTGGTGAGGGAGGACATGCAGGTGGTTGGTGTGACAGCGGAAGATGCAGAGGACAAGAAGAGATAGAAATGGATGAGCCACTGTGGCAAACCCTAATATTAGCAGCTGTAAGAAGTTGAACACTGAAGATGTGATAAATGATGGATTGTGACAGAGAGAAACACCGTGCAATGTTTTTCACGTGCAATGTTTTCCAGAGCAAGAAGCAGTCATTACAGCATACTAAGACTATGGGCAAATATTCCTGAAGATAAGTACTATGGTGACAACAGCAAAGGAAAGGGAGATGGCATGGGGGAAAAAATTGCTGACAGAGTTAATGCGTAAGATTATCAAGTTATGTAAAGTAGTTATGCTGCATTCAATATTTAAAATAACTTTTGAGAATTTGGATGTAATTTTGCCTGCATTGTACACTGTAATACTGAATGCATTTTATGTTTTTGAATCAGATGTAACCTCAGTGGTGTGAAATTTACTTGGGAGCAGGTAAAGGTCAAGTACAAAAACATAATTCAATCAGGTAATATTTTATTTACTTTATATCTAATTTGATCCTTAATTGCAAATGTAGGCCTATGCATTACATAGTTGAGTTTTATTTTGTCGCTAACAGGAAGAAGGTGGAGGCCTGTAAAATGGGTGGATGGCCTCCACCACCACCTTTCACCCCGGCTGAAGAACTGGCATTCAGACAGAATGCAGAAAGGCCACTTATGGATGACATTCCGGTGGGTAGCTCATCAGGGCCAACTACTCACCAACTTTCACAAACGCCTATATAAATGGTAGGTTTATCATATTTGAATAAAGGCTGATCGCTGGTTAACACTTTTGCATCTAACCACCTTAAACTCCAGTGAATGAAGGAGTCCTCAATCTTCAGGACATTCCTCCATCAGAAAGTACCTCATTTTCAACAGATTTTACCTGATGCGGCCCTGTTAGCTGGCAGCTGCAGACTAAGATGGTCAGGCTCAGAGAACTGGTTACTGACGGCAAAGATCTTATCAGTAAAAAACGAGAAAAACATGTTTGCAGTGAGCAGAGTGGAGGGCAGAGAAGGAGGCGGGTTGGGGAGTGAGTTAAAAGCAGAGAACGTTTTCTGAGCATCAGTGGCACCACAAATCTTGTTCTGATAGTAAATGGTGTTGGAAGTTTTTAAACTGGAGAATGATGCTAGGAGACTCTGATAGTGTCACTGAGGTCAGTCCACCTGTAGTAAATTCAATGGATTGGACATGATTTGGAAAGGCACACACCTGTCTATATAAGGTCCCACTGTTGACAGTGCATGCCAGAGCAGAAACCAAGCTATGAAGTCAAAGGAATTGTCTGTGGACCTCCGAGACAGGATTGTATCGAGGCACAGATCTGGGGGAGGGTACAAAAAAATTTCTACAGCTTTGAAGGTCCCGAAGAGCACAGTGGTCTCCATCATTCGTAAATGGAAGAAGTTTGGATCCACCAGGACTCTTCCTAGAGCTGGCCGCCCAGCCAAACTGAGCAATCGGGGGAGAAGGGCCTTGGTCAGGGAGGTGACCAAGAACCCGATGGTCACTCTGACAGAGCTCCAGCGTTCCTCTGTGGAGATGGGAGAACCTTCCAGAAGGACAACCACCTCTGCAGCACTCCACCAATCAGGCCTTTATGGTAGAGTGGCCAGACGGAAGCCTCTGCTCAGTAAAAGGCACATGACAGCCCGCTTGGAGTTTGCCAAAAAGCACTTAAAGGACTCTCAGACCATGAGAAACAAGATTCTCTGGTCTGATGAAACCAAGATTGAACTCTTTGGCCTGAATGCCAAACGTCATGTCTGGAGGAAACCAGGCACCTCTCATCACCTTGCTAATACCATCCCGACAGTGAAGCATGGCGGTGGCAGCATCATGCTGTGGGGATGTTTTTCAGCGGCAGGAACTGGAAGACTAGTCAGGGTAGAGGGAAGGATGAATGGAGCAAAGTACAGAGAGATCCTTGATAAAAACCTGCTCCAGAGTGCTCAGGACCTTAGACTGGGGCGAAGGTTTACCTTTCAACACGACAATGACCCTAAGCACACAGCCAAGACAACGAAGGAGTGGCTTCGGGACAAGTCAGTGAATGTCCTTGAGTGGCCCAGCCAGAGCCCAGACTTGAACCCCATTGAACATCTCTGGAAAGACCTGAAAATAGCTGTGCAGTGACGCTCCCCATCTAACCTTACGGAGCTCGAGAGGATCTGCAGAGAAGAATGGGAGAAATACCCCAAATATACGTGTGCCAAGCTTGTAGCTTCATACCCAAGAAGACTTGAGGCTGTAATCGCTGCCAAGGGTGCCTCAATCAAGTACTGAGTAAAGGGTGTGAATACTTATATACATGCAATATTTCAGTTTTTTATTTTTAATAAATTTGCAAAAATTTCTACAAAACCTTTTTCACTTTGTCATTATGGGGTATTGTATGTAGATTGGTGAGAAAAAAAAGGAATTTAATCCATTTTGGAATAAGGCTGTAACATAACAAAATGTGGGGAAAGTGAAGGGGTGTGAATACTTTCCGGATGCACTGTACATACACACATACATACATACATACACACACACACACACACACATATATATATATACACACACACACATACATACACATACATACATACACACACACACACACACACACACACACACACACACACACACACACATATATATATACTACTACTACTACTTTCGGCTGCTCCCGTTAGGGGTCGCCACAGCGGATCATCCGTTTCCATTTCTTCCTGTCTTCTGCGTCTTCCTCTGTCACACCAGCCACCTGCATGTCTTCCCTCACCACATCCATAAACCTCCTCTTTGGCCTTCCTCTTCTTCTCTTCCCTGGCAGCTCCATATTCAGCATCCTTCTCCCAATATACTCAGCATCTCTCCTCCACACATGTCCAAGCCATCTCAATCTTGCCTCTCTTGCTTTGTCTCCAAACCGTCCAACCTGAGCGGTCCCTCTAATATAATCGTTCCTAATCCTGTCCTTCTTCGTTACTCCCAGTGAAAATCTTAGCATCTTCAACTCTGCCACCTCCAGCTCCGCCTCCTGTCTTTTCGTCAGTGCCGCTGTCTCCAAACCATATAACACAGCTGGTCTCACAACCATCTTGTAAACTTTCCCTTTAACTCTTGCTGGTACCCTTCTGTCGCAAATCACTCCTGACACACTTCTCCACCCACTCCAACCTGCCTGCACTCTCTTTTTCACCTCTCTACTGCACTCCCCGTTACTTTGGACAGTTGACCCCAAGTATTTAAACTCCAATGCCTTTGTCACCTCCACTCCTTGCATCCTGACCATTCCACTGTCCTCTCTCTCATTCACGCATAGGTATTCTGTCTTGCTCCTACTGACTTTCATTCCTCTTCTCTCCAGTGCATACCTCCACCTCTCCAGGCTCTCCTCAACCTGCACCCTACTCTTGCTACAGATCACAATGTCATCCGCGAACATCATCGTCCATGGAGACTCCTGCCTGATCTTGTCCGTCAACCTGTCCGTCACCATTGCAAACAAGAAAGGGCTCAGAGCCGATCCTTGATGTAATCCGACCTCCACCTTGAACCCATCTGTCATTCCAACCACACACCTCACCATTGTCACACTTCCCTCATACGTATCCTGCACCACTCTTACATACTTCTCTGCAACTCCTGACTTCCTCATACAATACCACACCTCCTCTCTCGGCACTCTGTCATAAGCTTTCTCTAAATCTACAAAGACACAATGCAACTCTTTATGGCCTTCTCTATACTTCTCAATCAACACTCTCAAAGCAAACATCGCATCTGTGGTGCTCTTTCGTGGCATGAACCCATACTGCTGCTCGCTGATCATCACCTCTCCTCTTAACCTCGCTTCTATTACTCTTTCCCAAATCTTCATGCTGTGGCTGGTCAACTTTATACCTCTGTAGTTGTTACAGTTCTGCATATCGCCCTTGTTCTTGAAAATCGGTACCAGTATGCTTCTTCTCCACTCCTCAGGCATCCTCTCACTTTCCAGGATTGTGTTAAACAATCTAGTTAAAAACTCCACTGCCATCTCGTCTAAACATCTCCATGCCTCCACAGGTATGTCATCAGGACCAACTGCCTTTCCACTCTTCATCCTCTTCATAGCTGCCCTCACTTCCTCCTTGCTAATCCGCTGAACTTCCTGATTCACTATCCTTACATCATCCAACCTTCTCTCTCTCTCATTTTCTTCATTCATCAGCCCCTCAAAGTATTCCTTCCACCTTCTTAGCACACTCTCCTCGCTTGTCAGCACATTTCCATCTCTATCCTTGATCGCCCTAACTTGCTGCACATCCTTTGCAGCTTGGTCCCTCTGTCTAGCCAATCGTACAAGTCATTTTCTCCTTCCTTAGTGTCTAATCTGTCATACAACTCACCATACGCCTTTTCCTTTGCCTTTGCCACCTCTTTCTTTTCTTTACACTGCATCACCTTGTACTCCTGTCTACTTTCTTCATCTCTCTTACTATCCCACTTCTTCTTTGCCAACCTTTTCCTCTGTATAATTTGCTGTACTTCCTCATTCCACCACCAAGTCTCCTTGTCTTCCTTCCTCTGTCCTGATGACACACCAAGTACCTTCCTAGCTGTCTCCCTCACTATTTCTGCAGTGGTTGTCCAGCCATCTGGCAACTCTTCACTACCACCCAGTGCCTGTCTTAACTCCTGCCTGAACTCCACACAACAGTCTTCCTTCTTCAACTTCCACCATTTGATCTTTGGCTGTGTCTTCACTCGCTTCCTCTTCTTGGTCTTCAAAGTCATCCTACAGACCACCATCCGATGCTGCCTAGCTATGTTCTCCCCTGTCACCACCTTGCAGTCTCCAATCCCTTTTAGATGGCGCCTTCTACATAAGATATAGTCCACCTGTGTGCACTTTCCTCCACTCTTGTATGTCACCCTGTGTTCCTCCCTCTTCTTGAAATATGTATTCACCACAGCCATTTCCATCCTTTTCGCAAAATCGACCACCATCTGTCCTTCCACATTTCTCTCCTTGACTCCATACCTTCCCATCACCTCCTCATCACCTCTGTTCCCTTCACCAACATGTCCATTGAAGTCCGCTCCAATCACCACTCTCTCCTCCTTGGGTACCCTCTCCAACTTGTCGTCCAACTCACTCCAGAATTCTTCTTTTTCATCCATCTCACACCCAACTTGCGGGGCATATGCGCTGATAACATTCAGCAATAAACCTTCAATTTCCAGCTTCATACTCATCACTCTGTCTGACACTCTCTTCACCTCCAGCACGCTCTTGACATACTCTTCCTTCAGAATTACCCCTACCCCATTACTCCTCCCATTCATACCATGGTAGAAGAGATTGAACCCACCTCCGATACTCCCGGCCTTACTCCCCTTCCACCTGGTCTCTTGCACACACAGTATGCTTACCTTTCTTCTTTCCATCATGTCAGCCAGCTCTCTCCCTTTACCAGTCATAGTGCCAACATTCAAAGTTCCAACTCTCACCTCCACATGCCTACCCTTCCTCCTCTCTAGCTGCCTCTGGACATGCTTTCCCCCTCTCCTTCTCCTTCGCCCAACAGTAGCATAGTTTCCACCGACACCCTGCTGGTTAACAGTACCGGTGGCAGTCGTTGGTAACCCGGGCCTCGACCGATCCGGTGTGTAAGTCTTATTTATGATCCGCATATTTGATTTGGCAAAGATTTTACGCCGGATGCCCTTCCTGACGCAACCCTCCCCATTTGTCCGGACTTGGGACCGGCACTAAGGATGCACTGGCTTGTGCATCCTCAGTGGCTGGGTTATATACATATATATATATACATACTATAACACAGTGGCACTGACGAAAAGACAGGAGGCGGAGCTGGAGGTGGCAGAGTTGAAGATGCTAAGGTTTTCACTGGGAGTAACGAAGAAGGACAGGATTAGGAAGGATTATATTAGAGGGACCGCTCAGGTTGGACAGTTTGGAGACAAAGCAAGAGAGGCAAGCTTGAGATGGCTTGGACATGTGTGGAGGAGAGATGCTGAGTATATTGGGAGAAGGATGCTGAATATGGAGCTGCCAGGGAAGAGGAGAAGAGGAAGGCCAAAGAGGAGGTTTATGGATGTGGTGAGGGAAGACATGCAGGTGGCTGGTGTGACATAGGAAGACGCAGAAGACAGGAAGAAATGGAAACGGATGATCTGCTGTGGCGACCCCTAACGGGAGCAGCCGAAAGTAGTAGTAGATATACTATAACAATACAGATGCAGGAAAAAAGTTTTAATACATAGCAGCACAAGCCTGTTTTGTGTGTCACGCACTCATCAGCTGCTAATGTGTGTGTGTGTGTGTGTATATATAGTGATGTGTTTAAAAAAATAAGTTTCCTTTATTAATCCCCTTGGAAAAATTCATTAACTGCAAAGAAAATAAAACAAAAACCCATCCTAGCTGTGATCTGTGTAGTTCAGAGCAGTGGGCTGCCGTCTTCATGCTGCACCTGGGGACCAACTCCTGTTCTTTTCCCATTGCCTTGGTCAGAGGCACAGACAGGAGTATAAACCCTAATATGCATGTTTCTTTTTTGATGGTGGGGGAAACTGGAGCACCCGGAGAAAACTCACCGCAGACATGGGGAGCACATGCAAACTCTACACACAGATGACGACCTGGGATGACCCCCAAGGTTGGACAACCTCAGGGTTTGAACCCAGGACCTTCTTGCTGTGAGGCAACGGCGCTAACCACCTGGCCACCATGTTCGCCGCAAGTAGTTCACAATTTGAATGTTAGAACTTCTTTTCTAAAATGCTACAGTATGAATCTATAGCTTTATCACCTGTTCTTCACACTCCCATGCAATACAGTGGTAGAGAACTGAAGATGACATTTGGAAATTATCAGTGGACCAACACGATGTCAGTACTGTATTCTGATTGGTGATTGGTTAGGGAGGATGTCCTACATCATTTACTATTTACCATCATTTTGGCCAATAACACTAGACAAGATTCTTGCATTTTTTCATTGATAACCCCCTCCTTCAAAATGCAGGACTCACCAGCCGCTGGGGCAACAACCGTTAATAATGGACATCAATGGGAGGCTTGGGGAGGTCGGACCTCCCAAAAATAATTTTCAATTGCGGTAGGGGGTGCTGTCGGTATTTTGTCACAGGGAGACGATTTTTGTGACTTGAAAGTGTTAAAATAGGAATATTAACAGTATTCTAGTCCGTTAAATTTACTTGTATTTTTTTCTCTTTGAAGTTTAGTTTTCTCCCTCAATGGATGAGCCTCCTGTCTACAAGAAACTGAAGGTGTGCATGAGCTTTTACAGTCAACTCAAGTTTATGAAATGTGGATTCAGTAAGGATAGCACAATTAGTACAAATTAATAAAGGAAAAGCCTGGAAAAGTTTAAAAAAACAGCAATATTACCAGCATTTATAAAGAAAATTACACAAATAAAGAGAAATTGTTGTGGGAAAGAATTAGATATAGGAGTGAAATTGGAGCTTGAACTTGACAACTGAATCTATTTCTGATTCTTGGATGTTGATTGAGAAATTGTTCCAAAGACATCAAGTGGTGGTCAGATGCCAATCACAGCTAGAGCATTAGATATCCTGGAAATATATAGGGTTAGCCCTAGAGGCAAAATACATTATCCACTGTTTTATTGATGAGCCAGAAGATAGATTCCTTTCATTAGTTCTTGCTAAGATTTGGCCCGTAGAGTTCTTGTTCAGATGTACATTTTATGTAGCAAGTATACACAGCTATGTTATGTTATTCTGGATACGATAAATTCATGAACTAAAAAACCTGTATCAAATGGATATTTTTATTTTGGATATGGATTTTTGTGTGTGCAATCTGAGAAGTAGTCCCATGTGAGGCTCAGGTCGAGGTTTTTTGGCTCACTCAAAGGCGACTGTAAAGTGACTGTATAATCTGTTTTCAGGGTTAGAGAATTTGGGTTGAATTTCTTTAGAACCAAGGGCATCTGTTATTGAGTTATCTAAAGATATTTTTTTAATTTATTTTGTCATCTAGTCTTTACTTATTTCTGAGAGATACCTCTATGAAAGACTCATCAGTGTGGTCTCACCAGCTTTTGTTGGATGTTATGTTTGAGTCATCCGTATGGGACCTTTTTCCTATCTTTATCCAAGAGGATGGTCTTTCAATTTGAAAGCATGACTTATTGAATTCACGTTCAGAATTTGCAACGCTTTCTCTCAAAATCCTGCCCTCACACTCAAATGGCCCATGCTTGCACTTACAGATTTGCTCTGCTTCTGCTCAAACTGTATTCTTGCACTCAAATATATTGCTGCTTGCACAGATTTCCTGCAATCCAGCTTCAGCCCTTCTCCTCAAACTCAGGCTCCTTCTGTGTGCTTTCGAAACATCCATCCATCATCCAAACCACTTATCCTTGTGGGATGCTTGTGAAACATCTTTTCTCAGATTTCTGCTCTGCTCTCGGGATGATTTCAGCAATAACCCTGTCAAAATCCCTCAACCAATAGAATGCCAGGTGCAGTGTTGATCAATGAAATGATCCCTGCCTCATTGCGGGTGTGTTCACTTTACTTCTTAGAGTGTCCCTTACAGGCGGTTACTCTTTAACTGGGTTCATTGGCGACCCATGTTGGCCAGCGATCCGCTAGACTGCTGCTCCTGAGTCATTAAGATGACGTCGCTTTCCCCTCCATACAGCTACTATTTTGGGGCGTGTGTCCACTCATATAGTGTTTTTCTCTGGCAGACATGCACAGTGGTGTCAGGTGACAGGCATGGGCACAAGTCCATGAATACTGGGTTGGCGTCCAGCGCTTTACCTGTGCCCCCATCCATAGGGTTAGTGGTTGTGTCTGGAAGGGCATCTGACGTAAAATTTTGCCAAATCATTATGCGGATTGACAAGACCATACCGGATCGGTCGAGGCTTCATACTGGATCGGTCGAGGCCCAGGTTGACAACAGCTGCCATTGATGTTGCTATGCCCTCACAGGGTACCGATGGAAACTATAAAATCCGCTGTGGCGACCCCTGAGAAACAGAGGAAAAAGCCGAAAGAAGAAGAAGACAAGCACGGCGGTGTGAGAGGGGAAAAAAACGCTATAGGTGGGTTTCGTTTCTATGACTACATATAACCACGCGGTTGAGTGATAGCCTAGCATCACCCCTTTGCTTGTGTTATTCTTACTGTCTATTTGTTTGACATAGTTTTTTCACCATGAGCACCAACCGGAGGATACTTGCCCTCATACTTTGTCTGGATGAGCTTTGTACACTATCAGTTAGTGCCACTATGTCCCCAAATGGCAGATCACTCAAGGTGAGCCTCTCAGCTTTACAATGGAAGTAACCACCTCTGCCCCCTCCTCCCCAATTTCCCCCCTTTTCCTTCCCAATTGTATCTAGCCAATTAACTTTTTGAGCCGTCCCGGTCGCTGCTCCACCCTCTCTCTGCCGATCAGGGGAGCGTCCCGACCGACCAGAGGAGGCGCTAGTAAGATCAAGCAAGCGTCTGACTATGGCGTCGCATTGGACGCTCTGTCCACACTGAAACCGTCATGTAAGCAAACTATGTACCGATCAGTTGTGTGCTTGAGATCAGCCAGGAGACGTTCCTCGTCCATGACACAGCGCTTTTCAACGCCAGTGGCAGGAAGTAACCAGAAACAGGACGCACGACCAAAGTTCAGCTCAAAACGGTGCGTCGCGCTGCCTCAACATTCCAGTAGAAAATAAAGCAATCAAGCTGATTGTATCACTGACACTCGCTCGTGTTGCATTCAGTTAGGATACACCCTAAGCCTCCATCTAAAATGGTCACGATACTGAGTGAAATATTCACTTTATTGTTGGTGTTGCGTGTTGTCACCACTCCATCTGACAGCAAGGAACATGTGGGTGCATGACACGATCCGTCAGAGACAACAATGCGGTGAATAGGATCGCCACCATTTTCATGTTTACCAGGGTGATGAGTCCCGCCCCATCTAATATATGATTGGTGGCCTGAAAAGGAGTGACAGTGACACCAGGTCGTTTCTGAAAAGTTTAGAGATTAGAGCTTCTCAATTAGAAGTGCTCAGAGCTGCCACACAAAAAAAGTCTGAGCGCTCTGAAAAGTCACGGTGCGGCGCTTTTTCTCTAGGCGGTCGCATACGCTCTCTCCTCATTGGGAAGAACTGAAAAAAGACGCTGGCGCTGGCACCGGTGTATATATTGTAACGATCACGGATGGATAGGCTCGGTAGCCCTTGGCCTTTAGTCGACTGGTTAACGTTGTCGCTTGTGGTGTGGGAAACTCGGGTTCGCGTCCCGTCTGTGGCGGTTCCCGGACTGCCCCTCGAATTCGCTACAATATTAACTGTCCTTTCATTACAAAACTCGCAATGAATAGCGGTGAAACTACCATATATGCAGGTATTTCAGCTGCATTGGGGCCTGCAACAGTTAAGGGCTCGCACGGACGGACCCCTCTTTATCTTGCCACTAGCCTGTCAAAGATCTCGAGCACTGAATCTACGGTATGTTCAGATATGGGCAAAGTGTGCCCGCACTACTTACTGCATACAAGGCAGTAGAATAGATAACTCCACACAGTAAAAAGCCTGGAGTGCGCCTACGATGGAGGTATAATTTATTTAATATTTATTTGACTGACAATCAACCTACACACATGTATTTTGTAAATAAGGCCTATGCGAAGACATGAATAATGGTGTTTATGTGGGTGCACCGTCACCCATTATGTTTCCATCTGTTATGGTGCTCCGACACCAGATTTTGTTAATTAGGTTAGTCTATCCACTATCTTGGCTTTGCTATTATGACTTCTCTTCTATAGCACGGCAGTCTGTTTTCCTAGTAATCATTTCATTTGGGCGCCAACTGTGTAGTGCATTTCACTGTTGCTGGTCGTTTAAAAGTTGTGCGCTTCCACTTCTTTCATTCGCTGCTGACATTATGTTATGTAACATTTGATTGTGATGGGCAGGCTTTGATCCGAGGGGCCCGTTTTGACCATCTTGCATTGGGGCCCGGCGCTGACTCATTATGCAAAGGAAGTACATATAATAAAGCCTTAGAGGACGGGAGTGGATTAACCCGGTTAAAGAGCAATCGCCCGTTAGAGACATCCTAAGAAGTAAAGTGAACGCACCCGCAACGAGGGAGGGATCATTTCATTGGTCAACACTACACCTGGCATTCTATTGATTGGGTGATTTTGACAGGGGGTATTGCACAAAACATCCGAGAGCAGAGCTGCAATCTGACAGCAACCGGTTCCCGATCGCACAGAAGCAGCCAGTTTGAGAAGAGCTGAAACTGGATTGCAGGAAATCTGTGCAAGCAACGATACATCTGAGTGCAAGAATACAGTTTGATCAGAAGCCCAGCAATCTAATATAATAAGAGCAATCTGCTATAGTAAGATATAATATAATACAATAATATAAGTGCAAGCAGGGGCCATTTGAGTGCGAGGGCAGAGATTTTTGAGGGAAAACATTACAAAAACTGAATGCGAAATCAATGTCATGCCCTAAAATTGAAAGACCACACTCTTGGATAAAGAAAGGAAAAAAGCCTCATATACATCTGCAGATGACTTTACAAACATTGTCATGCAGTGGAAACACATAGAAAATGGTAAAGGACCACTCGACCTTTGTGGAACACCATTTTCACAAGCAATGGCCATTAGAGACACAACTGAATGTTAAACGTGAGATTTTACATTTTGCCCAAGTGTGTCAGATAAAATAATGGCAGACAGGAAATTTTGATAAACAACTTATGAACTTATGAGGGTCAAAAAACAAACCAACAACAACAACAACAACAACAACCGTATATTAGGTCTGCAAAAAGCTTGCAGGGTCTCGTATCGTTCCAAATTTCTAAAAATGAACAAACTTTAGAAATTGGATTTTTTTTTTAGAAATTTAAGAATTGTGTAGCAACAGTCACAGTATAACAAAATTGCTTTTAGAGAATTGCTTTTTGAAAGAAATGGGCTTTTGTCCCCAATTTGTCTCTAATTAGTTGACTTTTCTACAACCACCATGTCAATAAGAATTGAATGCTTTTGCCAGTCGCTCACTGACCAAGTTTACTCTTTCATGAACCAAACGCAATAATGTAGAAGCTATGGAATAGGTGCAGGTTATGGTAAGGGGAAATTAAAGACCTTTTTTCCGTTTTTTTTTTTAGATTCACAAGAAAACCGTTAATTTTAGATACACCACTCTTACGTGCGTAAAGTGGCCTGCTGAACTGTGCGCACGACGCAGCACTTCACCACGGGGAACGACCGTCTGTCAGACGCGCTGTTTGGAGTCGGGGGGGGGGGGGGACTATGGACCGTTTACTGAGAAGAGGACTCAGTATTTGTCGAGCATCTTAGACTAAACACTCTTCCCCTTAAAATTATCTTCTTCCGTTTTTTTGAAAATCTCGTTTAAAAACATCTAAGGAAAAACTCGACGAAAATGAGACTCGGACAAAATCCAGGGATTCTTTATCTTCCAGGATTTACACTTTAAGGATCTTTTACACATCTCACTGTCAACATGGCACGCTGGTGGATCCTATAAAGTAAATTTGCCCAGCGTCTGATATCCGTATAGGGGGGAGACCGGTGGGAGACGTGTGTGGGGGGATATTCGGAAACTTGGTGCGGAGTCGCTGTGTCTTTTAAAATGGTGCTGCTCCAGTTGATGGAGAAGGCTGTGATGAACTCCCTCCTACTGATGCTCAGCTGTAGTGCCATTTCGGAGGTTGTGACAGCCCAGAATGACACGGAACCCATTGTTCTGGAGGGCAAATGTCTCGTGGTATGCGACTCCAACCCGACCACAGACTGGAAGGGCTCGTCCTCTCCGCTCGGCATCTCCGTCCGCGCTGCCAACTCCAAGGTGGCTTTCTCCGCAGTCCGAAGCAACAACCACGAGCCGTCGGAAATGAGCAATAAAACCAGAATAATCTACTTCGACCAAGTAAGCGAACGGGAAACGGCGTTGATGAAATGTGAATAGATGCATGCGAGTGTTCAAAAGTTGATTTTTTTATTTATTTTTTATGGCTTTGAACGCTATTCTAGTTTGCAGTTAAAGTTGCCCTTCAAACTCACTCGGTGCCCCAGAATTACACGCCATATCATAGAGGTTCACTTAATATGAGAATATCTGCCTCATCTTGCCCCCCCCCCCACACACACACACTTCTGATGCATGGAATTGGGAATGTCCCTGTGAATGTTTGTCATCCTTTAGCTTAACACTGAATGTAAAGAAGGCCGTGATTCGCGTGGGAAATGCTGTATAGATAGACAATGTCTGCTGACATTTCACGGTTGAACGGACTATTTTTCTTCAGGGCCGGGCATCCCGTTACACAAGCACAAACGTTTCTCATCCATTTCTCTGAAGCTACCCCCCCCCCCTTCCCGGAGACGCACGCACGCACGCGCTCAAATGTCAGACTGCTTACATTATTCACACGAAGATGGTGTGTCGAGTGCACGTCAAGAAATATCATCAAACTTCAGTAGCCCCGCCCTAAAAACACAACTCTTCCCCGCCAACACATTTTAAGTAGCCTACATGCTGACGTGTAATCCATACTTAACTACTGACATGTTGATTCCTTTTTTTTTATTGTAGACAATCAGGCTGTATTAGAATGAGAATCTTGTTTTTAACCATTTCTCCCTTTTGCTACCAAATAACGCTCACTTGTGAAAAGCCATATAGTTGATGTCACGTCATATCTTTCCATTTTCATAGAATACAAGATGATCAAATATTTTAGGATGAGCGAGGAGCTTTTGCGAGCCGTATGAAAAACTTTGACCTACCCCTTCAGGTTAAATTTTGTTTCATATTTGAGTAATGTGAAACAAAACTAATCTTGGCGACAATAATGATCTATGACGATGCAGAAGGTGGGTTTTGTGACGATTAGTGCGAGTCGAAAGAGCAAATGCTAATTTCATTTATTTACCAAACGCATTAAAATCATCAAGGGCTGCATCAACTAAAGAGGAGGATCTGAGACAGAGTATACTTTAGAGGCACCTTTCCTATCAGAGGAGTGTTTACTGGTAACACACACCTGTACTAACAAATATATTCCTCTTTGATTTGCCATCTTTTCATAATCCATTAAATGAAAAAACATCCAATTAATATATTGTATTACTGTGGCTGAATTAAGTGATGGCTCAAGCTTTTGAATTGTGTCTTGAATTGATTTGTATCCTGGTTTGGGTGAATGTTTGAAATGCATCACGGTCTGTTTTATCAGAGGATCCAACACAGTGCACAAGACATTATGCATTGTTACCTAAATACTTCAGTTCACCCACCGATGTGCAGAAGATACAGAAGATACATCCTTTGCTGAGATGTCGGCCAACCTTTCATGAGTACAACTGTAATTTTTGCCCCCCCCCCCTTTTCTTTCTCTCTTGTAGATTCTGGTGAATATAGGAAACTACTTCACATTTGAATCAGTCTTTCTGTCACCCAGAAAAGGAATCTACAGTTTTAACTTTCATGTTATTAAAGTTTACCAGAGTCAAACCATACAGGTAAGCATTTCATCTCTCTCTCTCTCTCTCTCTCTCTCTCTCTCTCTCTCTCTCTCTCTCTCTCTCTCTCTCTCTCTCTCTCTCTCTCTCTCTCTCTCTCTCTCTCTCTCTCTCTCTCTCTCTCTCTCTCTCTCTCTCTCTCTCTCTCTCTCTCTCTCTCTCTCTCTCTCTCTCTCTCTCTCACACACACACACACACACACACACACACACACACACACACACACACACACACAGCCTCCAAATTCACATGAGAAATACAATTCTATAATTCTGTGATTTGCAAACCTTACAACTCATTCAATATCTCAATTTTTATTGTCTCATGAATTTACTGACTTGTTGCAAAACAAAGTGGTCAGTGGCATCCTACCCCATACATTCCCCCACCCATTTTAGCCTATGGTGACCTAAAACTCACAAAAAAAACATATGTGTTAATATTTCAAAAGTTTCTATGCTATAGTAAATATTACCAAAGCAGAGAATCAGAGTAAAAAAAACGAAGGTTTCCAGAGTATTCCCTAACCTTCACTTATCATTGTTGGGCTGTCTAGGTGAACTTGATGTTGAATGGAAAACCAGTCATCTCTGCTTTCGCGGGTGACAAAGACGTAACTCGTGAGGCAGCCACCAATGGAGTTCTGCTTTATCTAGAGAAAGAGGACAAAGTCTACCTAAAACTGGAGAAGGGAAACCTTGTTGGTGGATGGCAGTACTCAACGTTTTCTGGTTTTCTTGTTTTTCCTCTGTAACAACAACAGCAACAACAGATGTGAGAAATGACCTTTTTTTCACAATGTTTTGTCACCATATAACCATATATTGAAAACATAGCAGTATCGGCTGGTGCCAAATGAGTGGGGAAGTATAGATACTGATGGATCACAACAGAAAGAGGAAAATAAACATTGAAAAATTACTTTTCTCCATACCGATCATGCCAATGTCCATTCCAGATGAAAAACTACTTGTGACTTTTAATGTTCCCCATGTCAAGTAATCTTGAAGAGGACGGCGAAAACATCCCAAGTATCAATTTTCACATCAGGCCTCTTGGAATTAGTGTAGCGTACGGACAAAAAAAATGTTTCTCCACAAAAGTTACAATAGTGTACCTCTGCCCTTGGAGTGTGCCTATGTAACATGTGTTTCATTACATTGCATTATCAAAGTATTCATCTAGCTGAAGATGAATGGTTTACATCTCTTCAGGAGATTATCATCCCAGTTCTGCTTTCCTGTTGGTTCATTAGTCAGATAAATTTCCAATCAGGAACCATTGGTCAAGAATGTTTAAGTTTACCTTTGTGCAGTCATTATAAAACAGGATCACATTTGTGGATTCTACAAAACCACTTGTAGTCCATGGTCATTAAAGGAACAGTTCACCCCAAAATCAAAAATACATGTTTTTTCCGCTTACCTGTAGAGCATTTTATCCATCTAGATTATTTCGTTGTGAGTTGCCGAGTTTTGGAGATATCAGTTGTAGAGATGTCTGCCTTCTCTCCAATACAATGGAACTGGATGGCACTCAGCTCGTGTTGCTCAAAGCACCAAAACATACATTTAAAAACTCATAAGCAGTGCCTCTTTGCAGAAATAATAACCTAGTTACTCAAGATGATCCACACACCTTGTTGTGCGTAGTTTCATGTAATAACAATTTTCTTAAACCGAACTACACCGACATGAAACTGCTCACAACAAGGTCTGCCAGCAAGGAGTGCCATCCAGTTCCATTGTATTTGAGAGAAGGTAGACATCTTTAAGGCTGATATCGCTAAAACTCAGCAACTCACATCAAAATGATCTAGATGGATAAATAGCACTACAGGTAAGAGGAAGAACATGATTTTGGGCTGCACTGTCCCGTTAAGATATGGCTTAATGGGCCTTTGAGAACTATGATCCGGAAACATGCTAAAATTAAACACAAGATACCTGGCAACCAAATATGGCAACCTAAGATAATTGAGGTACTCCTGTTCATTGTGTCATTGGTTTGACCATTTTTATCAGAGGCTTGATGACACTGTAGTGTTTTGTTAAGTTTCAGTGATGGTGTTCAGAAACACTAACTCAAATTACATTTTGATTCAGATAACCAGGTAAGCGTCACAAAGAAGCCCTAAGAAATGTTTTCTGTTTTGATTCGCCCTACTCCCGTAAACTAACCGGTACTTTGGGCTCCAAAATTGTTTCTTCCCGTCCATTTGCTGAATGTCTTGCAGATGAAAATTGGATGAACTATTGTTGTCAAAAAACTTCATTTGAAACTATAAAAATGAATACATGAAATGACATGAAAAATAAGAAATCTAGCTAGTTAGTGCCTTTATACTTTGTATGCATACTCAAAAATTGGCCAAGCAAACTAGTCTTGGTGTTTTCCCTCGATATAATGTTTGTTTATTTGATATTGCAGAAACATTAATGCAACAAGTGCATAACTTCATTGCAACATCATCTTTAATTGTTTAAGTAAGAGTGCAGAATTCGACAATCATACCACCAATTTAGTCCGTTACTTGACTTAGTTTGTATGAAACAAAGGAAGAAACATCTAATAACTGGCATGCAGTGATGTATTGGGCTGATCAGCATGTTTTAAACAAGTTTTGAAGTGTAAAATAGTTTACATATTTGATAACAATGGAGCACGACTGAGCTGTATAATGTGAGTTGAGGTGCAATTTGAACATTGCAGGGATTACTTTCCACAGTTGTACCATTCAGGAAGCTGGCAGATAGATTTGTCTTACGTATATCCACAAATTATTAAGGTTACGGGCGTCCGGGTAGCGTAGGTGTATTCAGTTGCATACCAACACGGGCATCGCCAGTTCGAATCCCAGCGTTAACTCTGGCTTGGTCGAGCATACCTACAGACACAACTGGCCGGGTCTGTGGGTGGGAAGCCGGATGTGGGTATATGTCCTGGTCGCTTCACTAACGCCTCCTCTGGTCAGTCGGGGCACCTGTTCGGTGGGGGAGGGGGAACTAGGGGGAATAGTGTGAGGCTCCCACGTGCTACCTCCCCCTGGTGAAACTCCTCACTGTCAGGTGAAAAGAAGCGGCTGGCAACTCCAGATGTATCGGAGGAGGCATGTGGTAGTCTGTAGCCTTCCCCGAATCAGCAGAGGGGGTGAAGCAGCAACTGGGATGGTTCGGAAGAGTGGGGTAATTGGCTGGATACAATTGGGAGAAAAGGGGGGGGGGATTATTAAGGTCACAAAATCCCATACTACAGCTTTAGTAGATTTCAAGTAAATGCTCTTGAATGTAGCATCGTTTTACCTTACTGAGACTTACATTTCAGTATTTGTTTGAACAGAGCAAGTATGGGCAATCGTTTAAAATATGGCTAACATATGTTTGATTTTACCGTAGTTACTGGTTTATATATTTAAAATTTAAAGATTATACAGTCATGACAATCCTCTTTGCATTTCAGACATTTGAGGAATAAATTGGGAACATGTTCCTTTGAATACTCTACTGAAGTTACTTCTGTTTCCAAACGTTGCTACACTCAGAGTTGATTTTATTAATCACAATCATCCTTTACATCACTTGTTTTTGATGATTTTTTTTAACTGTACATCAACTTTAAAGTGTCATGGCCAAACCGTTTACCCTCAGCGATATCCTCTTTTACTTCCAAATGTTGATGGTATCTTATCTTGTTTATAGAAGGATAGTGAGTTAAGGGCCACCTACACCAAGAATGGTAATGGTAACGATGTGAGCATCCACACTGATGAACGATAACATTCTGTAAACAGTGGCGCCCAGCACGCGCTGCATGCTCCAGCTCTTGTCAACAGCTTGGGAAAATGGATATTGATGATCTGTTTCTGTTGTACGTTGTGCTGTACGTTGCGCAGAGAAAGGAAACGAAAACCAGAAGGGTATGGATTCACAAAATTCTTCAAAGATGAGCGGAGTTTGGAGAATCCAACACACTGTTACGAGAATTGTCGTCTTTTAAAGACAAATTTTATTCATACTTTCGTATGAGTGAACATCAGTTTGATGGCATCCTGGAGATCGTCAGAGGACATCAGTAATGACCAAATGAACTTCAGCGATCCCATCAGGGCCAGAGACCATTTGGCAGTTGTCTAAACACAATTTTATCTAACGGGTGTGTTTTTTTTTTTACTTCAATCATGAGTCTTTCTGCAATGTTATCTGCCATTTTAAACGTGATGCCCTGTAAATTTGGATGGATTTTGATTGGCTGTCAGTGTGTCTATCGTTCAACAAATCGCTCATGTCATTCAATTCTCAACATTGGCTTTGTAAACTTGGGGGCCAATATTCAAACAGTGTCAGTGTAGAAAATGGAAAACCAACTCATAGCATTTTTATTTTAACCTGTTTGAAGTGTCATGAAGGTAGGGTATACATCATAAAATAGATGAATTTTCAACAAAAGGGAAGTCTTAGAAGTCGTTTTTTCCCCCATGTAGCCTCTATAAAGGTTAACGAAAACATCAATAACTTTTTTGAACATCACATAATTTATTTTCTGAAACATGCTTTGGAAGCACTACGAGATGGTTTTGAGCTTTTATCCACCTGCACGCTCCGAGTCTCTATTGTCTGTTTTACATTGTAGTTGTTTTGAGGTCAGATAACATTTTAGACATTGCTATCCCAACCATAAAAAGTCTCAAATGAGACAAACCACTTCGTGTTGTCAAGCACTGAATTGAAAATCCAATATTTCTTTGTCCTCTCTCCTGCTTCCTCCAAACCAGAGCCAGTGAAGAGATGAGGTGCGAAGGTAGGAAAGTTCCCATGTCATAGCTATGTCTTTTTCATCCATCCTTAAACTCTGCCTCTATAATAAATACCCTAATGTACTTGCATTACATTCACAAAGGAAATATCTAAAATATATTTTAACCCACAATTAGGCAAAATATAGAAAAACATGAGTTCAGAATTAATCTCAGCTTTATTTCTCATTGGGCCCTGCAGGCCTTGATCATTGACTATAGGCAAAGAAAACGTGTGCAATATTTCAAATGCATAAAATAGTGTAAATAGGAACTGAACATTAAATGTTTACAAATGTATGTGGTGACTCCCAAATAATGTGAACATTGAGTAATCAAAAAGTATGATTAAGTCGGATGATTATTTTGACATAATTGACACCGAAGCATTTAACACTTGCAATATAAATGCTAATAACATATCCTCGCAATTTCTGCGCCAAGTTGTGAGCAAACACTTTGAGGTCATATAGAGGGATTTTGGCACGCAACACAAATGATCTTTGCTTAGCCATGAAGTTCTATTACAGATGTAAATACTACATGATTTTAATCCCTGAAAATAGTCTGGGGATCATTGCAAATAAAAATATAAAGTGCAACTGTCATTATATTACAACAGGGCAACAACCCATACATTTCAGACTGGTCTTAAAAACTGAGGGAAAATGTTCTGTGGTGATACAATTACATGAATAACTTCAAATGTGTTTTAGATATATGTAATCCGTGTAATAAGTCATTGTTACATGGTGTTATATATATGGATCAATATAAGTTTCTGGTTGCCTTTTAAGCATTACGTTGAATTGCTTTTGAAATAAACATGTAAATGTGTATAATCCAGCTGTCTGCACTGTCTGTGATGTCCTGGAAAAGTAATACTGATTTATGTTAATCAACCTGATCCTCGCACTGTTTGTTGGAGATTATCCACATTTGTGTTTACAGGTGTATGCAGACCGTTAGCTCGGAAGTTCATAAGTTAAAGACAAAGACAAACACAGAAGTTCAGATAAACTCAGAAATATAAAAATATTTCTCCTCTTTGAAAACAAAAAATGGAAGAATATCACAAAAACTGTATACGCCTTGATCTTATTGTCATGAGAACAGGGGAAAATAAAAATTATACGCAATGTGAGTGCCTATACATACAGCAGTGGCAAGGGAGGTATGCTGTGTTGAATATCAACCATTTTTACTGATCTTTCCGCTGACATTAGGTAAAACCATATATAGATTTGATTAAATGTATAGACAGTAGGTGAGAGGCATTCTGCATACCAAAGTTTCAGTCATTGGTTGCGATGTATGCAAAGTGCACTGTTAATCTTGATTGTATCCTGTGGGACGCAAAACCTCTGCAATGCATGGTAGCTCTCAGATGATCCTAAAAAACACCAAAATCGAGAGCCTGCCATCAGTGTGGATTTCAGTGTAAAGCGATTTTCTTTCCTAACAGAAATAAAAATCAGCCCAGCAGTGATAGAAGGTGTCCATAGTGCTCACTGTATAAATATATCATGGCACACAAGGATGAAAGATATATTGCACTGTGGGTCTTCACAGCTTTTAGTTCTGTGAAGTGCATGTGGCATGTGCAGTATCCTGTACCTCCAACTGAATGTGCTATTGTTTTACAACATGCAAAAAAGACATTCTGAAGCAATGGACATCGGTCTTCGGGACCCCAGAGTAGTTCTTTTTTTCCCATTTTGCCAGGTAGTTGATTGTATTCACCCGTTGTTCTAGGTCTGAAAACTCTCGTATAGTACCGGGCAGAATAGTAACCTAGCAGAGCTCAGAGGCCCTGAGGTCTGGAGTTGAAAACAACTGTTTCATAGCACCAGAAAACACACTGAAACAGTTACTTTGGTGTGAGGCATACATATGAGGAACCTCGTATTTTTTCAATATATCCATTCAGAACATTTTGCATTATGTCGTCTATTAATTATCTTTTAACCTTATTGATTCCATAATGAGTTGATGAGACAAACCTTGCCTACAGTAGCATACAGCAACAGAGGCTTGAAGGCTTGATTTTTTTTGGCTACTTCCATGTATTATATTAAACGGAGCAAATTGCATCCATTGGGGATTCAGTATGCCAAGTAGTTTTGCTGCTCAAGTGGCCTATAGCGTGACAAGCCTTCACACAGCCTTCTCGTGTGTCACGTATCTCTGGTTGTGGGATACCGTCAGTAATAAAGTGTGCTCTGACACACTAAGGAAGGATAAATGTTAATTTTGCATCTTCAGCAGTTTAGTAAGGGTTAATACATGGCGATAAACAACAAACAATTTAAATTTCCGCATCAAGCCTTCATTACTGTAGCCTTGCGATATATATATATTGAAAGCATCAAGTACCACTTGCAGCCAACAGGCAAATCTATTGTGCCATACTTTTTTAGTGTAGCTTTTTTTTTCTTCCAAACATCGACAGGTTTACAAATTTGTCTTTATGCATGCTCAATAATCCACGAAAGAAAATCCAAGAAAGTTGAATTAGTTCATCTGGACACTACATTTATTGACACAAACATTTCATAACTCATCTAAAAGTGACCTCTTCAGTCGAAACTGAGTGCAAGTATACCCACCCTTATAAATAATACAGTTGCATAACGACTGAAACCAATGATCAGTTTCATATGCAAATAGGCGAGACCATTAACTAGTGTTTCAATGGCCATGTGTACTATTCACACAGTCTTCACCTGACCTGGTCGTGATGCACCCATATGATGGGTGCTGGGCTTCTATGAGTCCGATCACAGATAGGCAGGTGGTTTGGTTGGATGGGCATCCCAGGGTTTTGTTTCATACATGCAGTCACCTGCGGTCCCCCGTATCCTCTGGGATGTCTATCACTCGTAGGTTTTGACAGCGGCTGCGGGATTCCAGATCATCTAGCCCACAGGTTCCCAACCTTGAGGTTACGACCCCAAGTGGAGTCACGTGGAATTGAAATGGGGTCACCTGAAATTTCTAGTAATTCATCAATACAAATAATAATAATTATTATAATAATAAAAACACCACACACAATTTAAAACAACTCACTTCTCCTCATAAAAATTGAGTTCTCGGCGTATCTTGATTCATGCGATCACACATGACCAATGTGCAGATTCCCACGCTGAAACAAATAGCGAGCAAAGTTTGCAAGCAAATCAGAGCAACAGATAATGGAAAGATTTCTTCACCCACCTGTGCCCTCCCCATCTTCAAGTGAAACGGAGAAACTGACATCAAAAAGAAAGAGAAAATATGATGAAAGCTTCCTTCAGTTTGGGTTTACTAGCATAACTGAACACAACGAGGAAAGGCCGCAATGTTTGCTGTGTGGTAATATAACATCCTGTCTATGGAGAGCATGAAACCCAACAAGCTCAACGTAAGAAATGTAAAAGTGCGGATGACTCAGTGCCAAGAAAGAAAGTAAGACTTATTTCGAGAGCTACATTAACTTTTGTTTTATGGAATGACAAGACAAATCTCGGCCAGAATGTGTCATGTGTGGTGAGAAACTAGCTAATGACAGCATGAAGCCAAGCAAAATGAAACGACACCAACAGACAAAACATCAAAAGACTATTGGTGAAAGTCAGGAATTTTTTGAGAGGAAAAAGCAGGTGGCGCTATCAAGAAGATCCGCCAACATCAGAAAAGCATTTGAATGAGCAGGCAGTGATTTGCACAGAGCCACGGAGGCGTCATTTGAGTGTTGGCTATTAATTGCCAAGGCTAAAAAGCCACACACTATTGGAGAGCAGCTTATCAAACCCGCCTGTCTGAACATTGTAGAGAGGCAGTGTGGCCCACACGCAGTTGATAAAGTGAAAACCGTCCCACTCTGACAACGCTGTCAAAGACAGAATTGATAAAATGGCTGGAGATGGTCAGAACCAGCTGCACGAGAAGCTTAGGAATGTTCCCTTTGTCAGACGAGTCCGTGCTCATGGTTTATGTTCAATATGTTGACAGCGATGACTTGAAACAAGACATTCTTATGTCTACCAATCTAACCACAACAACAACAGGCCAGGATATTTTTATGGCTGTGGACTCCTATCTCTCATCCAACAATCTGCCCTACAAGAACATTGTTGCATGCTGCATGGATGGGGCTGCAACTATGATGAACTTGCTGACCTTCAAGCTGACTCGGTGTCAAAGAAATATTTCCAGGAGAACGGATACAAAAAGTTTTGGATTGTCAAAGAATACGCTGTTGCACCCAGACTGGCCAAACATGCAATTACAAGGGTTATTCTCCCATTCAGCACTACATACGTGTCTGAGACAGCCTTCAGTACCCTTGTAACAATAAAAACAAAAGCCCGCAACAGACTCGATGTACACCAGGACTTTAGGCTGGCCGTCACAAGCGTCGCACCTGACATTCCGTCCCTGGTCAAAGGCATGCAAGCCCAAGGTGGCCATTAGTTTCTGAATGAAAAGGATGGCACAGACTCGGTAAAAAAAAAAAATGTAAGCAAGACGTTATTGTTATTATGTGTGCCAAAATAACATACACTGCCTGTCAAAAAAAAACCAAAGTGTTTTTGGTTTATGAATGAACAGGGTGGTACAGACTCAGTAAAAACATTACTGTTAGAGCCAAAATAACATAGGCCTGTCAGTCAAAAAACAGTGTTCACAACTTTGCATGATGTGCATGTGGATGTCAGATGTCAGATTACAACAGTACTAACAAGTTGTTGTTTCAATGAGCCTGAGTCAGATGATAACAGTACATATATGTTTAAATGAGCCTGAGTCAGATGACAACAGGCCTACTCTGTTGATTTGTTAAAAGAAAAAGAAAAATTAAGCTTATACAAGACAAGAGACACTTAAACACAGATGTTCTGAGGATGGAAACGAGACATTTATTGAAGATAAAGGTGGAAAAAAAACTATAACTGATGTTAATTTTTGCAAATAAATATTTGGAATGAATCACTTTTCTCTTAGTGTGTGTGTGTGTGTGTGTGTGTGTGTGCGGGCCAGGGGGGGCTCAGCGTTTCTTAGAAACAAGTAGGGGAGACTCCAAGGAAAAAAGGTTGGGAACCACTGGCATAAAAAAATATGTAGGAAAACCAAAATCTTTCTTTGAAAAGAAATATGCCGAGCTGAGTAAGAGGTGAGTGTACTTCAGAAAGGCAATGACTGTCAGTGAGCGAGCCTTGAAAGTATCTTTTGAGGTGAGCTATCTTGTTGCAAAGGCTATGAAGCCACATACCATCGCTGAGACTTTGATATTGCCAGCTGCCATTGAAATGGTAAAAACAATGTGCAGGGAGAGAGAAGCGCAAAAACTGAAGACAATACAATTGTCGGATAACACAGTGAAAAGAAGGACAGATGCAATTGCTAATGACCAAGAGTGCACGCTAACAGAACGACTACGAAATTCCCCAGCCTATGCTCTACAAATGGATGTCAGCACAGAAGGAAAAAATGCCCATGCTTTGACATTTGTTCGTTATATGCAGGAGAATAATTTTCATGAGGATATTTTGTACTGTCTCCCTCTTCCTGAACAAGAGACTGCCAAGGCAATGTACGATGTCCTCCACAACTATATGAAGACAAACAACATTCCATGGGAGTGTATGGTAGGATTTTGTACAGATGGGGCTCCGTTTATGGCGGGGCGGCAAGCAGGCCTATGTGCGTTAATCATGGAACTGGCCCCCTCTGTAGTACGGACTCATTGCATAATTCATTGTGAGCAACTGGCATCTAAGGAACTGAGTGTGCTCATTGCGGACATATTGCAGCAGGTTGTAGCCATAGTCAACTACATCAAACCACATCCACTGTGTGTACGTATATTTGCATAACTATGCGGCAATATGGGCTCTGAACACGGCAATTTGCTCTTTCACACAGAAGCACGGTGGTTGTCAAGAGGTAAGGTGCTGGAGCGGTTTTTCAAGTTGAGAAATTAACTGTTGGTGTTTTTCATGGATGTGAAAAAAAGATTTTGTTGACTTTGTGTGACCAGCAAAAAATGTGACTCTTTGCATATGTAACGGACATCTTTAGAAAACTTAATGAACTGAACATAAGTATGCAGGGGAAAAACAAGAATATCATGCAGATGAGTGGCCATATTGATGGATTCAGGGGGAAAACTCACATTCTGGAGAAAAAGCATTTCAAAAGCAAACTTCACCCCTTTCCCCCAGCTCAGCATGTTTCTAACAGACAACAGCATCGGTGACCAGTGCTCCTCAAAGATGTTGTGTGAGCACCTGAAATCCCTAGAAGAGCACTTTTCCACTTACTTTCCAGACTTCGATATGTCAAAGTTTGACTGGGTGAGGGACCCATTCCACTGTAATGCAGGCTCAGTTGACCTACCTGCCACCACTGTTGAACAGCTGACTGAACTGACGTGATAGAATGCAACAGGGACTGCATTCGCGAGTGGTGATAGAGGAATTCTGGTTTAGAGCAAGAGAAGAGTACCCAGAGATCTCACAGTGTGCTTTAAAACTGTTGGTTCCCTTTGGAAGCACATATTTGTGTGAAGCCAGAGTTAGTGCTCTTGTGTGCATGAAGTCAAAGTACCGTTCGCGACTGGATGTAACTGCAGAGATGAGATGCGCTCTGTGTACTACACCACCTAACTTTGAAGGCTGCAGCGAGCTGTGCAAGCTCAACTGTCCCATTAAATAGGTGAGAGACACCAATCAAGGGTCCTGTGGGAAGGGGGGATATAAGCAGTCTGAGTATGTATGCATGTATGTATATGTAATTTTCGTATGTTTTTTCCATTGTTTTTGTATTGTGTTTGTGTTGTCTTGTGTTCGGGAAAAAGTAGATGACTGATAAAAAAATTGATCACAAAAAAGAGACACAATCATAATACATAAAATACATAAATATACAGAACTGTCCTGGGTAGAGCCTAAATGTGGTCTAAAATTAAAATTTTCTTGCAACAAATTAATTCTAGCGTAATTTTAGAATGTCTGGGGTGACTAGGGTTTTGTGACTTCAAAGTGGGGCCACAAGCCAAAAAAAGGTTGGGAACCTCTGATCTAGCCTCTCATGCAGATTAGTATTGGTCTTAGCTAGCTGGGTGCAAAGGCTCTCCAGGTTTGTAGTTCTTGATTCCGCCTCTTGCAGTGAATTTTCAACATCTGCCAGGCAACCACCGATTGAGAGCAATGTCGGCTGTACGTTTTTGATTGAAGTGTGGGTCTCTTCTCTAAACTTTTCAGTGAGGCTAATCACATTAACCAGTGTAGGTTTGGAAGGCTTAACGCTAGCTACCTCCATGCTACTATCTTCACTCATAGTTTCACAATCAGGAGTGTCCTTTTTCTTTGGTAGTTTCGGCGTGTTATGAGTAAAATACTTTATTATAGTAATCAGATAAATTTGTAGATGAAGAAAGTACGTTTGCAACAAATTATTGTAAAAAAAAATCATAGGAGTTGGTCTGGGACACATCTACTCACTATCCATGCTCAGCAGCACCCCCCTCAGCTTTAGAATTTTGCCAGCTATTTAATGTTTACATATGATTAAAGAGGAGTTAAATTACATCACTTTTAAAATGGAGATGGACTTCAAAAATTAAAATGCCAATAGTGTTTTTAAAAAGTTAATTGCATAATCCTTTTTTGCTCATATGAATTGTTGTTTGCTTACTGGTCAGTTTGTAGATAAATAAAAATGCATTGCAGATACAACAGCTACATTTTTTAGATAGAAAGTTGAAAACAAGAGTCAGTGATCATAAATGCCAAGCCAAACTAGTACATCTGGATCCAAATCCATTCGCTCAAATATTTTTCCTAGCTTGTATGGTAATGCAGAGTTTTGACAGTAGGAGCCAAAAACAGAAGACAATTTATTCATTCACTGATCTCTCTGTTTGCATCTTTCCCTTTCTCAAGACAGACTGGGACATTTTTGGGCATTCTTAGAGAGAAGTTATGACAGTTGCAGAATGTGTTAGCCTCTGGTAAACATACAGCTTGCAACTAACTGCCAGTCTTTAGTATTTACCACCAGAAAGGGTGCCAGGACTCTTGTTAGCTGTGAAAGCCTTGATTCCCTCCTTACTAAACTGGAGACACAGCACCAAAGCTGTGGCCCATAACTGTTGCTACACAAACTTGTACCTGACAAGAGTCATCTAAGTGATGAAATGTATCCGTCAATAAACGTTGTATCCAGATGAACTGATTCAACCTTCTTTGCTGATAGTAAGAGTTTGTTGTAGTTTCGTCCCAACTACCTACTGACCGGCCCGATACAATCAGAAATTACAACTCTGAAACTGGGCTCTCCAGCTAGGCCCTGCGGAGGAACACTAAAACCTGCAATGCAGTACTAAACTCTGTGTTTAATACCATGACAACAAGGGGGAGGCTGTCAGCAGCTCGACTGTAAAGGTAGAAGTCATAGCACATAACATTACACCTGGAGGACTTATCAAATTATATAACTTTTATAGCACATTCATTCTCATTGACGGTATGACCACCTAGCAAGGTGGACAAATACCACAAGGCCCAGATCATGGGCTGCTTAGGCTTCTCAGAATAGCTTATCACTTAAACTAAAAAAAAAAAGAAAGAAAAAAATGTTTCAGATGATTTTTATCCAAAATAACTGATTTCTGTGGCCCAAAACATTCTTTAATGGCCCTAAATGCTGTACAGTGCCCATTTCATGTTTTGGTGATCTGTTGTGTTGTCATGTACTGTGAATCTCTAGCCTATGAAAACGTGACTTTAATTTACTAGTGGAGCATATCATGTTGTAGCCCTGAATGCTCTGCTAGTCAGAGATTGTATTCATTGCCGTCGACATGAAAGTCAGTGATTATTTGTGGTGCATCAGTTGTGTGTGTGTTCTGTACCCGGAATTTCTGCATTATAGTCGGTATGTATGATTTTCATCTCTTAACTTTTTATGCTAACAACATAGATCAGCGTTGTGTTTGGAATTAGGGCTCATGAATATCACAAATACCGGGGATATTTTTTTCTTTAATCCCAGTCTGTCATTGCCAATACTGTCGCCTTCAAACACAATCAACTCATCACAACCACATAATACGAATGCCCAGATGCTTGTCATAACATAGCTAAAAAAAAATAATAATAATAAAAATAAAAAAAATCACAGTTACAGCAGCAATCACCCATTAACCAGAGTGAACGACCAAACAATTTACAAGCTAATTTTTATCTATTCTTTCATGAAAATGAAATGATCAAAAATAACATTTACCCTTAGGCTATCACAACAGCCAAACTGAATTTCAGCTTCACATTCTCTGACAGAATCACTGACTGTAGTTCACAGATGTGTTTATGTGATTACGCTATGTATGAGGGCCATGCTAGTTATCAATAAATTCATCACCTTTTCTCATGGAGAGACAAGTCATCTGAGTGTTTTGAGGGAGGGAAATGGAGAAAAATTCAGCAAGTGGCCTTTTTTGTGTGGAATATAACATACCATATAGTACAAAAATTAGCTTTGCTTGTCACAAAAGAATGGTATCCTTGCAAACAGATACGGAAACTCTGTCCAAAGCAGAGCGGTGCCAACGTCCAGCACAAATTGAGTAGTGACAGAATCCCATTTTCAATACGGTTTATTGTGTACGATTACACTTAAACCCCTCATACATGAGAAATTGGAAATGAAAAGTAAAATATTCAAACTTTTACATAAATGTTGAACTTTTACACATTCCATCCCAGACGTAATCTAATACACAGAGACCCAAATAGCTATGGATATTGATAAGCTTACAATTCAAATTTTAATGGGTTTCTCCGTTAGATATGATGGCAGGAACTTTTCACCAGCTCTATTATAGTGGCCATTGGTGGGATTTCTTACAGCAGCTAATTTCCTTAAATACGTGAGAGTAATTATCTTCATGGTTTGATGGATTAATCAAATAGCACATTTTAGAGCCTTTACTGTGATTTGCATGTATTATTAATCTTTCTTCTCCATATGAATCCAGTAGGAAAGAATTAATAAAAGGTTTGCCAGAAATTTTATCTTCTCCAAAGACCTTTCACAGTCTCTCCAAAAATGTCAGGCCTGTAAAACCCTTGTAGACGCTTTTTTAATGTTTCATATTCAGTAGGTACACCACAGGAAAGGAAACATTTTAAAGCTTTAACAAACAATATTTAATAACAAACAGTATTATTAATTCTTCTGGATGACAACTGCAAAACTGAACCATCTTTGTATGCCCTTTGTGCTTAAAGTACCTTTTTAACTGAAGAATAGTTCAGTGTGTTTGACTTTTTAAGGTTTCAAACTGTTATGAGCCATCCAGCTGCTAGAGATGTTGTACTCTGTGAAGTTGATCTTCTCTGACTCCTCTAAATATATGGGCTTCTCTATCAATTCCCACTGGGAACTTTATGTTGTTTCATTTTCCATATGACTAACTAAGTCTGAAATTCTTGGCTCGTTTAATGTTTATATATTATGCAATCTGTAGTTCAGACGATTGGCCATTAACTAACAAGTTTTGCTTCATGGCTGGCCAGAAAAAAAAGATGCATGATCTGTTGTAGCATGTGCACATTTTAGGATTAAATTAAGTTTTAAATAATTTTAATAGTGCTGAACATGGCCACTGTAAAGTAATTATCTTTGTGCAGCAATGCAGGCAGAAGTGCTGTATGCAATTGTGTGCTTGAAACAGAATGGCCAATTTTTGTAGCTTAAGGACTCCAAAAACCATGTTTGCATGCAATGCAATATTTCAGCACACCTCTGCATGTGCACTGTGCCTCACTCTGATTTCTGAATAGCAAATGAAAGGCGGAGATTCTGTGATGAGATTTTGTGGCTGGGGTTAGGGTTGCTCCAGATCAGTCCAACTCACAGTGTAAATGATGTGCATTCAGTCAGTTCTTTACTCCAAACACCGTTGGTGTGTTTCAGAGAGCTGTCTGTATCCAAGTGGGTCAGTTGCTGAGGAATGAATGCAAGATAATTTTCGTAAAAACATTATTTTGGGGCAGCTGCTAAAAGAGAAGTGTGCAAAACCAATAGACCGAAAACATTTACACCCACAGATATCAGGCATAGCCTACCAAGCAGCAGTTAAACATATGTAAGCAATAGTTTATCATCAGTAGCGAATGAGCACAGCAAATGTGAGGATTTTAATATTTTTTTGGCATAAAAATACCACAATAAATTCTGCTCTGTCGTGTCAATCAACTCTTCCATACAGATCCACTATACTCAAGGCTGGATTAGTACCCAGGGGCCCCTGGGCACTCAAACTCATAACCCCCCCCCCACACACACACACACACACACACACACACAAACCCACAAACACACCTCCCAACCTCCAAACCACGCCCACCCCACGCCACCCGCCGCAGCCATTAAACCCCACCTTTAATTATTTTGAGTTTCCAGTCAAGCTGGCATGTGGAATCTACCACACCATAATCACACACCTATTGGTCAAAGGCTGAATAACCAGTCCAGCTGAGCAGGTATGCCTATACAGCTCAATACACCAAGTACTGCCATTTCACTCACAAATCACAAGACAAGGAAACAACGGATTAAATCATCCCAAGGCAGTGTATGACTCAAGACTATAGCAATATTTGTGTTCACTGAAAACCATCCAAGCAGACAGCACACCAGTTATTACCGATACACAATAATGTGACTGACTAGGAATAGGTTTACAACAAACGCCATCCGAAAGGTAATCACACAGCACAGCTGAATGCAGTTTTCAAAATAAGGCTCACTAAGTGAGCTAGGCAACTTCACACAGAACTGCAAAAGCCAACGTATAATGAACTTGACAAACTGACTCCAACACAATATAGCAGCATCACACCACAGTGATGCAATAGAGGAAGACGCAGAAGACAGGAAGAAATGGAAACGGATGATCCGCTGTGGCGACCCCTAACGGGAGCAGCCGAAAGTAATAGTATTAGTAGTAGTAGACACCACAGTGACGCAATACACGTTATGCAAACAGCATATCAAATGAACTCATCCACCAAATATACAGCAACACACAACCACGACAGATACTGCTCAATGCACAGACAGCATAATCAAATGGTTCTTACCTTTAGAAGTTATTTCTTGGTTTTTTTCTTTGCAAACTCTGTGATCAAGTCCTCAAAATCCAGAGGTGTGTTCTTGCAACCGTCAGTAGACGTTTTTAGGCTAGCGGTACTGCTAGCTAGCTCGACATCCGCCATCGAATGCCTTCTTCTTCACTTTGTTTAGCTTTTCATAGCATTCGTTTCGATGTCTCACTATGGGAATACGCTCTCTCGCGTATTCACAGAAGCACTGGTACCACTAAGCCAGCAAAAAAAAAGAAGAAAGCTATCCGTATCTAAACCGACTAGCTAAACTGTCCTCAGACCGGATTGTACACCTCCGTCGCCGGATTCTAACCGCTGAAATACCGGTACAACTGCATTCACCATAGGTAGTTTTTCCACTCTAGCCTGTCCCCAAACAGCGGAGTATTATTTTGCTTCTACAAGCTACCTAGCACGTTAACTTTGCTGCTCCAACCAAGCTAACTATACCGGAAACCTGCGGCCGTCTTACCGCTTGCCCGCCGTGGAGCTAGCTAACGAAATTATCACTGACTCCAGTTAATTGTTTTAAATTTAGCACGGCAGCTAAATACAGCTGCCAAGCCGCTTCCCACCTTGGACCACGGTGAAGGCGCCCGCCTGTGCACCTGCGGAACAAAAATTTGGAGCAAAGACACACCACAGCCTCATGTATCAGTCGTTAGTTACTACGGGCAAATTTGTGCGTACGCACAATGGATTTTTTTTAGCCCTCAAAATTGCCTGGCAGTCTACTGAAAAGTATGATGTTATTTGTAATTCCTTCCTCCTAACATCTATTGTCTACCTCTTGCAACTAGCAATCACCCACGCCTGCAAAGACGTCAGCGGTTGCCAATCGGTGTCTAAATTCAGGCGTTACCCAGGTTCTAAACTGGTCTCTGAGACAAACTTTAGGGCTAAAAAAAATCCCATGGGTGTGTACGCACAAATTTGCCCATAGTTGATACTTAAGGCAGTTCCGCTCCGCGTGTACCAGAGCCGCTGTCAACAACCCCGGCTTCCAACCCCAACACTTCACGGCTAAGAGCCTCCACCGAAAACTAGCCCGTCAGGCTAGCCTCTCGGATAAGGACCCTATTCTCACTGGTCCCACCCCCGAGGAACTCCAGCTCAGTGTGGTTGAGGAGGACGGAGAATCAGAGGGCGAAGATTTTCTGGTGTCGGAGCCAGCATCCCCTCGTTTCTCGGTTTATTTAGGGTGCTCGGAAACTGTTACCCAGCTCTAAGCCTATGTCACCCTCCCGGGATTTGACAGTAGTTCTGGAGGCTGACAGCTTTTCACGCCGCCTCCTCACAGCTCTGCACAGCAGCAGCGGCTGCATATGTTGTGCCCAATTCGTGCTTTACACACTTACATGGAGAGAACAAGGGCCTTCAGGAAAGGGGATCAGCTGTTTGTGTCCTGGGGTAAGCCCCACAGAGGCAAGCCCATCGCCAAACAAAGACTTTCTCACTGGATAGCGGATGCTATCATGCTGGTTTACTCCAGCTCAGGCCTTCAGGTTCCAGCTGGGTTGCGGGCACACTCTACTAGGGGTCTTGTGACCTCTTTGGCCCTGTTTAGGGGGGTCTCTATCCAGGACATCTGTGCTGCAGCTAGCTGGTCATCGCCCCTCCCATTTGCAAGGTTTTATAAGTTGGATGTTACATGGTCAAGCCTTGCTCATGCTGTCCTGAGCGTGGGTTCCTCAGTGGACCTGCCTCATCCACACACTTCTTCGTGAGGGGGGTGGCTGGTGGTCAAATCGAGTCAAGTCAAGTCAAGTTTATTTATATAGCACATTTAAAACAACCACAGTTGAACCAAAGTGCTGCACAAGCTTAAAATACAAGAAAAATAAGTGACACATATGAATATAAAATATATGTAAATAAGACATAATGAAATAAAGAATATAAAATGTAAACAATAAAACATAAGAGTAAAAGTATATTTGCACAATAAAATCATGGTCAGTGATTGAGATAAGCTTGTCTGGCAATACGGGAGTCTCCATATCCCACAGTGAGACATCGAAATGAAGAGAACTTTAGGTTACTTCCGTAACCCCGGTTCTCTGAGTAGCATGCGTGAGACGTCTCACCAGACCGCTCTTCTTGCTGCTGGGGTGAAGCGAGAAGAGGTGTGCTTGTTTTGAATGACGAGTGATGCTGCATCAGTCATATATAAGGCGCAGGGCACTGAAGCAGACGTCATGACTGGCAGCCAATCGGCTGACGTAGTGGTACAAGTGCTTCTGTGAATATGTGAGGGGGCGTATTCCCATAGTTAGACATCTCACTCATGCTACTCGGAGAACCGGGATTACGGAAGTAACCTAAAGTTTTCCCGCGCACTTCTCACTGATACAACCTAACTGATAGTGGGTCAGATAAAAATCAATGTTTTTAACCTCGACTTGGCTTGAGAAAAACTGATCTTAAATCTGTGCAGTGTAAGCCTCCTGCTCTCTATGCCCACCCACCTTGACCATTAGCATTACTGCTTAATTGTTCACCAGTCACCACTTGTCCAGCCATCTCACCAATAAAACTTGTGACTTAATTTTCTTGGAAAAAACTTTTATTTCATTCTGATTGGATAATTATCAAGACCAAGAGAATGGGTCAAGTTTTGTGTCATTTCTGTGGATCTCGACATAACAAATAAATGTATACTTTTTTTCTCCCATCGCAGAGGGTGCTTTTGTGCTCAGGAGCCCCTGAGCATGTGCCCACGTTGCCCAAATGGTAGAGCCGGTGTAGACTATACCAAACCTAACGGTGACGTCATGTATCTAAATTAAGCCCACAAACAGATATAGAAAAGACATATAAGTTTTCAGTTATGAGCCTTTAACACTGTTGGGGGGGAAAATCAAAATATCACAGTGCATATAATGCTGTTTATTCATATGAAATAATTCTGGTGTAGAACATTCACAGTCCACTAGATCAATAACAGATATGCTATGTTGATTTATCAAATAATAGTCCCTAAAATAGTTTTTGGGTGGTAGTTATGTATTCCTGTAACATAATTTTGTTAACTTACAGGCAATTTCAAAACAAGCCCACAAAAAAAAATGCCTAGAGATTTTGTAGAAAACCAGCCCAAGAATTGTGCATGACTTCATCCAAAAGACATCTTTTGATGATATTAACCATGAATGACATTCAAAGCTCTTGGGATACTATAAAATTCCTTTAAATGGATCTGTGAATGAGATTACTTCTATTATGAAGGGAGAAGAGCTTTTTACTAATGGTAAAGTGGAAGGTAGGATGACGAGGAATTGTCACTGTCTCATCACGTGTCTCCTCTGAAACCAAGGAAGAAGGGGAGAAGGAGCCTCTCACTGGTAAGAGGGAGGAAGGAAGGAAGGAAGGAAGGAAGGAATGCTCAAGGAAGGCTCAAATCAGAAATACATTAGTGGAAACCTATAGACAATAATGTGTAGCTTGCAAAGGGGCATGATGATATAATGTGCCTGCAGGCCACAAAGATGGACTGATATACACTGATTAGCCAAAACATTACAACCACCTGATGCCACTGCCATCAGAGAATACCGTTGACATGAAGGGGTGTACCTAGTCTGCAAAAGGTAGGTGTTTAGGTAGGTGGTACATGTCAAAGTAACATCCACATGAATGCCAGGACCCAAAGTTTCCCAGCAGAACATAACCCAGAGCATCACACTGCCTCCGCAGGCTTGCCTTCTTCCCATAGTGCATTCTGGTGCAATCTCTTCCCCTGGTAAACGACACAAATGCACCCAGTCATCCACATGATGTTAAAGAAAACATGGTTCATCAGACCAGGCCACCTTTTTCAACTGGTCCTTGGTCCAGTTCTGATGCTCACGTGCCCATTGTAGGTGCTTTTGGGGGTAGACAGGGGTCATCATGGGCACTCTGAACGGTCTGCGGCTATGCAGCCCTATATCCAGCAAGTTGTGATGCACTGTGTGTTTTGACACCTTTCTATCATAGCCAGCATTAACTTTTTCAGCAATTTGAGTTACAGTAGCTCTTCTGTGGGATTAGACCAGATGTGCTAAACTTCATGTCCCATGTGTATCAGTGAGCCTTGGGCACCCATGACCCTGTTGCTGGTTCACCTGTTGTCCTTCCTTGAACCACTTTTGGTAGATACTGACCACTGCATACTGGGAACACTCCACAAGACCTGTCATTTTGGAGATGCTCTGACCCAGTCATCTATCCATCATCCATCACAATTTGGCCCTTGTCAAAGTCGCTCAGATCCTTAACGCTTGCCTATTTTTCCTGCCTCCAACACATCAACTTCAAGAACTGATTGTTCACTGGCTGCCTAATATATCCCACCCCTTGACAGGTTCTTTAGCTAAGAGTTTCATCTTTTTAGTTTTGATGAATAGGGACCCATCAAAAGCAAACATTTTACAAATTGGCTTTGATACATTATCCAAACAATGTCTGTTTTATGTTACTACATTACATTACATTACATTACAGTCATCTAGCCGATGCCTTTATCCAAAGCGACTTACAATAAGTGCATTTAACGTAGGAAATCAGGAGAACAACTAGTCATCAGAGGTCATAAGTGCATCTAAACAAGCATCTAAGTGCAAAACCAGTGCTAAAGTAAAAGTGCAAGAAAGAGATTTTGATTTTATTTTTTAAATGAGTGAATACAATAAGTGCTAAGAACAAGTAACAGGGTAGTAGTTCTTAAAAAGGTGAGTTTTCAACCTGCGCCGAAAGATGGGCAGCGACTCCGCTGTCCTGACATCAGTGGGGAGTTCATTCCAGCACTGTGGGGCCAGGACAGAAAAGAGTCGTGACCGGGTCGATCGGCAGCAAGGGCCTCTCAGCGACAGGGCAACCAGGCGTCCTGAGGCAGCAGAGCGAAGTGGTCTGGCGGGGGTGTAGAAGTTGTAGTCTGCAGCCCTCCCCGGCTAGGCAGAGGGGGTAGAGCAGCGACCGGGACAGCTCGGAAGAGTAGGGTAATTGGCCGGATATAATCGGGGAGAAAAAGGTAGTGGGGGGGGGGGGGGGGTATTCAACCATGCCTTTGATGCAAATGCTTTTTGAATGATGGAAAGGGAGTACTTGTTCTTTTCTAATACTGATATCTGAGTTTTTTGAAGAAAAGTACTTCATCTCATCGCTCTAAAAAGCAGTCGTATGCTAATTACAGTAACATTTCTTATATCTTGAAATTCATTGATAATACTGGCCCTGTGGATGGGGGCATGGGTGGGATGCTGGATGCCATCTCAGTGTTCATGGACTTGCGCCCATGCCTGTCACCATTGAGTTCGTACAATATATTATACTATACATTATATAATAAATAAAATACTATATACTGGTCCTGTGATGGTCTGGTGGCCTGTCCAGGATGTCTCCTGCCTTCTGGGATAGGCTCCAGCATCCCGTGACCCTGAGAGCAGGATAAGCGGTTTGGATAATGGATGGATGGAATAGAAACATGCAGCAATCAGTAAAGCAAAAGCACCTGAGACGTGCAAGTTGGAAAAAAAACAAAAAAACATCTGAGCTACTGGAAAGCATATTAAGGGGATTTTGGTTAAAAAAAATAAACAACATTGATTTCACTCATCTTATTCAATATTTATATATCACTTGGAATCGTTTAGACTCTCTGCTGGCGAATTGATATTTGTTGTTTGTTCTGTCTTATTTGTCAGCCTCAAAGGACATCTCAGTGCCCCAGAGAGGAAAATCCTGCAATGTCGAAATGCCCACTGTAGAAGGGCACTGAACCAGGCCCTCATTTAAGCATACCCAACACCTTTATCTGTGCCGGTAGACCTTCAAATCCTGCAGTCCTGCTCGTGTCAGTGAAGATTTAAGACCCGTCAAAAAGAACACAATTCCTGTGCAGCTCTTTTTGTGGATTGTTTCAGTTCGCGTCCTCACTACTCCTGCTGCTATCACATGTTTTGTAGCAGACTTCCTGAAAACTGACAAACTTAAGGATGATCCACCATGTGAGATTAGAGGCATTATGGGAGATATCTAAATTTAACATTTCTGGCTTAATCAGGTCATGGGATCTATAGTTGAATGACAGTCAGCTGGTTGATTTTAGTTATAAAAGAAATACTGGCTGCTTTAAAATAGGAACTCATCCACATAATAGAGGAAAAAAGATATCTCGATAAATTGGTTAACTGCAAAAAGGCTGTTTTCTGACCAGAAGGTTTTCCTAATGTTGAAACATAAATTCAAATGGGCCTGGGTTTATGGCATTTTTGTCCCTTATCACACTTAAGTGGCAGTTAGAGCGATATATATTACTCTGGGGGATCATTTTCAATTTTAGGACATGAAATAGTAAAAAAAGACTGACACTGATACTGGTGGCAAACTATTCATTAGCGAAACATGCTAAATCTCTAACCAGAGGGAGACATTTCTTAACTTTTTGGGGTGACTGAATAATTTTTTGACTCACTTTTTCCCACCCCAGATTTTAACAAGCTCTTGCTGGTAGGTATGTCACACCAACACAGTTTCTGAATTACAGGGGTTTACTCATCATGCCCACAGCTTTGCAAGACAAATATGTCACCCCGCTCATGAAAGCATCACAATTGGAAATAAGCATCCATGGCATCACCCGAATTGCTTTTATGAAAAACGTTATGCATCTCTAACTTGGGAAAGGACTCGGCCTTGTCTTTCCTCTCTAGTTAAGGATTACAACTTTGCCGTTAGCGTGAATTAACGACATCAGTAATGAAACTCTGGGCTAAAACAATGAATTGATGAGCCATAGTAACTTGTCCCTTACATCTACAGCAGTGGTACTCAGACTGGGCCAACTCAGGAGTCACAGTGACAAAACATATTTTTTGAAAGAGTCATATTACAAAAACACCGCATTCCTTAACCAAATCAACACTAGGCTGTTATTAAATAGGCCATTTACAAGATATGAAAACGTGTGACCATGTAGTGCATGCTGTACCAGTAGGCTACAGAAATTCATTACCATTACCATGGCAACCTTAACTATTGATACATATGGCAAAATTGCAAGGAGTGTATAATTATTGTCATGAATAGTTTTCACTGGCAATTCAAATGCCTCAGTTTTCCCTGTAGCCTTGGCTACAGACAGCCCATCAGCACAAAGTCCACTGATGTAGTAAAGCCCCAAAAAATGATAGTAGAGTCCATAACCAGTAGGCTACGTACAGAGCCTGATCACCACAACGTCCATAACTGCAGCTTTATATTCTCTCTCCCCCAGGAGGGAAAGACAAAGAGAGGACACACACACACACACACACACACACACACACACACACACACACACACACACACACACACACACACACACACACACACACACACACACACACACACACACACACAGTTCTGCAGGTGGGAGAACACGAGAGTGACAGAGTGAGGGGAGTGAGAGACACACAGAAAGGGAGAGA
Source organism: Lampris incognitus (assembly GCF_029633865.1). Taxonomy (NCBI): domain Eukaryota; kingdom Metazoa; phylum Chordata; class Actinopteri; order Lampriformes; family Lampridae; genus Lampris; species Lampris incognitus. Next base: position 24,825,239 of record NC_079212.1, on the reverse strand, counting down.
AGGGGTGGGAGAGACAGAGAGACTCATACAGAGCACTTGAGTTTTACTGAGAAGTATAGTCGTTGATAAAAGGTTGGCGGGAGATAAGCACTGGACTTACCCCATTCAGTGCCATTTGTGACACTCCTGCAACACAATCCCTCTGTGCTACCTGGAAACGGTGATGATGTCAGGTGTTTTCACAAAGCAGACCAATGCAACTCATCTTTGAATGTCCTGTAGCCTGCTCTTCTTCATACTTACATTTTTATAATGTATTTTTACCATTTTAGCTCCATGTTAGCTTTCCACTGATTCAGGTGCAGTGACCGTGGATCGATTGGTAGTTTGTAGAAGGGAGGGGGCGACAGATTTTCATAGGCCTGTGGTTGTAATAAATGGGAAATTAAATTTCAATGGCTTATCGCTATTAGAACATATTGTAACGATCACGCATGAATAGGCTCGGCAGCCCTTACCTAAACGGCCAGACATTTCAGGTTAGCGATGTCTCCCGCGATGCGGGAACATCGGGTTCGGGTCCCGGCTGCGGCACCTCCTGTGGTTGCGCCCCCCCGTTGAGCTCCTTATAATATTCTTGGACAAAATCTTTTGAGATACCTGTTTGAAAATATTTTCAAAACGTAAAACCAATGAGTCGATCGCATTTCGCATGCCAGCAAAGCTTTCCCTGCTGATCTCAGCACAGGAGGAGAGCTGGAGGAACACTGGACGAACCAAAAATAATTCGCCTTATCCAACTCGCTGCCACGCAGAAGTGCCATAGTCTCCAACGTTAAAACCCCGCTATAATCAGACGCTGCTGGAAATCATCTCAGTAGCTACAATAAAACATTTCCCATGACGAAGCTATGTTTTCTTACCGTTATTTTATGAATGAAAGTCAATCAGCAGAGCAGCCATTCACATCGATTCATTTTATATCACGAAAACCACGACGGTTAAACACGTTTGATGTTTTTCAATAAGGGCTTTGAAACTATAATAGCCTGATCTCTTACATTTCATGTCAGCCTTCGTTGCTTTGGTGCGAGGGTCCACCTCGGAGGCTGCACATCCACAGACTGACAGGCAAAACGTTTTAATTAGGGAATTTAAAAATTTTTTTTTTTTTTTAGCTTGAGTGCTGTATTAACAACTTTTCTTTTTTCTTCTTCATATTTCCTGTTCAATCGACTTGGGCACTGCGTACAAGTCTTATAAAGGCAGCACTGGTTTTTCTGTGTGCGTGTATTTCCCTTCTCCCGTTAAGCGAAAAAAAAAGGGTTCGTCGCCAAGTGTGAACACAGGAGAAGGGGTACGCCTGGCGGAGATCCTCAAGTTTGTTCTCATGATTTTTTTCTTCATTCTATATGTAACCCGCACTTTGCGTTCGGCCGTCGTCTGCCTACACGCCCTGGGACTCTGCGTTGTGTTAGTTGTAGTATGATGTTTGCGTGGAAAAGGAAAGAGGCGGAGGCTTGGGATCGTGGCTGAGACCTGGACACTTTACTGGCACTCGCTTACACTTCACCTCTCATCAATCTGCTGGCCGCTGGCCTCATCATACTCACAGCTTCCGGCAGAAGAAACAAAAAAAAACATGTCTCTTTCTCAATAAAATTAAAATAAAAAGTGCAAATGTGCAAATAAACACATCTCATATCAAATGCTACCTTACGGCAAAACCAAAGCAAATGTCATCCATTATAAATTAAATAAGGCACTTATTACCCATAAAATTAAACAAAAAACCATGGATAATCTGCTTTAATAATACTGCATCCTGCGTTATATGCCATGCTAATGCTCAACAGGCTAGCCAACACTTTTTGTCACATTTCTCTTGCCAAATACAATGTTCGACATCAAACTTTAACTAGGTTATAAGCAAACTTGTCTATTAACACCACAGAATAAACAGTTAGACAATATGTGCGATATAAATCAATATTTTTATGATAATGCAGACCGCCAGTAACACTGCTCACCTTCCGGCAGAAGAAACAAAAAAAACATGTGATCAACGTAGCCTTTTGCCCGGGACAAGACTTAGGGGTACGGTGTTGCAAAAGGGACAAACATCGCCATTTGCGGCATTCCCAGGGGAACATACAGCGTACCAGTGCCACCCTGTGGCGGATTTACATTACTACCTTACATATACATTTTGTAGTGCCATCTACTGGTCGTGCTTTGCACTTGTCACCTGTGAGCTCATTGGCTCTCTGTTGCAGGTGTTTGTATCTTGTATCGACAAGGGGGAACTGTGCTGAGGGCTACACCCTGAAGAAGGCTGTTTGTGCCGCTATATGTGGGAAGTAGCCCAATTTTATTTTAACATGCACTAGTACTTCTTGTGTTTTTTTTCAAGAATTTCACCATGAAATAGTCATCTGAATAACGTCTTTTAAACTTTTTGCCAGAAGAGTGCCTTGGACATGTCTTCTTAAAAAAAAAATCCTCTTGGAAGGCTATCATAGGCGACAGGCATGGGCATAAGTCCATGAATACTGGGATGGCACCCAGCGCTTTACCTGTGTCCCTGTCCATAGGGTAAGTGGTTGTGTCAGGAGGGGCATCTGATGTAAAATTCTACCACATCAGTATGCGGATTGACAAGACCATACCATATTGATCGAGGCCCGAGTTAACAACGGCCACCATTGGTGCTGTGCCCTCACATGGTACCGATGGAAACTATAATATCTGCTGTGGCGACCCCTGAGAAACAGGGAACAAGTCGAAAGAAGAAGATCCTCTTGGAAGGGTATCAGAAACTGAGCTCTCAGCAGCACAGTAAATAACAGTGATCTGTCATAAGAGGTCGGTAGCATGCTGTTATAACCCCTGTTGGACCCTGCATTGTGCATGTGTGCTGTTTGAATGACGTCAAACCCAGCTCTTCTTTGTTACGAGACCATTCATTCTGAAGGCACAGAACGGGAGAGTGTGTCCTCACATAGCAGGCCTGTTTGTTAACCACAAAGAAAGAAAAAACCCAAAAAAGAAACAAAATAGATAAATCAAACCCTCTTTTCCACGGGGATATGAGACAAAACAAATGGCCAACAGAGGTAAAAACAATATAATAATTATACATTCATAGATATAGCTTGACCTGCGCAATACACAGTTACAAAAAGCTATGCAGCACGGGGCCCGCGATGGTGTAGCGGTCTAAGCATCGGCTTTGTGTCGATGCAATTGCCCACTGGGGACCGGGGTTCGCGCCCCGGTCTCGTCAGATCCGACTATGGCCGGACTCGACGAAGTAGCAACGCTGTCTTCGGGAGGGGTGCGTGCGTGCGTGCGTGCGTGCGTGCGTGCGTGTGGGGAAAAAGCAGTGGTTCGGTCTGGATTCGCCTTGTCACGAAAGTGCCGAGGCATCTACTTCCAGACTGCCGGCCGGATGCAGTTGGCGGACGCATGCAGTACGTACGTACGTACGTGGGTGGGTGTGTGTTTGAATTAAAATAGCGATCGATTGGCCACTAAATTGGGAGAAAAATCAGACAAAAACGCTATGCAGCCCAACGAAATTGGGTGAGTATTAAGAAGGAAAAAAATGTTATCCGAAAGAAAAGAGCATGAAAAAATTTCGTTCCATAACACGGCCATTGATAAGAAAAACGCTGGCATAAATAGCATCTACAGCGACACAGGAACTAGACCAGATGCATCAGAACAACTACAAAAAAAAAAGGACTGAAAGCAATTTCTTCATTTGGTCCTGGGTACGCTGTGGCCTGCATTTGGTATATATATAAAGAGTTTCTCGCTGCAATAATAATTTCAGTCGATCAACACCCCGGAAGTTCTTTTTGATGGTTTCTAGGCTGTAGTGATATAACGCCATGTATATCCACTGGAACTACACTAGGTGTTATGTACTACCCGGACTGTTATTATGGTTACACCACTGCCATGTATGGTTATTACGTCTGCCTACTGAGCCGCGATTAAACCTGAGTTCTATAACCCGGTGTGGTCATTGATCCTCGACCAATACTACCCCAAGTATTACTTCATGGTGGCAGCGGTAAAGTACTCTCTATGAAGAATGAAGATAGACTGATAAAATTGTCCGTGGATAATTTCTGTCATCATTCAAGCAAGAGTGCGCCGGAGCTGAGCTAGCCGCAAAGCTAACTAGCTAGCTAGTAACAGGAGACGTCATGGCATCGCATCTACCGACGATGAATTGGTCCGACCCGGACCTGGGTGAGGCAATTTCACTGTATAGACAGAAAATGACTCTGTATTTAGAAGATGAAGAAATAAATGGCGCAGCTAAACAAGCTAGGAAAATATATCGTGGAATCGGAGATGAAGGATTAAAAAGACTGAACGCCAGTGGTCTCACCGATGATGAAAATAAAAAGCCTGCCAAACTATGGGACCTCTTTGAAAAACAGCTAAAGTTGAACGTAAATTTCAGAATCCATAGACTGCAACTGATGCAACACAGGCAGAAACCAGATGAGAATATTGATGATTTTGTGACCAGAGCCAGAACACTAGCACAGAAATGTCAGTTTTCAGACGAAGAGCTTAACGAGCGTATGATTGAGCTTATTATTGCGAGCACTCCCCATGATGCCCTGAGGAATGATCTATACAGCAAACCAAAAGGATATTCCTTAGCAGAGGTTCTGGCCGAGGGACGAAAATATGAAGCCCTGACAGCAGGCAATGAACAGTTAGACAAACTTAGCCTGTCACACAATGAGAGAATCCACGCTGTGGACAGGGATATGTCGTAACTGTGGGAGAAGCCACAAACCACGTCGATGTCCTGCATATGATGATGAATGCAATGCGTGTGGTGCAAAAGGTCACTGGGAGCGGTGCTGCAGGAAGGCCAAACGAGAGCGCCAGGAACACTCCAGCCAGAGCAGGAGCGGGGGAAGCAAGTCCCACACACCACAAGACAAACAGCACAAGCGCAAACCCTATATAGACAAAAAGCAACAGAGCAGGACTCGCATACATGCTGTAGAGAGTAGCAGGGAAACAGACAGTGAGAACGAAAGTACTTACCAGAAACAGTTCCACTCCATAACTATCAGTGAAAAGTGCATGCATAGCATAGACAGCAAGCCGGCCAGAGAGGAGGCGTACACAGTCCTGAAGGTGACACCACCTGACCTACCTGGTCGTGGATACACACTACATCTGAAGATAGACACAGGTGCATCAGGCAACACACTCCCATTGCGTACCTTCAAGCAGATGTACGGTGAAAATGCATGCAACCAGAAACGACTGAAAAAAACCAACAGGAGGCTATCTGCATACAGTGGTCACGCCATCCCCTGCCTAGGCACCATTGACATTCCATGCCAGTACAAAGAATCCAAATGGATCAATGCAAAGTTCTATGTTGTAGACGTACCAGGGCCAGCCATAGTTGGGCTGCCAACATGTGAACTGTTAAACCTAGTGACTGTCAATGTAGATGCAGTGACCGAGAAAGGACATGCAAACCAGAAAAAAGTCAACACAAGACAGACAAAACCCAAAATGACCATATCTAACAGTGCAGACCTAAAGAGAGCATACCCAGACCAGTTTGACAAAATTGGCAACTTCAGTGGAAAGGCCAAGCTCTTCCTGAAAAAGGATGCTGAACCATTCATAGACCCACCATGTAAGTGCAGCATTCACATCAAAGACAAACTGAAAGATGAACTGAATAACCTAGTCGAACAAGATGTGTTAAGAAAAGTAGAACAGCACACAGACTGGTGCTCGAGTCTGGCATACAGCACAAAGAAAGACGGTTCCCTTCGCATATGCTTAGACCCCCAAAAGCTTAATGCCAGCCTTAGGAGATGCCCACACGAGATTCCTACTGTGGAGGAACTGAACCCGAAGTTTGCAAATGCAAAACTATTCAGCAAACTTGACGCAAAAGCTGGATATTGGTCAATACACCTAGAGGAAGAGTCACAACTGCTAACCACATTCCGAACTCCATTTGGTAGATACTGCTGGAAACGTTTGCCATTTGGTCTCAGTGTCTCTCAAGATCTCTTCCAGGCAAAGATGGACCAAATCCTGGAGGGGCTCGATGGTGTCGTCAGCATAGCCGATGATATTGCAGTCTACGGAGCAAGCGAAGAGGAGCATGACAGGAACCTGACCAACCTGATGGAGAGAGCAGCCAAGACAGGTATTGTGTTCAACAGTGACAAGTGCACAATCAAACAGACAAGCATCTCATTCTTTGGCAACCTGTACACAGACAAAGGTATCAAACCTGACCCAGCCAAAATCAGGGACATCCAGAAAATGCCGACACCCCAGAACAAAGATGAACTGAGCAGATTCTTGGGGATGCTGACCTACCTGTCACCCTACATCCCAAAGGTCGCAGACAAAGCACACACACTGAGGGTGCTGCTGAAAAGTGACGTGCCTTGGACATGGGACACTGACCACCAAAAGAGCTTTGAGGACCTGAAATCAGTTATCAACGAACATGACTGCCTGAAGTACTATGATCCAAGCACACGTCTGACACTTGAGGTCGATGCATCACAGAAAAGACTGGGCGTGGCATTAGTGCAGAACAAAAGACCCATAGCTTTTGGCTCAAAGACACTGGACGACTACCAATCCAGGTACAGCAACATAGAGCGAAAAATGCTGGCCATAGTCTATGGAATGCAGCGCTACCATACCTACCTGTATGGGAAGTCATTCATTGTAGTTACAGACCACAAACCCCTCGTTACCATATGCACAAAGCCACTGCATGCTGCCCCGCCACGGCTTCAGCGAATGCTGATAAAAACACAAGGATACAACTACGAGGTCACGTATCGACCAGGAAACCAGATGGTCCTGGCAGACACACTCAGCCGACTACCCAACCCTGAGAACAACAGCAACATCGAGCTGGACGAGCGCATTGACGGAACAGAGGCAGAAGTCGAGGATCCAGAGATGCTCACTGTTGCAATGATAAACTTCTCTCCCGAGAAACAGGACGCACTCCGCACGGAAACCACCAGCGACCCCAGACTCAATGCACTGAAAGAGCTGATCCACCAGGGATGGCCAGACAACATCAAAGCTCTACCAAGACAACTACGTGAGTACTGGTCATTCAGAGATGAGCTCGCAGTTGAAGCAGGAGTCATATTCAAAGGCAGACAGGTGCTCATCCCAGACTCCATGACTGATTCTATACTCGAACAGCTGCATGTAGGACACCAGGGCATCGAAAAGACACGGCGACTGGCGAGAGAAAGTGTCTACTGGATCAGAATGAACGATGACATCGAAAGAGTCTGCAGGTCATGTAGCGTATGCGTGGAACATCAGGATGCAAATCCAAAGCAACCTCTCAACCCACACAACACACCGTCAAAACCATGGCAATCCCTAGCTTCTGATCTATTCGAGATCGATGGACATCAGTATTTACTGATTGTGGACAGATATTCTAAGTTCCCTCTAGTGGATGAAATGCCCATGCCTGTGTCCAGCCGGGCAGTTGCACAAAAAATGGAAATGTACATGTCTCTTTTTGGAAGGCCTGATGAGATACTTACAGATAATGGACCCCAGTACACAGGGCACGCGTTCCAGAAATTCACGGCTGACTGGGGAATCAGGCACGTGACAAGCTCACCCCACTATCCAAAAAGCAATGGATTCATTGAGAGGCATGTGCGACACATCAAATCCATTGTGAAGAAAACCATGAGACAAGGAGGTAACATACAAGTGGCCTTACTACAGGTCAGAGCAACACCCATCGACAGTAAACTACCATCACCAGCAGAACTGATCTTCGGAAGGCCGGTCACCACCCTGCTGCCGAGTCGAGGGGACCCAGGCAAGGAGGAAAACCGACTCCACCTGGAGCAGAGAACAGCAAACATGAAGGAACATCATGACCGCAGCAGCGGCAGAGAACTACCTCCACTCGGTCCCGGACAGCACGTATCTGTCCTAAACAAGGAAAAAGGGACTTGGTATCCAGCCACCGTCGTACAAAAGTGCGATGAGCCAAGGAGCTACACTGTGCAAACATCAAATGGGAACAAACTCAGACGTGGCAGGAGCCACCTGCGGGAAATTCACCACCCCCATGCACTGAGGAGCGCAAGAACCCGCTTCACAGAACCTCAACAGGACACTCATGCAGCTGGAACTTATTCCAGCCAAACCTGTGAAACACACAAGACAGTACGCACAAGATATGGAAGAGCTGTTTCCAAACCAGCTCACTACAAGGACTATGAGTAGAGACAATCACACACAAAAGGAGGGCTCTGAATATGTTTATTGTTTTTTGAGATGGACAATTCTGAGTGTGTTGTCTAAAAAAAAAAAGAGAAGACAACCTCTGTGTAATTGTAACCTGCACGACAGGGGAATGGGCCTATGCTTGCGCAGGGACAGTTTACAGTCTAATGTCTAAGTTCAGTGGAGATTGGTGTAGGTTTTTTTCTAGACCGGATTCTAGTACTCACCCCAAAGACAACACACACACTCGTGGGTATAGTTTACAATAAAAAAACCAATTTATTTCAACAGTTCAAAGTAAAGTTATTTCAATATCAATACTAAATTAGATGTGTTATATATATATATATATTACTCTATTATACTTTTTAAAAGTTCTTCCTAATATTCTATTTATTGTCTATATCTATCTATATTCTATTTTATACCCTTCTAATATATTACTTATGCAGCCATATTCTACACTAACAAATTAAAGAAAATAATCCAAAATAAAGTATGAGTGCACTCAAAGAAAATAATAAAGAAAAGAAAAGGGGGAATGATTCAGTCTTCCAATCTGTGCAAGGTGCAATGTCCAGATCCTACCACAATCACAGGGGCAAGTTAATGTAGAGGCGATGATGATGAATCCAAATCCAGGGCGATGATGGGGGCAATCCAAAGGGGGTATCCAAGGGTTCCAAAAGGGTGTCGCAAGGGGGGTTGTTCGGGGTACTAAAAAAACCAGTCAGGATTCCAGCAGCGTACAAAACACAAGAGAAAAGAGTCTTCCTTCTTCCTTCAACGGGAGATCATCTGTCAAGGAAGCTTCGTGGGAGGGATATTTTTTGTCGTAGTTCAAATGTCCTGTAGCTCAAATATCCGTAGTTCAAATATCAATAATTCAGGTATCCATAGTTAAAGTTGTCCATATTTCTAAATATCCGTATTTCTCTTCTCTATTGTCGACGGTTGTTTGCATGGTTTAAACTCTGTAGCTCGTGTGCCTCCTAGAGGCTACTCGTGGAACTTACATACGTCACAGGGTACATGTAATCATGTGGGTTACATAATGAAAAAATTGAAAACTAAACAGGGGGGATGTAGTGATATAACGCCATGTATATCCACTGGAACTACACTAGGTGTTATGTACTACCCGGACTGTTATTATGGTTACACCACTACCATGTATGGTTATTATGTCTGCCTACTGAGCCACGATTAAACCTGAGTTCTATAACCCGGTGTGGTCATTGATCCTCGACCAATACTACCCCAAGTATTACTTCATAGGCCTTCAACCTAATGGCTGTCTGGATTACTGTTATGTACATTATAAAAGTACTTTGCCATGTAATCCAAATCAGCTTTTCTGATAGCATACTAATGCTCAGAGACTCTGTCTTTCAGTCATCTCTTTGCCCGGCCAATGTGAAATCAATCACAGGTACAAGATAAACGGTACATAACAAACGTGGGGTTACAGTTGATAAATGTTTTGATGTCATACACCTTATAAGTCTTGAAGTCTCTGAATTTCTTCTATTCCTTTACATTAGCGCAATAGTTGCCAAAGCCATACTTGTAAGTACCCTTCAATGGTCGATGAAGCCAAGTTTTTTTTTGACAGAGAGATGGCTTGGGACTAACCTGTTCTGTAATATAAGTGTTGATTAGTTGGAGCTTCTCAATAATGAGGAGAACGGTTGTACCTTCAAACTCAACGTTTAATTTCTGTAACGCTGCGGTAAATTACAGGAGGTGTGGAAAAAGTGAACCTGTCTTGCAAATCTAGCAGTGCGTACGCACACACAAAACGTCAAGCTGCCGAACAAAAGCACAATGTCACTTCCGGGTTTTTTCTTCAAAATAAAGCATATGTCTAACTTAAACTGAGACTTTTCAGAATAGAATAAATCTGTGGCAATACCGAAATATTAGCATTACTGCAGCTCTTATGTCGCCCTCTGTCAACATCACAACTGCAACCATTGTAAACAAGCATTCCAACTGCAACAATGTATTTTCATGCCCCTTTTACTTAAACATGAATTAAAATATGTGTCTATTTATTCAAATAAACATTTCTCAACAATAGGGGCCCTCTTGAAACTGATTTTAGGAGGGGCAGGAAAAACTTCCCTAAGAATAGGGTCACTTAGTGAGATTCCAGTTTGAGTATATTATCCTTTTTATGGGATTTGCTAGAGAACTGTATCCTGTGACAAAGTAAACCTGCTTCAGTCCTGAGGATTTTCTTTTTCTCTTAAAAAAGTTCAGCTCTGGAGGTGGACTGGGCTTTTTTGTAAGCATCCTGGAATATTTTTTTGTTTTGTAGTCTATCTGTGCAAATTGGACTGACAAGAATGTAGCCCGCTTTAGGGAATGACAACTCTGGCATGGATCAAAGCTGCCTAGGTAAGGTAAATAGCTGTGAGCAGGGCTAGACAACACAACAGAAATTTGAGCTTGGACAAGATGAGAAATTTGAGCTGGACATGACAAGATAAACTTGAAAAACAGGACAAGAGTTTCCGGAATCCTAGGTTTGTTGTGTACCGTTTATCTTGTACCTGTGATTGATTTTACAAAGGCCAGACAAAGAGACGACTGAAAGACGGAGTCTCTGAGCATCAGTATGCTATCAGAAAAGCTGATTTGGATTACATGGCTAAGTACTTTTATAATGTATACATAACAGTAATCCAGACAGCCTTTAGGTTGAAGGCCTAGAAACCATCAAAAAGAACTTTCGGGGTGTTGATCAACTGAAACTATTATTGCATAGAGAAACTCTTTATATATACCAAATGCAGGCCACAGCATTCTCAGGACTAAATGGAGAAATTGATTTTAGTCCTTTTTGTAGTTGTTCTGACGCATGTGGTCTAGTGCCTGTGTTGCTGTATATGGATATATATATACACTACCGTTCAAAAGTTTGGCATCACATTGAAATGTCCATATTTTTGAAGGAAAAGCACTGTACTTTTCAATGAAGATAACTTTAAACTAGTCTTAACTTTAAAGAAATACACTCTATACATTGCTAATGTGGTAAATGACTATTCTAGCTGCAAATGTCTGGTTTTTGGTGCAATATCTACATAGGTGTATAGAGGCCCATTTCAAGCAACTATCACTCCAGTGTTCTAATGGTACAATGTGTTTGCTCATTGGCTCAGAAGGCTAATTGATGATTAGAAAACCCTTGTGCAATCATGTTCACACATCTGAAAACAGTTTAGCTCGTTACAGAAGCTACAAAACTGACCTTCCTTTGAGCAGATTGAGTTTCTGGAGCATCACATTTGTGGGGTCAATTAAACGCTCAAAATGGCCAGAAAAAGAGAACTTTCATCTGAAACTCGACAGTCTATTCTTGTTCTTAGAAATGAAGGCTATTCCATGCGAGATATTGCTAAGAAATTGAAGATTTCCTACACCGGTGTGTACTACTCCCTTCAGAGGACAGCACAAACAGGCTCTAACCAGAGTAGAAAAAGAAGTGGGAGGCCGCGTTGCACAACTGAGCAAGAAGATAAGTACATTAGAGTCTCTAGTTTGAGAAACAGACGCCTCACAGGTCCCCAACTGGCATCTTCATTAAATAGTACCCGCAAAACACCAGTGTCAACATCTACAGTGAAGAGGCGGCTGCGGGATTCTGGGCTTCAGGGCAGAGTGGCAAAGAAAAGCCATATCTGAGACTGACCAATAAAAGAAAAAGATTAAGATGGGCAAAAGAACACAGACATTGGACAGAGGAAGACTGGAAAAAAGTGTTGTGGACGGATGAATCCAAGTTTGAGGTGTTTGGATCACAAAGAAGAACGTTTGTGAGACGCAGAACAAATGAAAAGATGCTGGAAGAATGCCTGACGCCATCTGTTAAGCATGGTGGAGGTAATGTGATGGTCTGGGGTTGCTTTGGTGCTGGTAAGGTGGGAGATTTGTACAGGGTAAAAGGGATTCTGAATAAGGAAGGCTATCACTCCATTTTGCAACGCCATGCCATACCCAGTGGACAGCGCTTGATTGGAGCCAATTTCATCCTACAACAGGACAATGACCCTAAACACACCTCCAAATTGTGCAAGAACTATTTAGAGCAGAAGCAGGCAGCTGGTATTCTATCGGTAATGGAGTGGCCAGCGCAGTCACCAGATCTGAACCCCATTGAGCTGTTGTGGGAGCAGCTTGACCGTATGGTACGCAAGAAGTGCCCATCCAACCAATCCAACTTGTGGGAGCTGCTTCTGGAAGCGTGGGGTGCAATTTCTCCAGATTACCTCAACAAATTAACAGCTAGAATGCCAAAGGTCTGCAATGCTGTAATTGCTGCAAATGGAGGATTCTTTGACGAAAGCAAAGTTTGATGTAAAAAAAAATCTTATTTCAAATACAAATCATTATTTCTAACCTTGTCAATGTCTTGACTCTATTTTCTATTCATTTCACAACATATGGTGGTGAATAAGTGTGACTTTTCATGGAAAACACAAAATTGTTTGGGTGATCCCAAACTTTTGAACGGTAGTGTATAACTATAGTTATATATATATAGTTATAATATAGTTATATAGTTATATATAGTTTAATGTCTTGTTGACTATACATCAATTTTTGTCTTATTTTGGTCTCATTATTTTTTGTTTTTTTTCTTCCTTCTATACATTTTGTAGAGCCATTTAGTGGTCATACTTTGCATTTGTCACCTGTGACCTCATTGGCTCTCTCATCCAGGTGTGTGCAAATATCTTGTATATCTACTAAAGGGGAAACTGTGCTGAGGGCTACACCCTGAAGGTTGTTGGGTAGTAGCCCAACTTTATTTAAACATGCACTAGTACTGTTTATTTTTTTTAAGACTTTCACCATGAAATAGCCGGTGAATAAAGGCTTTTAAACTTTTTGCCAGAAGAGTGCTTTGGACCTTTCTTCCTTCTTTTTTGAACTTTTGTGTTCCCTACCAAACAGCACCTTCCTCACACTTGGTTGAACTGGCGAGCACTCCGGAGCTTTTCTTTCTGAGGATATCATTCTTCAATTGGATAAGGGCGTGTTTCCATTGAGCAATAAGATTCCTCTTATATCTACATTCCCATTTCATAAGTGAGACACTGGGCAACAGTTGTAAAGCTTTCAAGGAGCATCACATCGCTGGTTTTATCTTCATTTAAAAAAAGACATTTTGATGCTATCTTGGAAGGATATTTGTGTTATTTGTTTTGTAATAAATAATTGCATATCTTTATATTTTACCTTAATGCAGTAGATCCAACCCTGTTTGTACTATCACCCTAATTTCACTCATGGTTTGTCATTTCAATTTCACCTTAGTATGAGCCTGAAATTCTCCCATGTTACAACACATTTGATAATGGAAAACGAGCAAGAATGTATAAGTATCACGTATACAACAATCAGCTATATGCATGTGCATACATGTGGTATGCATGTGTGTGTGTGTGCATGCGTGTGTGTGTGTGTGTGTGTATGTGTGCACATGCAAAAGGAAAGCATGCCCAGACTAATTTCAATCCTCTTTATTAACGGGTGATTTTCCCAGTCTGTGGCTTAAGTTCAGAGTGCAGCCAAGTGAGGAGAGGCAGTGCTTCAGAGCGTGAGCAAGAAGAGGGAAAAGAACCAACATGGCACACAAACATAGCTGTAAGTTAATTTTCTTATGCCGACGCTTTATATTGCATTAGACTTGCTACATTTCAAAGATGGCTTTACGCTCCACCCACAAGGCAGCGCGAGTGTAAATGAATGGCAATAACAGCAGCAGTAACCGACAGATGAGACACTCCACTGAAGCTTAAGACTTTGCTTTTGCTTCCTTGTTTCACAGCTTCTTTTGATTTTCATCGAAGAACAAGGACCTTCTAATAGCGATGGTTTTACAAAAATCACTGTGATTCTTGTTACTCTGAAGAAAAACAAATTTGTCACGACGCAAATGATGAAATGTAACTGTTACTTTTCCCTTTGGCTGTCATACTTAGTGGCATGGTTATATATTGTTTTCTGTGAAGGTTTTGAAATATGTATAAGTCGTTGAGATAAGATGAGACCTGGCTTTTGTAAAAGGTGCAATAATTCATTATGCTGTATGTTTCATAAATGATTCATTATTTTGAACCCCTTGTGAAATCAAGAGGGATTTTCTAATTACAAAACCCGGCAGATTAGACCTAACCTCCAACCCCCACCCCCACCCCTTCTCATTTCTCTCACAAACACAGTTCAGTTTTCCATCAGGGGGTATGCACCTTCGGATCAAGATGTGGTCGTTTCTCTCTTTCGCAATGGGATTTTAGAGCACGTGTACCCGGCGTTCTTCAGGGCCATGAGTCATCCAGACCATATCGGTGTGGCCTTGAGCATTTCCATGGCTGGCTACGTGTTGGGGGGTAGCTCCTATTTCCAGGCTTTTCTCTTTGGAAGTGCTTGGGCTGGCTTCATCTATTACTGCTGCCATGAGATTTATGAAGGCTACATGATGACAAGGTTGAGCACAGACATGGCTGACATTCAGGCCAACTACCTCGATAACCCAGATAATGGTTTCTGGGTGGCGGAGACAGAGGTCAATGGCCAGTCAAAGGTGGTCGGGATGGTGGCAGTGACAGGTAAAAGGAGAGGGGAGGTTACAGGCAGCGGGAGGGATGACCAGAATGGAGGAGTGATGGTGGAGGAGAATGCTCACGGTGCTGGAGATGGCGGTTTTGGCGAGCTACACTTTGTGGTTGTGTCGTTTGTGTGCCGCCGTAAGGGCCTGGGCTCTCAGCTGTCCCAGAAGGCCCTGGATTTCTGCAAGGAGCGCGGCTACAATCGACTTGTCCTGGACACCAGCTCACCGCAGACGGCAGCCACATCCCTGTATAATAAATTAGGCTTTGTTCAAACCTCATCCCACAATAACACACACAGGAACCGCTGGTTCTCCAAGATGGCTAGAATCAATGTGATGCGGCTAGAGAAGTTTGTCTAAAGAAAATGGATGTTAGCTGTTTTGCAGCTGACACAACTTTGACTGCAAAGCCCAATGAGATTATGTGACATTTGATTCAAACCTATTTTCTCATTTTTTTGCAAAAACATTCCTTTGATAACGTATGTCTCGAGCCCACTAAAACAGTTAAAAAACAAAACAAAACACTGTGTCCCCATCACCAATGTTTATTCACAATGGAAGGTCTCTTCCTTGTTTTTACTCTTGTCTTGATGTATTGTGTGTATACACACACGTTACTGTTAACTGCAACAACAAAAAAGTACAGGTATAAAATATACTAAGAAAAATAAATCTCAACTGAAAATTTGCTTATGGTGCATTAAAAATAAACAATATCCACATTCAATAACCTATTGTCTTCCTTTCCACTAAAGAAAAATAAAAGGTATATTAAAAAAGAGATATGTAATCATTTGGAAATACCAAAACTTTCCTTAAGCCTCTTTGCAGGGGGAAGTTGAATTCTTCTTCCTTAGGGGAATTAATACCAGCTGACTTTTAAGACCTCAAAAACCTTTTGCTTAAAATACCAACGAAAAATGCAATAGTGTCAGGACATTGGGAGGTTTAAAATTCTTCAGAGCTAAAGGGACTGTGTGTGTGTGTTGTGTGTGTGTTGTGTGTCTGTGTGTGTCATGAGGGAGGATAAAGAGTTCAGTGTGCTGCAATACATTCAGGTCATCGTACATAATGCAAGACTGGGATTATCATCACCAAACAATATGGAATAGTCTGAAAAGCCTCTGTATTGTTGGTCCCCTGGTAATGCCGCCTATGTGAAGAGAGGAATGAAAAAGAAGGGAATAAAAAAAAGGCCACGGAAGTGATTCTTTTACACTACTGAAAGACATAATATTGGATCACTATTTAACATTCAGCGTTGAAAAACGTTTTTTTTCTTGCACTTGTAAACAAAAATAGGCTTTTAAGACAAGCCTATTTTTATAGTCTCACAGTATGACGTTGCCCACGGAAATTCTACACCGAAGAGGGTATAATGTAGATTTACAGATCTCCTAATCTGTGTTGTTCCAGAAAGCTCCCTGAAGGTGATTACAATTTCTGAAACATTATCAGCATTGCACAGTACCCTCTTATCATGAGAGTGCATCCGGTGAATAGGGAAAAAACTTTATGCATCCATTGTGGACGATGACAGGTGCGGCCTAAATGAGTTTCAAATTCAAGTGCGGCGTACGTGCACGGAGTGGCTTGACATTGAGATGCACACATCACCAGAAGCATCCAGAAATCAATCATTCCTGCTTTAGCTGTCAGACGAAAGTGTGGCTGCTTGCCAGCCAGCAGGCGCTGCAAAGGCAACAGGAAGCTGAGCCTTAACAGCAGCCAACCTGTTGTCTGTCATCCATCCGGTGTTACAAGATGCCTCAAGGGAGTGACAGCGGAAGTTGAATTCCTGTCGTACAATACAAAACACACAAACACTGCTGATGAATAAAATGTCAATTGAAGTACACACCTATGAATCCATTGCTTTTCCCCCTTTTTTAATTTCCCCCCTTTTTTCTCCCCAATTGTATCCGGCCAATTACTACACTCTTTCAAGCCG
Source organism: Lampris incognitus (assembly GCF_029633865.1). Classification (NCBI taxonomy): domain Eukaryota; kingdom Metazoa; phylum Chordata; class Actinopteri; order Lampriformes; family Lampridae; genus Lampris; species Lampris incognitus. The sequence goes on along the minus strand of NC_079212.1, from coordinate 24,808,416 downwards.
TCCCACTCTCTGCTCCACCCTCTCTGCCAATCCAGGGAGGGTTGCAGACATGTACCTCCTCCGGTACATGTGGAGGCGCCCGCCGCTTCTTTTCACCACACAATGAGGAGTTTCGCCAGGGGGACATAGCGGGTGGGAGGATCACGCTATTTCCCCCAGTTCCCCCTCCGACCAGAGGAGGCACTAGTGCAGTGACCAGGACACATACCCACATCCGGCTTCTCACCCACAGACACGAGCAATTCTGTCGGTAGGGACACCCGACCAAGCTAGAGGCAGCACGGGGATTCCAACTAGTGATCCCCATGTCGGTAGGCAACGGAATAGACCGCTACGCTACCCCGACACCCTGTATTTACACTTTTTACGTGCACTAAAAGCTGGTAGGCTCATTAGGTGGCAGACCTAGAGAATGTTACATTGGTTATGGCTTCACGTGGAAGCTTATGTTCAATTCAGACTTGACCAGAAATGTAAAGCGCCTTGAGTGGCTTTTGCAGCTAGAAAAGTGCTATATAAAATGCAACTTGATTGATTGATTCAACTAACTGCAAGATTCTTTTTACGTGTAGACATATCAAAACTTGGTGGGATTTTCCATCCATCTGTCCCCATTGCCTTTCAAAGAGAACTCTTCCCAATTTGGGATAATGAATGAGATCGATGAAATGGGGCGACTGACATCAAAAAGTAAGCTGAGGAAATTCAACTGGAAAAAACAACAAAAAAAGAGGGCAGTCTTTGTCCAGTGTTTTTTTTTAAGGTGGGTTGTGTGTGAGTGTTTGTGTTTGTGTACATTCAGGTGCATGCACGCCATGGATTATCTTGTGCATCCCTGTGTGCCTAAATTCTAACCATGAAGCATTTTTCTCTGTATTTTATCATTCTGCCTTGCATCAGGATAATACCCATCTGGGCTTATCATTCCAAAAGACTCGATATATCTTAAGGCTAACTTCGACGACTTAGACAAATTCACTTTGACAGTAATGAGAAAACAAGTAATCAACACGGTAAACTCCCCCCTCTGGTGCCCATGTATACAAGCTTCCCTTCATTCAGACTTGGGCCAGCCTTTGCTTGTTGGGTAGGAGACGGTTATAGAGATGAATTGCATCAGGGTCCTTGTGGTCTATATGCTGTTGTCTCAGCGGTAGATTTGTTTAGCTCATACATCATTACGGCTACCCACCACAGCCTTGCATAATCACTTTTCATTTTCTTTTCTTGAACCACAGGAAGTTACATTCAGCTGTGCCGTTGAACTTCATTGCAGAAAACAACACCTGGCCAAATCTACTTTAACCGGTAGATCCCAAATTGCAAAAAGCCATGCCAAGTACCTTTGTAAATGGACAGCTCATTGAGCACAGTCAATTCAGCTCATTTTAGGAAGTTGACATCGTACAGAATCAGCACTTCCCCTTTATGAATAATTGGTCAATTATTCGCTGCATGATTCAGGAATGATAGATTTGCTTTCTCTAAGTGAGGAGTATGAGACCACAGTGCACACTGTGAGACACCACAGGATAAAATAGGGGGGAGATTGGTCCTCTAAGTTATAGCTTTACTGCTACAATGACATGCAAAGTGTATGGAACTGTAATTATTGTCACATTAACATTTCAAGTTAAAAGTTTAAACGACTGGAAAATGCAGGCTTAGAGACAGCTAACACTATGGACAAATTTTCCAGACAGTGTAAGGCAGCAGGCTATTTTCTGAATGTAAGCTACCTTGCAAGAGGGCTTTCGGGATTTGGTCAAGGCAGTAATTGGATGAAACAACAACAAAAAATGACCACAGCTGTTGCAATTAGGGGAATATTGGACAATCAATTTTTTTTAGGGTTTGGGCTTGATGCCATGTTATGTACCGAGCGATACTTGCATACCAAAGTCCAGCAGTATAAGGATCATTGTCAATGCCAATTATGCCTCACTTTGAATCAACTGGTTCTCGCCTTATTCCAAGTTAATGAACTTTGTATCCAACAAGGTCAACATCAGCAAGAAATGTATGAAATTAACCCATAGAAAAAAAGAAAATAGCATTTTCCATTCCATTCTCTGGAACGGTCTCATTCCATGATTGTGCACAGACAGCACAGCAGCTTGTTTCTACATTGACACTTCACTTCCCGACTAGAGTAGTACACTAGATGCATCTATTTATCCATCTGGACTTTTCTTCCAGACTTCTCTTCAGTTCAAAATGTGGTTTATTTGAGCTTTTCTCTGTCAGGGTATTTTGTCTGCACTGTGCAACAGAAGAAATCACTGTACAGCTAGTATAACCTGTGCAAGATGAGCTGTGATCTCTAAATTAAGTCAAATAGTTCAGAAATAGTATTGGCTAACTTTAGAAGCTGAAAAGTTTTTTTTAGGCCCAAACAGAATTAAAAAAAAAAAACACTTAAAATTGTCATGCTGCAAATTTTCAAATCCATACCCATTTTCAAAAGTTGACAAAGATACATAGCAGGTTTTCGCCATCTATTGTTACCTCTACTATTCAGCCGTCGCAGGGTTTGAGCTAGACTCACTTCTTGAAAAGAAGGGCCAGAATAAATTTCTCTTACAGTAAATCCCTGGCCAGCTTAAAAAACAAGTATTGCACAGTAGGCTTCTTTAACATGCATCTCAGTAGCCATGCAATTTATTATACAAATCCCACAGAAACAGATACAATATAGTATATATTTTCCTTGTGTACCTTGAAAGCATGTGAATGTAAGACTGTGAAAAGTAACTTCTGTCAGAAATGGTGCAGAAAAGATGAAGACATGCAGTCCATAAATCAATTTAATCTGCAAACTACAAAACTCACACACACACACACGATATAAGAAATATTGTAGGCATTCAATAGAACTTTAAACAAAAATACATACCATGCAGCTATAGACTTTTATAAATGGAGCAACCATGGTTTATATGGACAGGGACAGCACGGCCTGAGAGTATGCCCAACAAAGTCAACAGTGCTCAACAATGCCTTTCAAGGTCAGCGCCAAAGAAAATTAAAGTGCATCCTGCCTGCAGACCTACATCTCCCTGACTGCTTGTCAGCATGCTCCGCTAATGCACACCATCCTGGGGGAATGGAGTCAGCTGGACTTTTAATTACTGACTCTGATTTCTAAATTACTTTTTATGCCAAATCTAATAATAATAACAGACAGTGACATATCTTAGGTGATTTAAATACACTACAAAGAGGCAGACTGTTCTCTATCTAACCAACCACCATTTGGAAGACAAAACACTTGCAAGGCAATTAAATCACAAAAACAATCCAAGGTCCTAATATTCTTACTAGGATACCCATAATATTTACATTCATACATTTGGGTTGCTATTTTGTGTGTCAAAGGTTTATAATTACAGGCAAAACTAAAACAAGATTGCATAAGTAAAGAGAGATTGTGATGACACGATAGACATTGTTTTCTTCTCTTTTTTTCTTGATTTCATTCAACATTTTCTTTTTACAATACTTGCAAATTACTTTTTTTGGGGAGGATTTTTCCCCTTTTTTCCTCAATTGCACTTGGCCAATTACGCCACTCTTCCGAGCAAACCCGGTTGCTGCTCCACTCCCTCTGCTGATCCGGGGAGGGCTGCAGACTACCACATACCTCCTCCGATACATGTGGAGTTGCCAGCTGCTTCTTTTCACCTGACAGTGAGGAGTTTCACCAGGGGGACGTAATACGTGGGAGGATCACGCTATTCCCCCCAGTTCCCCCTCCCCCTGAACAGGCACGAACAGGCGCCTTGGCCGACCAGAGGAGGCGCTAGTGCAGCAACCAGGACACATACCCACATCTGGCTTTCCACCTGCAGACACGGCCAATTGTGTCTGTATGGACATCCGACCAAGCCGGAGGTAACACGGGGATTCCAACCGTCGATCCCCGTGTTGATAGGCAACGGACTAGACTGCTACGCTAACCGGATGCCCCCTTGCAAAGTATTTTTAAATAAACTTGATGTTATTGTAGCATTTATAGCATAATCCCACACAATAGGTGATGCAAAGACTTTGGTGCCGTCTGATCGATCAGTGTGATCGTGTTTTAAATGTAACATTGATGCTTTGATAGATTGTCTCTGGATCTTAGATGACAGAAATAGTCTCTTTATGCACTCACTCATCCTCTTCAACAAGGTAAATGCCATTCATTTCACCCCTACCACCCACCTTCCCCCCCCCCCCCCACACACACACACATACACATACACTTATACAACAATGCTGACTAACACTAACAATAACACTTACTCTAACCCTATCAAGTATAGCTAGGAAAACCTTTATCCTTCATTTACTGACACTGTTTTTTGTGTCCCACACTGTGGAGCCACACAAAAACGACAGAATCAGACCAAGGAAGACCTTGAAGATACCAAGCCGGTCCAGCTGCTTGGACAGCAATTACAGAGGAGACACATAGATGGATATTTGCTAATCTGTGGGAAGCACAGAGACCACAACCATTTGCCTTGGCTCCATTGGTGTGTAGTCACGCTGTGCTTTGGCAGTGGAGGCCCAGCCAAGCCCTTCAGAATGACAACGTTCTCCTTCTCAGGAGACAGAATTGTTGCAGGAAGTTGATTGTACTTGCTGCCAAGTCACTATAAAGCGTCCTTCTTACTTAGCTCTTCAAAACCCCAGCCCAGCAGCATACCTATGTTGATATTCCTCCCATCGACAAATTCATGACTATGGAAAAGTTGATGACAAATGATAATAACAACAACAACAATAATAATAATAATAATAATAATAACAATAACAACAATAACACCAGTGGTCATCGGAGCTCTAGAACTCATGAAGAAGGGAATGGAAAAGTTCACCAACCATATCCCAGGAAACATCAACATCTGTGCAGTCCAGAAGATCGCCCTACTCGGAACAGGCCACATATTACGACGAGTACTGCCAACCTATAGTGCCTCAGGCCCATAGTTTGGACCCGGCTCTACAGGATGTAAAACAGGAAAGGTGAAAGAAATAATAATAATAATAATAATAATAAAATTCTGGTAATAAAATACCGGTGCCCCGGTGGCTCACCTGGTTGAGCACGTACCACTCAAGGCTGAGTCCTTACCGCAGCAGCCTGGGTTCGAATCTGGCTTGGGCCCTTTAGGGGTGGCACAGTGGTTAGCGCAGTCGCCTCACAGCAAGAAGGTCCTGGGCTCGAACCCTGGGGTTGTCCAATCTTGGGGAGTCATCCCAGGTCGTCTTCTTTGTGGAGTTTGCATGTTCTCCACAAGTCTGCATGAGTTTCCTCCGGGTGCTCCGATTTACTCCCAAAGACCTGTAGATCAGATGAACCGGCCTTACTAAATTGACCCTAGGTGTGAATGTGTGTGTGTCGGCCCTGTCTGTGATGGACTGGCGGCCTGTCCAGGGTGTCTCCCTGCCTGCTGCCCAATGACAGCTGAGATAGGCTCCAGCATCTCACAATCCCAATTGGGATAAGTGGCTTGGATAATGGATGGATAAAATTTTGAGGCTTTCTAAATCACTTAGCTTTCTTATACAAATCATAGTGCCAGGACCATGGTTGAATGTTTTATGCCACATATATGGACTAATGTTATTCATATGACTCTGTTAAACCATGTAATGTAATAGTTTGTCAGAGTTAGATGAATAGAGTAAGTACTAGGAGGGACTTTTGAACTATTTTATTGAGGTGAAACTATTAGTATTAAAAAAGAAAGTTACATTTATACTAAGGAACCTGTATTTATTTCAAATGAATTATCCAAAATGTAAATGACACTGCCATAAAGTTTCTCAAGGAAAGAACAAATGTATAAATAAGTTGAAGTAAATTATGCAGAATGTTTCTTCATTGTTCTCCACAGATGTATTCATATTTTCACAATATTGATGTTTCTAATTAAACTCTGCATATTTGCTTTATTTGAGATGATGTGATCACAGTACACCAGAGTTTGGCTTTACACTGCTCCTGCTCTGCAATATAAGGTGAAAGTGAATTTAATATTGTCTAAACCCTCGACGCAAGAGTGTCCTAAGGCTTCGGTGTCAGTGTCTTCTGCAATAACCCAGTGTCCCTTTGACAAGATTAAATTTCCCCTGCTAAAGGAAGGCCTTTACACCCGTTTAAATCAATAGGACTGCCTCATGCATCTCTGTGTGTTGTAAGGTCAAGGAACTATGAAATCTTCTGGGGTTTTTTTTTCCTCAGTACTGTAATGTGTGTTTTATACTGCCTGTGTGAAAGCTGAATTCCACATCTGACAAGTGAAACTCTGTGTATCTTAACCTAATGTAATTTTATTCAATAAGCACACGTTATTTACTTTTTCTGCATGCAGAGAACTCTATGATTTACTGGTGATTTCCTAGACTGAGCACTTTGTAAATCCATTTGGCCATGTAATGACCATGCTACAAGATACCAGAAAGGGAAAAACAAAAAACAAAATATATTCAAAATTGCAGACTACACTCCTCATATCAACAGTTAACTCCCAAATTAGAGAATGTAGTCTTCTGACATGCAGACTAAATTGCAAATTAAAACTTTCTCTTGAAAATTTCATATTGATACTATGTTCTTCTTCTTTCGGCTTGTTCCCTGTTTCTCAAGGGTGGTCACAGTGGATTTTACAGTTTCCATCGGTACCCCGTGAGGGCACAGGACAAATGTTGGTTGTTGTTAACCCGGGCCTTGACCAATCCCATATGGAGCCTCAACCGATCCGGTATGGGCTTGTCAAGCTGCATAATGATTTGGCAAAATTTTACATCAGATGCCCTTCCTGACTCAACCACTAACCCTATGGACGGGGGCACAGGTAAAACGCTGGATGCCATCCCAGTATTCATGGACTTATGCCCATGTCTGTCGCCACTTCATATTGATACTATATGAATCAGAATTTATATTCACTCCTTTTTTTCAACCTGTGCTGTTGGCAGGCTTGGCATACAACACAGGGAATTTGTATGCCAATGTGTCCTAGACAGAGTTAATTTGCAAGTGGAGTTCAGGTTCTCCACCTGCAAAGGCAATCTTTATTAATAATCATAAACCGTTTAGAATAACTGTGCCCTTTGGATGATCTGTGGGATGACAGGAGAACAGGGTTTTTTCATACATTTCCAGCCCACCCGGTCCCCCTCTTCTGCACGTTTGATCAATCAAACAAACAATCAGCATCACTTCTCCAAGAGGGAGACAATCACCACAAATGAAACAAGGAAACTTAGAAATGAAAAATGACAACCTGTATCTGATAAGACAGAGATATAGAAACAGGCACTGACATGTGTTCAACAAAACATCATTAAATCGAACTTATCAGTATCAGTTTTGGATAGCAGTTAGAGCGATAAAGGAGAACAGAAAAAAAGAAAAGAAAGTTGGAGAGAAAGAACTAAGAAGAAGGATTTAATCCACAGTGTCCCAGGGAGTGTGTGTGGCAGATGCTAGCAGTGTGTATGTGCATGTGATGTGTCCACCTGTGAGTGCCCGGGATTAAACCTGACAAATTTTGGTGTCTGAGATCTGTGATTTATCGTAGTGCCTCTGGGTAGCAGACAGGCTCTACAGCCACCCACAGGCCCCTGCAGTCTTCCAGACATCCTACGACCGAGAGAACAAAACACCACAACCCCAGAGCAACACCGAGCCCACGGGGGGGGGGGGGGGAGCCCGCAGAGCAATAGCCCTGCACACCCCGGAGGAGTACAAACTGGTCCCCCAAGGCACAAGCCGGGGCCACTCCCGAGGTGCAACCCCACCACCAACTTCCTGGTGCAGGCAAAGGGTGCACCTGTGGGGGGGCGGGGGGCTGGAGCTGGGCCCCATGACACTACTGGGACTGCTCACCCAGTGGTCGGGTGGAGGGGGGGCATGCCCATCTATGCCCCACGTAGGGCTGAGTCCCACTGCGTCCCCTTCCGGCAGGGATGTTGTTTCAGCAAAAGCCAAGGTATGGCAATTTGACATGATGTCAAGGACCTACTATACTATTGAAAACTGTTTTAACAGACATCTCTCCCCCACATTCACAATGCCTAATAATTGCATGTAATGTACAACTTCTAAGGGCCGACCACACAGGCTGAATTCAAGTCTTCGATAACATGTTTGAATTCATTTGTTACCAGAAAAAACACCTACAATCACAGAAATAATTTGTACAGGCTGTTGGACACTTATCTAAAGCAGCTGGGCAAAATCCTTCCATAACACACTGGTAAAAATCATGGAGGAATGAAAAATTCAATCACTGACACTCATATTCACTGACATGCATATGGGGCTTTCAGACGCAACGCGACAACGGCACCGCTGCACTCCAACCCATTATTTTCAATGGCTTGCGCTTGAGCTTTTTTCTCTTTCTTTCGCTCTTTCTTTCTTGTTCTTTTTTTTTGCATTTTAATAAACTTTTTTTGCAAAACATTGACATGTACAAATACTGTCACAGCCTCTCGCCCTTGACATCAAAGGGATCGCCCTTGACACCTGCTACACCAGCTGACACCTGCTACGCCACCTGACATCTGCTACACCAGCTGACACCTGCTGACCCCCCCTTCACCCCGGCAATCGCCCTCACCCTTAAAAGGCCTCCACTATGGACCAGTCTTCGCTGGAACGTCGCCATTCATGGACTTCTGCCTGCCTGCCTGCCTACCTGCCACAGAGCCACCTCCTGCCCAACCCCCGAGATCGGTCACTTCAATAAAGACTGGATTCTTCCCTTACCTGGTTGTCCCGTCTGCTTTTGGGTTCTTTCCCGATACGTGACAGTACGTTCCAGCCACTATGGACCCAGCAGACCATTCCACCACAGACCTGGCCACAGTCTGCCAGGCTGTAGCCAACCAGGAATCGGTCCTCGGCCAGCACAGCCAGGTGCTACAGGGGATGGCTGACGCCCTCCGTGGGCTCAGCTCAAAGATCTCCGGAATCCAGACCCAACATAGTGCCTCCGCTAGCCCGGGATCCGCCCCTCCAGCTCCGCCACCCCCAGCGCCATCAACTTCGGCTAAGGAACCATGGGTTGCCCCGCCCGATAAGTATGATGGAGATTTTGGACTTTGTCACCCTTTTTTGATGCAGTGTGAGATGGTGTTTAACCAGCAGCCCCAGTCATATTCCACGGATGGAGCCAAAGTCGCTTACATCATGGGTCTTCTCCGGGGAAGCGCCCTGGATTGGGCTACAGCGGTGTGGAAGATGCGGGCCTCCACCTCCTCATCCTACGCTGAGTTCACCACTGCTTTTCGCCAGGTTTTTGATCATCCCGTGCGGGGAAAGGATGCGTCAAAAAGACTGATCTCGCTCCGCCAGGGTTCCCGCAGCGTCGCTGACTACTCAGTTGAGTTCCGTACGCTATTCCAACGGGCTAAGCGAATCCATAAAGGACGAATTGGTTTCCTACCCCGAGCCTGGAGGGTTGGAGGAATTGGTTACCCTGGCCATTCGTGTGGACAACCGTCTCCGGGAGCGGAGGCAAGAGAGGACGCGCCGCTTTCCTGGTCACAAAAATTTACCACGGGCCACACCTCCAAACTCTGGGGGCCGAGCTCGCTCGACTGAGGTTGCCGTCCTCCGAGAAAGCCCGAGGCGTGACTCTTTCCCAGCTCCGGAGCCGATGCAACTCGGCCGCTTCCGGCTCAACCCGGAGGAGTGTCAACGCCGCATCACCGAGAACAGCTGCTTGTATTGTGGTCAGCCTGGTCACTTTCCCACCTCCTACCCTCACCGTTCCGTCAAACTAGCAGGCTCACGAGGGAGGGGGAGGATCCTCGTGAGCCCAACTGTCTGCCCTCTGTCTCCTCATCCACGTACCCAGTTGCAAGCTACCATCAGTTTTAAAGGTCAGTCCACTAAACTTTTGGCTTTAATTGACTCTGGAGCTGATGAAAGCTTTTTGGATGCAAGTGTTGTGAAGCAGCTAGGTCTTGCCACTGTAAGTCTGGACCAGCCTCTTGAAGCTAATGCTGGATGGACGTCTCCTGGCCCGGATAACCTCTAAGACCGAGCTTGTGCGCCTCCTGTTGTCGGGAAACCATCAAGAGGAGTTAAGTTTTTTCGTTATCAATTCTCCCTTTGTTCTCATTATACTTGGTCATCCCTGGCTGGTTAAGCATAGTCCCCATATTGATTGGTCATCGGCCAGAATTTCAAGTTGGAGTCCCGTCTGTCATGCCATATGCCTCCAGTCTGCTCTGCCTCAGTCTGTCCCCTCTCTGAGACCTCTGACCTGTCACTGGTGCCTCCAGAGTACCATGACCTCCAAGCCATGTTCAACAAGCAGCAAGCTCTCTCCCTGCCTCCTCATCGCCCCTATGATTGCGCTATTGACCTGCTGCCGGGCGCTCCCCTCCCCAGCAGCCGCCTATATAGCCTCTCCAAGCCTGAGCGGGAGTCCATGGAGAGGTACATCAAGGACTCCTTGGCTGCTGGTCTTATTCGCCCGTCATCATCACCCCTTGGTGCGGGGTTCTTTTTTGTGGCCAAGAAGGACAAGGCCCTTCGGCCGTGTATTGACTATAGAGGCCTCAATAACATCACAGTCAAGAATAAGTACCCTCTGCCCCTCATGACTTCCGCTTTTGATTCTCTCCAGGGAGCCACAGTGTTCACTAAACTAGACCTCCGCAATGCTTACCACCTGGTCCGGGTTCGAGACGGAGATGAATGGAAGACTGCCTTCAACACCCCCCTGGGGCATTTTGAATATCTGGTGATGCCGTTTGGTCTCACTAATGCCCCAGCTGTCTTCCAGAGTCTGGTCAATGACATCCTACGTGACATGTTGGATCGTTTCATTTTTGTTTACCTAGATGATATCCTGATTTTTTCCAGAGACCTGTCAGAGCATGTCATGCACGTCCGCCAAGTCCTTCAACGGCCTCTGGCGAACCGCCTTTTCGTAAAAGCAGAGAAGTGCGAAATCCATGCCCCTTCAGTCACCTTCCTGGGCTACATCGTGGCCGATGGGCAGGTGAGAATGGACCCCACCAAGGTCAGAGCGGTTCTTGAGTGGCCAAGCCCGACCAGCCGTAAGCAGCTTCAGAGGTTCCTCAGGTTTGCCAACTTCTACAGACGGTTCATCCGCAACTACAGCCGCGTTGCGGCCCCACTAACCACTCTTACCTCCACCTCCAGACCGTTCCTGTGGACCCCTGTAGCAGAGGCAGCTTTCCAAGCCCTCAAGCACTGCTTCACCACAGCTCCTATCCTCATCCAGCCAGACCCAACCAAGCAGTTCGTTGTAGAAGTGGACACCTCTGAGATTGGGGTGGGGGCGGTCCTTTCTCAGCGCTCCAGTGAGGATGGCAAGACACACCCCTGTGCCTTCCTGTCTCGCCATCTCTCCCCAGCTGAAAGGAACTATGATGTGGGGAATCGTGAGCTCCTGGCGGTGAAATTGGCACTGGAGGAATGGCGACATTTTCTGGAGGGGTCTGAGCTTCCTTTTATAGTGTGGACTGACCATAAGAACCTGGAATACATCCAGTCAGCAAAGCGACTCACCGCGCGCCAAGCCAGGTGGGCGCTCTTTTTTGGTCATTTTAATTTTTCTTTGACGTACAGACCTGGCTCCAGGAATGCCAAGCCCGATGCTCTGTCTCATGTGCATGGGGAGGAGTCTGAGCCCAAGCTCCAACCTGACACCATCGTTCCCTCTACCTGTGTGGTTGCGGCTGCGGCTGTCACCTGGAACATTGAAAGGGAGGTCATGGCAGCACAACGGACTCAGCCTGACCCAGGTAACGGTCCCCCCGGGCGCTTGTTTGTTCCAGACGCTGTTAGATCTAGCGTGTTGCAGTGGGCTCACTCTTCCAAACTTACCTGCCATCCTGGAGTAACCCGTACCCTAGCCTTCCTCCGCAGGCGGTTCTGGTGGCCGTCCATGACGGAGGATACTGGGTCTTTTGTTTCTGCCTGTCCTGTTTGTGCCCAGAATAAGCCCTCCACTCGGGCCAGTGCTGGTCTGCTGCGCCCCCTGCCTGTTCCACACCGTCCCTGGTCGCATCTGTCCTTGGATTTCGTCTCTGGTCTGCCCGCCTCCGACGGTAACACCGTTGTACTGACTGTTGTTGATCGCTTCAGTAAATTTGCTCACTTTTTGCCCTTGTCTAAACTGCCTTCGGCCCGAGAGACTGCGGATCTGCTGGTCAGGGAGGTTTTCCGGGTCCACGGTCTTCCCCGTGATATAGTGTCTGACCGTGGCCCCCAGTTCACTTCTGCTGTCTGGAAGGCTTTCTGCTCTGCCATCGGTGCCACCGTCAGCCTGTCATCGGGGTTTCATCCTCAGACCAATGGCCAGGCCGAGAGGGCCAACCAGGCATTGGAGACTGTCCTCCGCTGTCTGGTGTCTGCCAACCCATCCTCTTGGTCCTCACAACTTCCCTGGGTAGAATATGCCCATAACACCTTGCCATCGTCTGCTACTGGGTTGTCCCCTTTTCAATGCCTTTACAGCTATCAGCCCCCCCTTTTTCCTTCTCAAGAGGTAGACATTCCGGTTCCGTCTGTCCAGGCCCATGTCCATCGGTGCCGTCGGACCTGGCGGCGAGCCCGTGCTGCACTGCTCAGGGCCTCCGGCCGTTACCAGCGCTTGGCGGATCGTCATCGCACCCCTGCTCTGGACTACTCCCCCGGTGACCAGGTATGGCTCTCTACCAAGGATCTACCCTTGAGATCGGACGCTAAAAAACTGTCCCCCAGGTATATTGGTCCCTTTCCCATTGTCAAAGTCATTAACCCCTCTGTGGTCCGTCTGAAGCTGCCCCGCACTCTCCGGGTTCACCCTTCCTTCCATGTGTCCTGCCTCAAACCTGTCTCTACCAGCCCTCTAGTTCCTCCGGCCCCCCTGCCCCCACCTCCTCGTATGATCAACGATCATCCGGCTTACACCATTCGTCGTCTCCTGGACTCTTGTCGCCGTGGTCGCGGCCTGCAGTATCTCATGGACTGGGAGGGATATGGCCCGGAGGAGAGGTGTTGGGTCCCTCGTCGCCTTGTCCTGGACGCGAACCTCATCCGGGACTTCCACAGGACGCACCCTGACGGGCCTGGTAGGTCGCCCGGTGGCGCCCCTCGGAGGGGGGGTACTGTCACAGCCTCTCGCCCTTGACATCAAAGCGATCGCCCTTGACACCTGCTACACCAGCTGACACCTGCTACGCCAGCTGACACCTGCTACACCAGCTGACACCTGCTGACCCCCCCTTCACCCCGGCAATCGCCCTCACCCTTAAAAGGCCTCCACTATGGACCAGTCTTCGCTGGAACATCGCCATTCATGGACTTCTGCCTGCCTGCCTACCTGCCACAGAGCCACCTCCTGCCCTACCCCCGAGATCGGTCACTTCAATAAAGACTGGATTCTTCCCTTACTTGGTTGTCCCGTCTGCTTTTGGGTTCTTTCCCGATACGTGACAAATACAACAGACATGCACTCCACAAAATGGTACAGCAAGAAAGGATCTTGAATAAACAACAAATACAAAACAAATCTACTAGGGATTATAAAAATGAGAAAACAACCCACACAAACAGAATGAAAGAAAACTAAGAAGGCAGAAAAAACACTAACAAAAGAAACAAGTGACATCATTCCTCTTTGAAAATATCCTTGTACAGCTTAATGGTTTTGGTACTTTTTTTTTAGCATCAATCAAAGTCAGAGTTTTAATATATTCATTAAATTTGCTCAAGAAACCAATAAAATTGGGGGAAAGCTCTGTAAATTGGCATTTGTGTACATGAAATTTACCATACAAAATTAACAAATTCACAATAAATTCAATGTTTTGTTTTCCGTGTTTGAAATACAAAATGAAATTTTTACATTAAATTTTTGATATTATTATTAATTTTACACAATACATAATTTTCCATTCGGGCCCAAAAAGTAATCGAGTCTATATAGTGTTCAAATAAATGTGTTAAAGATTGTGGCTCATCATTACAAAAGCTACATTTGTTATCAATGTCTAAGAATTTAGAGAAATACAATTTCGTTGGATATATATTGTGTAACATTTTTATGTGCACTTCTTTTATCTTGTTAGTGATACAGAACTTATATGGCAATAACCAGGTCTTCTGCCAGTCGATGTCGATAAAAATGTTGTCCCAAAATGCTTTCCCTCTAGGAGATATTTTCCTTCTTTCATAAAACGTCTTACGTATGTTTGTTGCTACATTTAGAGTTCATAATATCAACACCGTTTATCATCAAAAGGGGTTCTACTCTCAGTGCTTCTTGAAATCAAAGATGACTTTTCATTAGAAGGGATATTAGGAATAGCTTTTATTACATAGTTCAGTAGGGAAGGATTTGATAAGAAGGAAACGTTCATAGCTTCACAATACGCCCTTAATGTCAAAGAGATCATTTACATAAATGGTACCTTTGTCAACCCAATTCTGCTTAAATATATTTTTCTTCCTAACCGTTATGTCTTCATTATTCCGTATAATAGTTTTATGTGGGGGAAATTATGGGAGTAACAATTTCCAAGCTAGGAGAGCCTGTTGGTAAAATGTAGATAATTTTAGAGGCAATTTGGTAATACAGAAGTTACAGGTGAGTATGAGATAGATAGATAGATAGATAGATAGATAGATAGATAGATAGATAGATAGATAGATAGATAGATAGATAGATAGATAGATAGATAGATAGATAGATAGATAGATAGATAGATAGATAGATAGATAGATAGATTAATTGTACAGAAAACGGCTTGCAACAGGTGTCTGAAATTCAGGTTTGACCAGAAATGTAAAGCGCTTTGAGTGGCTGTTGCAGCTAGAAAAGTGCTACATAAAATGCAACTTGATAGATAGATAGATAGATAGATAGATAGATAGATAGATAGATAGATAGATAGATAGATAGATAGATAGATAGATAGATAGATAGATAGATAGATAGATAGATAGATAGATAGATAGATAATTTTATTAGCCACATGACCAAGGCCAGTGGAATTCGTTTTTGGTACACTTTGCACTCCACAGCCCAATACATACATGGACAACAACAGACACTCCACATACATGTATTATTATGAACAATACAGTTACACAATAACAGAAATAAACATATCAGGCATAACAGGTGAATGGTGGTATTTATGCCAATGGTGTGTGAGGAGGGGACTATAGAGAAGAATTCAAAGTCCTTATGGCTAGAAGAAAAAAACTGTTTGCAAAGCGTTTAGTCTTAGTTGACAGTGACCTGTAGCACCCCCCCTGAGGGAAGGAGCTGGAAGAGGTGATGAGCAGGATGTGGGGGGTCGGAGATGACCTTCTTTGCTCGCTTTACAGTCTGGTTAGTATGTAGAGATTCAACTGAGGGAAGTGGGTTGTCTATGATTTTGGATGCCTTGTTGACAATCCGCTGCAGTTTTTTCCATGTTTGACCGTCTGTGCCGCTGTACCATACTGTAATAGAAGATGTTATGATGGCCTCAGTAATGGCTGAGTAAAACAGAACGAGCAGTTGATGTTTGGGCCGGTATTTTTTAAGCTGCCTAAGAAAGTAAAGTCGTTGTTGAGCTTTTTGCAGTGATGTATTCAGTGTTAATTTTCCACTTCAGGTTATTGCTGATGTATGTTCCAAGGAATTTAAAAGAGTCAATGGTGGTGATGGGGTCTCCATTCATTTGTATGTGTGTTTTAGGATTCGGCATGCATCGGTAGTCAATAATGACTTCTTGGGTTTGGGCTGTATTAAGTAGAGGGTTGTTGTTTGCGCACCAAGTGACAGCTTGGTCTACTTCAGTGCTGTACTGGGTTTCATCATTGTTGGAGATGAGGCCTACAATGGTTGTGTCGTCTGCGTATTTTACTATTTTCACAGAGCTATCCGTGGATGTAAAGTGGGTGGTGTAAAGTGAGAAGAGCCAGGGGGAGAGAACACAGCCCTGAGGAGCACCTGAAGTCCACCCAGTTTTCTAAAAAATATTAAGTTTGGGGCTATAAGACATTAAATGTGTTATTTAGATCAAGAAAATTTAATAATTCAAATCCCCCTTCTTTTCTGGATCCTGAAAGAATTTCTTTCTTTAGGCAGTGTACTTTATTTTTCTGTGTAATGTTAGTGAGTATTTTGTTAATTTCTTTAGATGTTGAATCTTGGACAAATAATGATAGAGCAGGATATACAAGCCTTGAAATACCTTCCGCCTTGATTAACAGGATTCTGCCAAAAATAGATAGGTCACGGTGACACCACATATTCATAATACTTTGTGTTTTTTTTAAGTCTAGGAAAGAAGTTAAGTTGTTGTCTAGTTGTCATATCTTTAGTAACATCAATTCCTAAGTATTTGACAGTTTTTTTCACTGGAATATTGCTTCTTTTTTCTGGTGTGGCAGCAATACGCTGCCATAAATACTGTGTATGTCAATCTCTCTAATATATAGCATCCCAAGGAAACATTTCTTCAAATACATGCAATTGATGAGTTTTATCTCTTCTCTGCAAAACCAGTCATTGGTAATTCCTGCACTTATGTCCACAGAATAAATTATTACGAAGAAATGAAAAAGTAATGGTTTGATTTGGCTGTAATGACACCCCAGTATCCAAACTCGATGCATGGAGGGCAGGTTTAAAACAGGACATTTCAAATAATAACCAGAACATAGCCTGTGAGGAGGCTCAAATACAAACAGCTAATACTAATATAAAACTACTTCAATACAATTAGCTGATACATACTTATGTAACCCCCATCAAATTGAATGAATAGTAATATACCTGACATTTGTTTTAAATGGCCATATAAATGTAATGATTATTATCATAAATGTAATGAGGCTCACGTTCATTCACATTGTATTTGGGAGTGAGACATAATTAAGAAATTCTGGACGGAGGTGATCAATAAAATCATGATCATTGTGTCCGTGAATATTCCACTAGACTCGAAGATGATATGAATGCATTTGTATCCAACGGATCTCAATTTGAAAACCAAAGAATATAAATTTATAGATTTTGCTATACTGCAGGCAAAACGAATGATAGCTTTTAACTGGAAGAACAGTGGCACCTACAATTGGTGCTTGGATCAAAAATATGGCGCAATGTATGTCAATGGAGAGAATAACATATCTTGAAAAACAAATTGGGTGTTTGGGAGGGAATCTTGAAACCATTTAACACTTTAATAAAATGTGGTGATAAAGGGGAACTTCTACAGGAGGAAAACTTGGGACAGGATACTTAAAGAATCATAGTGGTAAACCCCAGAACGAGATGGAAAAATGTGTTGCAGTGGTGTGACTTTTTGTTCGTGTATATCCTTACTTGGTTATAGGTGCTATTGAATTGTATGACTGATATTGTCATATGCTTTATACTGACGTTGGCTCTAAACACAAGGGAGATATTAAGAGCGAGAATGAGTAGGTGTGTGTGGGGGTGTTGTGTTTGTTAATGTAAAAACTTGCAAGGTTCAGGCTGATAATGACAGGTCTCTGAAAAATGGCAAAAAAAACAAAACTTAGGATAATCTCTTATGAATGATACAGTGAAATGATACAGATGAAAAAGTATAGCAAGCTTAAGCAGAAACTGTCTTTCAAACCACTCAACCAAACCTGGTTTGCATGACATTTACTGTGATGCCATCAAAGAAATAATAATGCCTGAAAGGACAACACATGCTTCGTTCAAAATCAATATCTAAATGTACATCAGGCTTTGAATCCCTGTTATGTCTCTACACATCTCTCTACACAAGATTAAACTGTGTGTGCCAAGAAACACAGTAAGCTGGGGACACTCGACATCCCACCAAGTGCCTCCAACATGGCGGGCTAATCCTGTTGCCACCACACACGCAAGCCACAGATACAGAATTCATATTTATTCCTCTGACTCTTTCCAGGAATCTTAATATTTGATTAATAGGATGGTAGAAGTGCATTAAACGGTACTAGTACTCTTTATGGCCCAGTGCATTAACGCCTCTTGTGATTTCTCCCTCTACAAATGCTGACGTACGGAGCAGGTTAGGACATCTTCATTGGGAAAAACTGAAACAATCTGATGCTCGCTCATTCGCATCGTGTCCAGAACTGGTGTTGGGCAGAAGTGAGGGGGTGGATTCGTTTGCCTGAAATATAGCTAGCTCTAAGGGATTTGGGCTGTAGCTCATTTTATGGATGATAATTGACATGATTAGTTCTGTGAGAAATTCCATCTCCAATGTACTGTGAAGAACTATAATAGTGCAACGACCACGGATGTGTAGACTTGCTAGCCCTTGGCTAATGGGTCAGCCCTTTAGTCGACTGGTTAACATAGTCGACCATGGTGCAGGAGACCCAGGTTTGCATCACGGCTGCGGCAGTTCCCAGCTGCCCCCTGAATTCGCTACAATAGAATGATGAAAGCCATACCAGTCTCTCTGAGGTCAATGGTTAAACAGGAAATTCTGTACACCAAGATCTCTCCGGGGCTGAGGAAGCTTTACACTGAAGGAATAGACTTTTGTGACAATACATGTACAAACAGAGTTATTAGATACTTTCTATTGAAAGAATGTTATCCCAACCCAGTTAGAAGGGAATGTGTTTTCAAGGTATTTGGAGATGAAGAAGTTAAGAAAATAATAAATAGATACATCTCATTCCCACTTCCTCCTAAGTTAAAAGAGGTTAATTTAAACATTTTAAGAGAGATTTACCCAACGAATGACTTCCTAAGAATGAGGTTTAACTTAGACATGAATAATTGTGTATTTTGTGAAAGGGAAAATGAAAATTTGGAACATCTGTTTTTCCCATTGCGAATCAGTGCAGTCTTTCTGGAGTGATATGCAGGGCTGGCTACAGTCCAAGGGGACAGAGTTGTCACCCCGGACAGTGAAGACAGTCAAGTTTGGTGTTTTTGCTGAAAACAGGAATCTTGACTTTGTTCTCAATATTCTGTTGTTATTGGGAAAGTTTTTTATACATAAATGTAGATACTTCACAGCTAAATCTAGTTTAAACCACTGGAAGAATGAGTTGAAAGTCTCGAGTAAGTCACTAAAACTTGTTAATGACAAGAAAGCCTTTAAACTCTTTTCTTTATTAGAGCGATTTCAGTTAATTTGAGATAGCATTGCCTTTTGTATACTTTATTTTATTCCCTCATTCCTTGTTAATTTTATTTCTATCATTTGTACCTGTTTTTGTTTTGTTTTGTTATTATTATTGTTATTATTTGTTATTTGTTATAGAACAGGATCAGGAACAAGTATATTGGAGGGACAGCTCAGGTTGGACGGTTTGGAGACAAAGCAAGAGGGGCAAGATTAAGATGGCTTGGACATGTGTGGAGGAGGGATGCTGGGTATATTGGGAGAAGGATGCTGAAAATGGAGTTGCCAGGGAAGAGGAAAAGAGGAAGGCCAAAGAGGAGGTTTATGGATGTGGTAGAGGACATGCAGGTGGCTGGTGTGACAGAGGAAGATGCAGAGGACAGGAAGAAATGGAAACGGATGATCTGCTGTGGCGACCCCTAACGGGAGCAACTGAAAATAATAGTAGTAGTAGTAGTAGTAGTAGTAGTAGTAGTAGTTGTAGTATCTGTTTTTGTTTTGTTTTGTTATTTTCCTTTTCTTTTGCTCAACCTGAGGCAGAAGGATTCTGTTGAATAAGACTTGAAGATGTGCCTTGTTTGTTTCAGATTGCCAATAATAATAATAAAAAAAACTTCCTCCTAGATAGGATATCCTTACTTTAAATGACAGATTAAGATTTTAGAAAAGGTAACATATGTTATGTATGAAAAAACAAAAACACATTTAGGGAATTTAAGGCAACTATACTGTACTTTACAATGTAACCTGATTAATTGGTAATAAAATATACACCTGATAATTAAATTCTGAACCGTCAGTCGGTTGAAATTTCATACTTATCATATAAAAGCAATGAACAAACATTTGAGAGGATGAAGAAGAGTCAGCTTGATTCTTTCAGAGCAGGGTGCTTGAATTGGCAAAGAGCATTGGGGTGTTGCAGTTAATCTGCATTACTGACAAGTTGAGATGCAAGCAAAACAAGTAGTGACTGAACAGCTGGATAAGCCAAAAGACTGGACACAGATTTTATTTATGGACCTCTCCTCTGCATTTAATACTGTTAATACATATATCCTGCTATCATGTCTTTTTAACAGTAGACTCAGCTTGTTATTTGCTAGATAAAAGGATTCTTATATAACTGACCTCAGAGAGTTAAGGTGAATGATTTCATGTCTGACAGTCTTGTTTTAAACCAGGGGTGTCAAACTCAAATTATCTGGGAGCCACTTGACAGGTGGTCTAATGGAGGAGGGCCGCTGCCATAGGGATGAAGAAAAAAAAACTGTTCGACTATATAACCTTCACATCGTTTTTTATTATCATTTCACATTTTTTCAGTCTTCACATGAGTAGGTAAATATGAACATAGTGTCGCCTGGCCTAGGCTTACATATTTAGCCTACTTCTTACCAGAAACCTGGCACTTCTTCTGCTAACACAGGTGAGGCACATTTGCTTTCGGGAACTGGGCAGTGGACACCCTGAAGACAGCCTGGAGATGTTCATTGGTCAGTCTGGATCAGATTTATTAAAAGTTCAAAGTTGAGAACAGTCTCTCACACAGATAAGTGCTGCCGAAAAGGCACATGACCTGCCTGAGCAGTTTGGACAACTGTGGGAATATTTTGAGAAACTCTCTGAGAAACTGTCCAAGCATCTCCTGCTTTCCTTGTGCCTCTCTGAACTTTGCTTGAGCTCAGTGTTGCACTGCAAGTCTATGAGCTCCATTTGAAATGTGCTTGGAGCACTGTCCACGTAAAAGGAGAAGGGTTCTGCAAATAACTGGAAAGTGGTGCTGTGAATCCTAAAATCAGAAAAGCGATGCTCAAACTCCTGCTGTAGATTGCCAATGGCAATCACATACTCATCAGCACTGACTCTGGCACCATCATTGGCATGTTGGGAAGTGGACAACTCTTTTCTCCGTGAGCTGTGTTTTCCATAACTTGAGTTTCACAGAGATGGCTTTCACACTATCAGATGCTACAGTTTTGTTTTTTATAAATTTATTTCTGATTTTTCCCTTTTTCTCCCAATTTAGTGGTCAATCGCTCCCTATTCTTAGTTCAAACATCCACCCTCGTACTGCATGTGTTCGCCAACTGCATCTCTCTGGCTGGCAGTCTCGAAGGAGACGTCTCCCCACTTTCGTGACAAGGCGAATCCAGGCCGAACCACTGCTTTTTCCGACACATCCAGTGACGCATTCATGTGACGAACACAAGCCAACTCCGCCCCCTCCCGAAGACAGCGTTGCCAATTATTGCTGCTTCATCGAATCCGGCCATAGGCGGATCTGACGAGACCGGGGCGCGAACCCCGGTCCCCAGTGGGCAACTGCATCAACACAAAGCCGATGCTTAGACCGCTACATCAAAATGCTACAGTTTTAAATTAAGAGTGTTAAGTGTCTGTGAGATAGCAACTAAAAGTTAAATATATGAGCTATTTGGGATCATGAAGCTCAGAAACATGTAACCTGCCTTCTTTCATGAATTCTCTGATTGCTTCCCTCAAGTCAAAAAACCTTTTCAGGTCACTGCCCCTGCTCAACCAGCACACTTCTATGAAGTACAACACATCTCTATATGTTGCATCTATTTCCTCCAGAAATGCACAGAACGGACGGTGATGTAAACCTCTTCATCTAATGTAATTAATGCATTTCACAACACAACACAGTCAAATGTCAAGCATTTGCTGCAGAGTGCCTGATGGTGAATGATGCAGTGCAATTGCGGGATCTACATTCTTTTCCTCCAGCTTTCTTTGAATCAGTGCTACAAGCCCATTTATTCTTCCTGTCATTGATGGGGCACCATCAGCGGTGATTCCAGCCAATTTATTCCAATGTAGACCAGCACCCTCAATTGCATTGCACAGCACCCGAAATATACATCTTTGGTTGTAGACTTTCTCTGCATCGGATGTAAAGTTAGCAGTTCTTCTGTTAACTCAAAATAGCCATTGATACCCCTCACAAATATAGCAAGCTGAATATTGTCAGTTACATCTATGCTTTCATCAAGTGCCAAAGAATAGTGCTTGAAATCATTTGCTTTAGTGCACAACTGTCTGTAAATGTCGCCTGACAACTCGTTGATCTGTTCTGCCATTGTATTTGGGCTGAGACGGATGTTTCTGAATAAAGATGTCTTCTCCGGGCAAACAATATTTGCTACCTGCAGCATGCAGTCTCTCAGAAACTGTCCCTCCATAAATGGCTTGCCAGCCTTCGCTATTGCCTCGCTTACCACATGGCTAGCTCTGACAAGTCTTTTTTTGGCTTTGTGAAAAAAGTTCTGCTGACAGGACAGACTTTTTTGAAAGTGTGCTGCCTTTCTCTCCCTCTCCTTTGAACCAATCATACTCCTCTGCATGTTTAGTAGTGTAATTTTACTTCAGACTGAAATCCTTCAGGACGGCAATTTTTTCCTTGCAAATTAGACAGTTTGTGGACGCATTAAATTCAGTGAAGAAGTAGTCGTATGTCCATTTCCCTTGGAACTGTCGATGCTCCCGGTCAACTTTTCATTTTGGCTTTTGAAAGGGACAATTTTACAAAACATCTGCAAGCAGTGACAACAATTTACATTAGCAAGCTCACGTGAAATATTTCAGTGGGTTAGCCTACTGGGTTTATGTAGTTGCATTGCCTGGCTACAGTTTGTGTGTGTATGAGAGAGAGAGAGAGAGAGACAGACAGACAGACAGACAGACAGACAGACAGACAGACAGACAGAGAGAGAGCGAGTGAGAGAGCAAAAGAGAGAGAGAGAGAGCACTGCAAAACTGACATTAGGCTACGTGTACGTCATATGCAACTGGCCTCACAACTAATCTTAACTGAGTACTTAAAACTAGAAACACAGAAACATTTAACAACCCCCCCCCCAAAAAAACACGAAGGTAGTATGCAAAATGGATACGCAGTCTGGATCTCTTAATAAATCTCAAACATAGCGCGGGCCGCATAAAACTGCCTCGTGAGCTGCATGTGGCCCGCGGGCCGGCAGTTTGAGACTTCTGTTTAAACACTAGAGTTCCCCAGGGTTAAATTTTATCGCCTGGTTAAAGCACCTAAGTGTCAAAAGCAAGACAAGGCTTTCCAAAATAGTTAAACAGGATGGTGCAATTACAAGCTGCAAAGAAACCCGACCGTCTTATCACCATGGCAAAGCAGTCCAATGCTTACGTGGCGAAACCTTAGACAACCGTTAGCCATCCCTTAAATCACCACTTTCAGCTACTGCTCTCAGGGCAAAGGTACAGAGTCCCCTGTGCAAAGAACAACATCTGTAGAAAATTGTTTGTCCCTCTTGCCATAAAACATCTTAATCAGAAGGACAGCCACTTTCTGAAGCCAACCTGCTACTTAAGCACACAAACACCTTATATCTTTTAACCCTGATTCAGCCCTCACCATCAGGTATCTGGTGCTCCTTTTAATTTAGCTTCTATTGTGCTTTTATATAAATGTTTCTGTCTGGATGTGATATGATGTGTTTTAATATACCCTTTTTAACACTGTTTTTTTTTAACATCCAAGCCAAAGACAAATTTCTGCTCTTTGTAAGCAAAAAAGTAGACAAAGTATTTTCTATTTTCTAAATGTCGAGTAGGTTAAATTTGACAGAAAACTGAAATCCTCATTGGCTTGAGTTTAAAATATATGGCAAACCAGATCCAGCAGCAGCCTTCCTTGTTTGACACCCATGGTTAAATAAACCCTTTGAAAGGCTACCTAAACTTTGAATTAAACTACATGTGACAATATAAAAGTCATTATATTCCCTTTAATATACATATTTCCAGTATATATCCCATTATACTGTTTAAGTTTCATTCCCACTAGGCAAAAGCATTGTAAATGTGTTTACCGATTGTGTACAGATTTATTCACCTCTACTCAGATTATATTTAACTGAGACATTTACCACGTCAAATCTCAATTGCAAAAGTTATTACAAGGCTATCTCCATAATACTGAGAAGCTTTTAAGACACATAAGAGATGGCAAAATTATATTTATGATACATAATATACCTGCAAATGTAGACATGTTTACTGTAAATAGTGGGCAGCAGTCTTGGAGTTCTTGCACTGCTTGTCAATCAAATGCAGGGTATCGAGACTGCACACGTGGGACTACCAGTTTTACTGTACATCACGTGGTATATTTTTGACTTGCATGTAAATGCTTTGTGTTTGTTTCAATTATTCTAAGAGTAAAGTTATTATTTATTTTCTGAAAGTGTACCATAAAATCTTACTGAGAACACGGGGGAGCAAATTATGTTCCATTGGTAACATGTAATGTCTCTCTTGCTTTTATATATGAGAGATCAGAAATGGTAATGAAAATCTGAATCCCCGGTAGACCCAACAACAGTGAAAAGCTGTCCCCTTTAACATCTTATTATCATCTCAGCACACTACTATAATTTAAATCATATCCCCTCTGTGTAAGTGTTAAGAGGCTTTGTGTAGGCTTCACCGATGCAAAGGTGATTCTCTCACCTCAGTGTTAGAATTGCAAACAATCTTCAGACTGACAATGACAGGTCTTGACAACGACAACAACAACAACAACAAAAAACCTTAAGGATAATCTCTAATGAATGATACAGTGAAATGATACAGATGAAAAAGTATAGCAAGCTTAAGCGGAAGCTTGTCTTTCAAGCCACTCAAACAAACCTGGTTTGCATGCCATTTACTGTGATGAGAAATAATAATGCCTGAAAAGACAACACGTGCTTCATTCAAAATCAATATCTAAATGTACATCAGGCTTTGAATCCCTGTTATGTCTCTACACAGCTCTCTACACAAGATTAAACTGTGTGTGCCAAGAAACACAGTGAGTGTGTCAGCAACACCAGCTGTGTAAGGTAAACTCGTAATTTAAGCCTGGTTAATGTGGGAAAAAAATTAAGAGCTGCAGAAATCCTCACCGTCCTCAACTGCACAATCAAAGAGACACTGTAAAGAGATATGGTATATTTACTTGCATATTTAATCTACCACCGAAATGAACTAGCTGTGTGCACTTTGTTAAATTACTGCTCAGTGAAATTGGCCATATATCAAGAAGAAAAACAAGAAAGAAAGCCACTTTATTTTTGTCATTGTACAGTTGTTCGGTTACAATAGAATTTGTCTTCTGCATTTAACCCATCCTATTGTATAGGAGCAGGGGCAGCTGTGGTGCAGTGCCGAGACCAGCTCCATCTAGTTCTTTTTCCTATTGCCTTGGTCAGGGGCACAGGTATTAACCCTAACATGCATGTCTTTTGAAGGTGAGAGGAAACCGGGGCACCTGAAGGAAACCCATGCAGACAGGGAGAACATGCAAAGTCCACACAGAAAGGATTGGGCTATACAAATAAAATTAACTTGACGGCCTGGGGGGTTCAAACCCAGGACCTTCTTGCTGCGAGGCAACAGTGCTAACCACTGGGCCACTGCATCGCCCTAATAGACTCAAACAAATAAATAAATGTGTGAATAAAGGTGTATCTGTTAACACAAAATAAAGACATAAAGGGAATAAGGGACAGGAAGGGGGACACAAAATATCTTTATTCGTAGATGCTATATTAAGATACTATTTAAGTGAACCTAGTAATCAGAAGGTCAGTGGTTCAATCCCTGGCTCCTCCAGAGAGCGTGTCGAAGTCTCCTTGAGCAAGACATTGAACCCCCGAACTGCACCTGATGAGTTGGTTGGTGCCTTGCATGGCAGGCAGCCTCCGCCATCAGTGTATAAATGTGTGTGTGAATGTGAGACACACACTGTAAAGTATTTTATGTGGTCAATAGACTAGAAAAGCGCTATATAAATGCAGTCCATTTATCATTTTAACATTTAACAACCTGAATGAATATGGAGAAATATTGGGATATTTGACCGATGAAGCTAAATCAGTAGCTGTGATGCTCTCAGGTGAATCTCCAGCAGAACTAGAGGGAAAGGTTCATTTTAAATGGACTAATTAAAGGGTTTAGGTACCTGGGTATTATTATCATTATTCCTATCACATCACAGATATTTAAAGTGAACTATGGGAAATTGATAACTGAGATAAAGAAGGATTTGGCTAGATGGGAGATTTTTCCTCTGACTCTGATGGGGAGAATAGACACGGTAAGAATGAATATATTACAAAAGTTGTTGTTTATGTTCCATATCAAAATTCCCATGGCATAATAAAAATGCTAGAATTAAATATAAAACACTTCTTTGCCTGAAAGAGAAGGGAGGGTTGAATTTAAATAAAAAAAATTACTAATGGGCAGCACAACTTATAGCTGTAATTAAGCGGCTAACTAAAGAGACAGATGCAGTGTGGGTGGGAATGGAGCAAAATTTATGTCAAAATGTACCTTTAGAATCACTTCCAGGATTGGTAATGACTGCATCAGGGGGAGCGATGAAAATATAGTCAGCAGTACGAAATAAATTAAAAGTGTCAAACTCCATTTGTACGGCCACTAAAACAGCAACAAAACCAGATTTTTTTTTACCATCTATTATGGACGCAAGATATAACAAATGGACAAACAAGGAGTTAATATCGCGCAAGTGTTCAGTGGACAAACCATGAAGTCATTCGAACAACTTACACAGGAATTTAATCTCCCAGCTTTTATATGACTTTTATAAATTCCTACAACTAAGACATTCAGAAACAAAAGGAATGGGAGAATGTTTGTAAAATACCATCCAATCTAGAGGAACTGTAAATGTCATTTACAGAGGAGACAAAAAGGGGGGTTATATAAAATATGTATAAAGCACTACAATGTGAATCTAATGATAACATATGGATGTCAAAGAAAAATGGAAGTTGGAAACATATATTATAATAACAGATGGACAATGGGAGGAAACATTAAACGCAGGACATAAACCAGCTAACAGCCCAAACAGGGAGGGAATTTGATTGGAAGGTGAAAATGAGGTATTTTAACTAAATTCAGCAATACATCTGAACTATGTTGGAAGTTGTTATAGATTGGTGGGGGACTTCACACATATTCTGGGATTGCCCAAAGCTCCTGGATTAAAGGAAGAATGTTCAAAAGGAGGGCGGCATGGCGGCTAGCACGGTCGCCTCACAGCAAGAAGGTCCTGGGTTTGAGCCCCGGGGTAGTCCAACCTTGGGGGTCATCCCGGTTGGTCCTCTGTGTGCAGTTTGCATGTTCTCCCCGTGTCTGCGTGGGTTTCCTCTGGGTGCTCCGGTTTCCTCCCACAGTCCAAAGACATGTAGGTCAGGTGAATCAGCTGTACTAAATTGTCCCTGGGTGTGTGTGTGTGTGTGTCCCTCAGTCTTGGATGAACTACCTGTCCGCCCCACCATCCAAGACCTTGACCTTCCACCAACCTTTGAAGAGGTTCATTGTGCAGTTAGGTCACTGAAAAATAACAAGACCCCTGGCCCTGACAGTATCCTTGCAGCGATTTTTAAACAGGGAGGCTACCTCTAAATCTGCGCACTTTTCCTGTTAATCTCACACATATGGAAGAATGAAACTGTCCATCAGCAGTGGAGGGATGCTAACATCATCTCCATATATAAAGGCAAAGGAGACAAGTCCCTCTGTGGCAAAAGCTGTGGCATTTCACTACTGGCTGTTGCTGGAAAAGTCCTGGCCAAAGTCATGTTACACAGGCTGGTAAAAAAACATCTCAGAGGAGCTGTTGCCTGAGTCACAGTGTGGGTTCAGGAGGAATAGGAGTACTGTGGACATGGTGTTCAAAGCATGGCAACTCCAGGAGAAGTGTAGGGAACAACACCAGGACCTCTTCATAGCCTTCATCGACCTGTCAAAGGCTTTCGACACAGTCAACAGGGACATCCTATGGAACATCCTCCTGAAGTTTGGCTGCCCACGAAAGTTTGTCAACATCCTTCAACAATTTCATGTGGGGATGATGGCACGTGTGACCATTGGAGGCCAAGAATCCGAGCCCTTCAGGGTGTGCACCGGGGTACGTCAGGGGTGCATCCTTGCTCCAGAGCTTTTTAACATCTTCCTCCTGTGTGTGACATTGCTGCTCCATGAGGAAATCAGGAAGGACAGTGGGGTTACTGTGGACTTCAGACTAGATGGAAATCTAGTTAACATCCATAGGCTCCAAGCGGTCACAAAAATGACATCTGAGCACATCATCAAGCTACAGTACGCAGATGACTGTGCAGTTGTGGCCCACACATCGGAGGCACTGCAAGCTACCCTTGCAGCTGCTGCAAGGGCATATGGGAGGCTGAGTCCCTTTATAAACGTGGCAAAGACTGAAGTAGTATGCCAGTGGGCATCTACTCCTCCATCATATTCACCAACTTTCACCATCTCCGAAAAACCACTCGCAACAGTGGGATCCTTCAAATACCTGGGCAGCTTCCTCTCTGACAACTGCAGCATCGACAAGGAGATACAAAACCGGATTAAGCAAGCATCATCCTCTTTTGGCAGACTTAGGAGAAGGGTCTTTCAAAACAAAGACCTCAACCTCCACACCAAAATATCTGTCTACTTGGCAGTTGTCGTCCCGACTCTCCTCTACAGCTGTGAGGCGTGGACCTTGTACAGCCACCACCTCAGGATGCTTGAGGCCTTCCACATCAGATGCCTACAATGCATCCTGAGGATAACCTGGCGTGACTGAGTGCCCCATACTGAAATACTCCGCAAGACCAACTGCATCAGCATGGAGACTACTATCACCCAGCACCAACTTCGCTGGCTTGGGCACATCATCAGGATACCGAAGGAGCGCTTACCAGGTAAAGTGCCATGCTGCCACCACTGTGCTTCACTGTAGGGATGGTATTAGCAAGGTGATGAGAGGTGCCTGGTTTCCTCCAGATGTGACGTTTGGCATTCAGGCCAAAGAGTTCAATATTGGTTTCATCAGACCAGAGAATCTTCTTTAGGTGCTTTCTGGCAAACTCCAAGCGGGCTGTCATGTGCCTTTTACTGAGCAGAGGCTTCCATCTGGCCACTCTACCATAAAGGCCTGATTGGTGGAGTGCTGCAGAGGTGGTTGTCCTTCTGGAAGGTTCTCCCATCTCCACAGAGAAACACTGGAGCTCTGTCAGAGTGACCATCAGGTTCTTGGTCACCTCCCTGACCAAGGCCCTTCTCCCCCGATTGCTCAGTTTGGCTGGGCGGCCAGCTCTAGGAATAGCCCTGGTGGATCCAAACTTCTTCCATTTACGAATGAT
Organism: Lampris incognitus; assembly: GCF_029633865.1. Lineage (NCBI taxonomy): Eukaryota > Metazoa > Chordata > Actinopteri > Lampriformes > Lampridae > Lampris > Lampris incognitus. Next base: position 24,779,056 of record NC_079212.1, on the reverse strand, counting down.
GGAGATCACTGTGCTCTTCGGGACCTTCAAAGCTGTAGACATTTTTTGTACCCTTCCCCAGATCTGTGCCTCGATACAATCCTGTCTCAGAGGTCCACAGACAATTCCTTTGACTTCATGGCTTGGTTTCTGCTCTGGCATGCACTGTCAACAGTGGGACCTTATATAGACAGGTGTGTGCCTTTCCAAATTATGTCCACTCAATTGAATTTACTACAGGTGGACTCCAATCAAAATGTAGAAACATCTCAAGGATGATCAGTGGAAACAGGACGAACCTGAGCTCAAGTTTGAGTGTCATAGCAAAGGGTGCGAATACATATGTGCATGCAATATTTCAGTTTTTTATTTTTAATAAATTTGCAAAAAAAATTACAAAACCTTTTTCACTTTATCATTATGGGGTATTGTGTGAGATTGATGAGAAAAAAAAGGAATTTAACCCATTTTGGAATAAGGCTGTAACATAACAAAATGTGGGGAAAGTGAAGGGGTGTGAATACTTTCCGGACGCACTGTATAAACCACAAAGTATGTTTGGCTAATACTACAGTTATTGTATTGTTAATTCATTGGTGGTACGAGTGGTGCTGCATTTAATATGTGCTGCTCATGTTTATGTATTATGAAAATTATTATTACCAATGAGGAAGAATATCTTTATGCATGCTCAGTAATCCAGGTAAGGAAATCACAGCAAGTTGAATCAGTTCATCTGGACACAATGTTTATTGAGAGGGAAATGTTTCTCTCTCAATAAACACTATGTCCAGATGAATTGATTCAACTTTCTGTGAAGAATAATTATTTCATAACAATGCTCAGAACAGACGTGAAAGAATAGAAGTTAAAACAAGTGCAATTGTATATACATCTCCTCCAAGTTGTATATTCTTCGTATTATGTGTGTTGAATAAAAAAATCAGTTCCAAAAAAAGTGCAGCTGTTGCTCCTTTACAGAATACAAATTGAATGGTAACAAAAGGCTTTTGAGGAGAGCCAAATTGTGGCTCAGGCTCATCTCGAGCTCTCTGGGGATGGACAGAGGGAGGCTGCAGCAGCAGCAGCAGCCTGATACAACACTCTATCTATCACACTTTAAAAGCTGCCCACCTCCACCTAGTAGCCGATATGCTGGGAGATGCAGGTTGGATGATGGGGAGATTGCGTGGCAGGATAAAGCAGTACATAACCTGGGCTGTTTTTCATTAGGAGTGACGGGCATTGTTTAAGGTAATTACTGACTTGGGGAGGTGTCTTTGGAAAAATGCAGGCCACTGAATTTTGGCTGTGAGTTGCATTAAACAAGTGATTTGTCTCAGACAAGAGTACAGTGAAGAATAGTGACTTTCACAGCACCCTGATTAAGTAAAAGAAAGCAGGCAGGACTTTGCTGAATTGGATAATGCTAGCTTGGTGGATAAACACACATGCCACACTTCGCTACGCTGGAGCGTAGGCTCATCAGTGCACACGACACTGGTGGAATCTGGAAGGCAGAAAAAAAAAGGTCAATCAAACACTGTGTAAAATGCCTTCTATGGCCTTATAGGTACTGAGCAATCTTAATCTATGTGGATGTTTTCAAAACCTTGTATTGGCTAAATAATAAAAGATGATGTTGACAAAACAGGAATATTATTTTACTTGAAATACAAACAATTAGAGATCTTCCTTACTAGAAATAAAAAGATGGCAGTAGAATCTCACATCTTGTGTACATGTACCCCAACAAGGCCAAATCTGAAAAGCCTCTATTGCAGTGGCTGAACCTGAACCCGATGAAGGCCACATTTGGTCAATACACATAGGTCTTTTAAACATGAATATGAAGCCACTACAATTAAGGTGGTTAAATTTTTGTTTTCACCTGTGTGGCAAGTTAAAACAAAACCTTTTTTCTCCAAATTATTCATTCTGAGGAAAATATAGCTGACTCCCTGCATGTCTAATGCAGGGGATTATTATGGGGTGAAGTGGCTCTAGCTTTGACGCCTTGTGGGTTAAATGAAGGGAAAGGCTCCCCCCATAGCTTAACTGAATCAACTAAACCCTTTGTTCTATTCCAATGAGAAAAGGTTGTGAACACATTTATGCTGGGGTTATAAAAAAAAACCCTCTGTGTGTGTGTGTGTGTGTGTGTGTGTGTGTGTGTGTGTGTGTGTGTGTGTGTGTGTGTATTCTTTTCTTCTTTCTCCATTGCTGCTGCTAATACATAATGATGTGAAGGCATATCCTGTTTTCTCTCTGAATCCGTTGGAAACAGGCTTTGCAGCTTCTCCCAATACTCACTCTTGAGAGAGAAGTGAGGTCTATTATTGACAGGATTTGTTTTTTTTTTGGCCTGTGACAGAATTTTTTTCTTTTTTTAAAGGGAGTCTGCCAAAGCTGGTTTAGACCTATGGAGAGATTTACTTCAGTTAAATCTGTCTTTGCGCCAAATTATTTCATCTGAAAGGACATATCCTGTATTACGAACTCAATTCTCATATTGCACTATGCATAAAAACGTAGCTGTTTCGCCTATTCAAAAGTGAATGGACTTCATGGTGGTGGAAGGTATACTCAGAATGTAAATGAAAAGGAAGAATTATGGTGTTTTTGGAAAATTAATGAATCTTTTTTTTTGATTGGTCTGGGGATAGATCAGACTATGTTGAAAACAATAAACAAATATAGAGAACTAAAAAAAATCAGCATCACCACTGCTTGCACTACCATTACCAGATCAGCATTCACTGCAGCCAGCTAGAATGTCGCCCCTCTGTTTCTAAGTGGAATAGTCATTAGTGAGTCAGATGAGATAGCAGCTGCTGCAGCAATTTGTCAGATGTTTTGGAGCACTGAGATCCCACAGTCAACAGCCGTGATGCTTCTCCTCATGACTATGAAGAATTTTCTTTTTTTCTGTGAAAATAATTTACTGCACCAAAGTTATGGTGCAAGTACTGCAGCACAACTCTTTACCTCGAGTAGCTAAAACTCCACATGGAAACAGCAGCTATTTTGACACTGTACTACCCCCCCTTTTTTTTTCCCCTCCCTAACTGTACTTGGCCAATTACCCTATTTTCTGAGCTGTACCGGTCATTGCTCCAACCCTTTGCTGATCCAGGCAGGGCTGCAGACTACCACGTGCTTCCTCTGATACACGTGGAGTTGCCAGCTGCTTCTTTTTACCTGACAGTGAGGAGTTTCACCAGGGGGACATAGCGCGCGGGAGGATCATGTTATTCTCTCTAGTCTCCCCCCCCTCGAACAGGCGCCCCGACTGACTAGAGGAGGCGCTAGTGCAGCAACCAGGACACATACCCACATCCGGCTTCCCACCCGCAGACACGGCCAATTGTGTGTGTAGGGATGGCTGACCAAGCCAAAGGTAACACAGGGATTCGAACCGGCGATCCCTGTGTTGGTAGGCAATGAAATAGACTGCTATGCTACCCAGACGCCCCTCTCTGTACTACTTTTAAAGTTGTTGTTTTTTCCACCTTATTGGATGCCATAATAATAGAGACAGTGTCGCATGGCTTAGCTTAGATGAGAAACCCACTGAAATTTGCCCGCCTTGCATTATTTGAGCTGGATCCTATTCAAGCGGCACCAAATAGGAAGGTGCAAGCAAATTCTACGTATGTGGCCATGCAGTGATGGTGAACTGTGGCTTCCTGATTCAAGTCAGGTTGTGGATTCACCAAATTACACTGTAATGAAATGATCAAACTCACTAAACTGGATTGTTGTACATATACGGTCATTTTAGAGGAGGGACAGCAAAATGGCTGATTTGTTTTGACCAAGTTCCTTGGTGTAAACTCAAGCTTACAATATGTTGACATATTCACTCTAAGTCATTTTTAATTGAATACATTTCAAGAGTAAGATAAGAGTGCATATTTAACTTAAATCATCCATCGTGCTCACTGTAGAAGAACTGCCAGCCAGAATGAAGGCAAGTGCTATTGAAGAAGAAAGAAAGCCACTTTATTTTGTCATTGTATCATTACAACAAATTGTGTTCTTACAATGAATTTACTCTCTGCATTTAACTCATCCTATGTGTAGGAGCATTGGGCAGCTGCAGCACCCGGGGACCGACTCCAGTTCTTCTTTCCATTGCCTTGGTCAGGGGCACAGACCAATATGGAAAAAATTAAGAGCTGCAAAAATCATCACCTTCCTCAATCGCACAATCAAAGAGGGACACTGTAAAGAGATATGATATATTTACTTGCACGTTCGATTCACCACTGAAACGGACTAGCTGTTTGCACTTTGTTAAATTACTGCTCAGTGAAATTGGCCATATATTAAGAAGAAAAAAAGAAAGAAAGCCACTTTATTTTTGTCATTGTACAGTTGTTCAGTTACAATGAAATTTGTCTTCTGTATTTAACCCATCCTATCATCTTATTGTATAGGAGCAGTGGGCAGCTGTGGTGCAGCACCCAGAGACCAACTCCATCCAGTTCTTTTTCCTATTGCCTAGCTCAGGGGCACAGGCAGGAGTATTAACCCTAACATGCATGTCTTTTTGATGGTGGGAGGAAACCGGAGCACCCGGAGGAAACCCACACAGACATGGACAGAACATGCAAACTCCATTCAGAAAGGACCTGGGACAGCCTGGGGTTTGAACCCAGGACCTTCTTGCTGTGAGGCAACAGTGCTAACCACTGGGCCACCATGCCGCCCTATTAATCCTGCCAGTGTCCATTGATTATGTTTAACAAAAACCCAACTTGTGTAAACTTCTGGAAATTGCCAAGTAGGCCCGTAGACATATCCATATTCTGTTGCCACCATTCTCAGTTTTCATGCTGGATCTCCACGAGAGACACATTATCAAATGAAGGAGGTGACACCAATGCTAGCTGACTGGGAATTGTGATATTACAGAGACGCCCACACTTGTTGCATCAAATTAAAGCTAAACATTTAATTTGGTTTTAGATAGATCGCCAAAAACAACAGTCAAACCTCGAGTGACTCATTACTATGACTGCAGACTCTGAACTGATTAATTATTGATCCAAAGAGTACACCTTTCATAAACAGCAAGGAAGCAATAGAAAATGTAAAAAAAAAAAAACTAAAAAAACTTTGTTGCCTTTTCTTTAAAGATATTCATAACCTCTAACTCAAAAATAAAGTATTTGGATGGAAAGCTTTCCGAAACCATCAGCTGAGGTTATGGCTAGGAAAAAAAAAACAAAACAAAAAAACATCGCCTCACCATGAGAAAGTAAAAGTGGTAAAAGTGGTTATTTTCACAGACATATTTTGCATCCAATTGTGATGATGGGCACATGTGTTAACTTGTTGTATTGTGTGTGTGTGTGTGTGTGTGTGTGTATGTGTGTGCAAATTGTGTATTTTTATTCTTTGCTTGCCATGTTTTCAAATTCATCAAGTATATATCAACGCCCACTGCCCAGCACCCATCCTGCACCACGCCAGGTTGTATACAGAGAGGGGGATTCATTTGCATTTCCAAGAAGATTGTGAAACCTTTCCAAACATCTACGTGAAAAACCATTTCCTTCCTAACAGAGTCCAGTTTTCAATTCACATCGGCCACAGTGCCAACTCAGAGATTCAAAGATTTTAGATAGATAGATTCTTTATTGTCTTACCTGAGGAAATTGGTTGCCACAGCCTAAACATAAATATAGGCTTGAAATTACCCTCTAGATGTCCAAATACAATTTCAAAAGAGCAAATTCACCTTCATACATACTTGCCTTTCCTAGAGAATATAGATCATCTGTTGTGCAATGTACGAAGACACAAAGTTGAGAGCTAATAAATTGCCCACAGTATCATTTTGAATGCTTTGCAGGGCCTCTGACCCACATTCTCAAAAGAGGTTTTGCTATTTGTTGACAGTGTGTGAATGATGCAAAGCAGCAGGGATAGCCTTGGATCTTTACTAATACATTAAGTGTTAACGGCAAAGGCTGAGCTGCTACAAGGGCAAATACAGTTTATATGGGATAAAGTCAGCTAATTACACAGACTTTCAAATGAACTCAGTCAATATAAAATAATGATACTTTTCATTTGCTCAATCCACTTGGTTGTAAGTTTTGTCCATTATACTGTATATGAAAATACAAATTCTACAAGTTTTATAGTACCTATTTTTCCTCAATGCTAACTGAAATCATGCTACACAGGTTACACTTCTTTGTACTGTGATTATAATATGTTTTATCTACTGATTCCCATTTAAAATGGTCATTTAAAAGTCTTATAGGGAGATGTGCTACTTGCCTTGATTGAGAGCCGTTTGTTTCCTGTCTCCTATGTAGTTTGTCACATTGCCTATGTAATTGCATCCTTTTACTGCTGAGAGCTGTCATCAAAGCAACACCTCTATAAATGTGACAGAAAATTAAGTTTTCTGACACTGATATTCTATCACACTGACAAGATGACTAAAGAACTCATCAAAGTTACATTGCAAACTGGAACCCACTTAAGTGAAAAGTCACAATGGAAAGGAACACATTTTGAGATATCAATAGAAGAACTTTATCTGGCACACGGTTAGAGAAGTGGGCTTGTGACCGGAAAATTGCCACTTCGATCCCCAGACCAGCAGGAAAATGTGTGTGGGGGGATTGAATGAACGGTTCTGTCCCCTCCTTCAATAACTATGGCTGGAGTGCCCTTGAGCAAGGCACTTAACCCCCAACCAACTGCTCCAGTGGAGCTGCTCAGTAGTCACCAGTGAAGACTGTGGCTGTACTGGGAAGCTCCCAGGTGTGAATGTGCAGCAGGGAGTTGCTGAAAAAGTACACATGTGCTCAGCGTACTACCCTGGGTAAAAAAAAGGTTAAAAACAAACAAACAAGGTGAAACAGACAGAAGACTAATTTTTTCCCTATTTTAAATCAATGATTGTGCTTACTTTATTTGTGCTGAAATCTGGTTTGGTATTGACCATTCTGAAATAATTCGATGGAAAACTGTTTAATCATAATTCAGCCAAATTATTTCCTTCCATTTGTTCCCCTAATTAGATTTTTCGCATGCCACGCAGAAAGAGAGATGTAGTCTGGAGCTGGAGTGAGCATGGACACTACCAAGTTATCGAAAAATACCACTTTACAGACTGCCGTGATCCCATGTGTTGTTGTTTGCTGCCAGTGCACCATAAATTGTTTTTAATTGAGACAGTGGCAGAGTAATGGCAGCAGAAGCAATCCCGTGAGTGGAGTAACATCGATTCAAATACCAGGTTGGGAGACGTTTGTTAAGCAAATGAGAGGCATTTTACCCTCCCTCAACAACCACTGTCAGAACAACTTGGAGCAAAGCATTAGACATCCAACAAAATCCTGGGATTGTCAATAAAACCCCCTTTTAACACTGCAAAGTTGATGCCAGATTTTTCCTGGAAAAGACCCCTTTCACAGTGAATCCCTGCATTTTAGTAAAGTCAGACTTCACTTAATTGTCACCTCTGTTTATTTTGGTCTGAAAAATGGCAGGCAGATTGAATTATTATTCAGAATATGTTGCCATTTTACAGATTGTCCATTTATGACATGCAATACGCATGCCATATCGGGGACTAATTTCCTAGGATTTTCTCAGCCACAGACCTTTTCACAACAAAGTCGGTCACATTTAAAACCCATAATTTGAATTCAGTGTGAAAGGGGTTTAAGTGTTTTGATGCAACAATGGTGAACCAGGGACTGTCAACAAAAACACATCTGAGACAAAATAAACAAAATGAACTCAGACCCATGACTCTAAACAACAAGATTCTGGAGACTTGGCACCATAAAGGGATTCAGCATTTGGAAGACTGCTACGAAAAATGACTTCTCATATCCTTTGAACAATTGAAGAGGAAATATGACTTTGTCCAACAAGACATTCTTCTGCAATTCGGTTAAGATCTTTTCTTTAAACCAACCTGGGCCCTGGAATGACTTTACCTGTACTTACTGATGTGGAGAAACTGCTTCATGAGGGAAATGTATACAAATTTATTTCTAAAATGTACTCCTTACTGCTGAATGTGAACCTTAAGTTAAGTAGTGAGCATATCACGGACAGTACACTTCATGTGCTGCAGTTCCAACTCCTCTGGGCGGACCACAATACGGAGCTATTGGGGAGGAAAAATGGGGTGGCGACATATGGTTCTACATAAACAAAGGTTGGTGTACGGATGTCACAATGTTGAAAAATTATGCAGCCCTCACTTAGAGACCTTTTTCATTGACTGTAAACCATTATATTCACTGCAGGAATTTTCATCATTTATTCTGGTCAGTTTCTATATCCCACCCCAGGCCTGTGTTAAAGAGGCATTAAAACACCAGGCTGAACAAATTACAAACATGGAGCGCAAATATCCAGACTCCATACTCATTATCCTTGGGGATTTTAACAGAGAAAACCTCAGCCACGAACTGCGAAAATACAGACAGCATGTTTTAAATGTACCACCAGAGATAAAACACTGGATCATTGCTATACAATATTAAGGGACACCTATTGCTCTGTCCCCCGTGCAGCCCTGTGACTCTCGGGTCACTGTGCGATTCATCTAATCCCAACCTACAGGCAGAAACTTAAATCTGCAAAGGCTGTGGTTAAAACTGTGAGGAAACAGACCAATGAGTCAAAACTGGAGCTCCAGGCCTGCTTCAACTGCATTGACTGGAGTGTTTTTGAGGCTGCATCTACAGACCTGGATGAACTTACTGACACTATGACATCTTACATCAGCTTTTGTGAGGACATGTGTGCCCACCAAAACTTTATGTACCTTCAACAACAAGCCCTGGTTCACAGCAAAACTCAGGCAGCTTTGTCAGGCCAAAGAGGAAGCCTACAGAAGTGGAGATAGGATCCGATATAACAAAGCCAGAAATACACTCACAAAGGAGATCAGGGTGGCAAAACGGTGCTACTCTGAAAGGTTGAAAAACAAGTTTTCTGCCAATGACCCATCATCAGTTGAAGCAGTTTGAAAGACATTACCAACTACAGGAAACCATCCCCCCACACTGCAGGGAACCATCAACTGGCTGGTGACCTAAATGGGTTTTACTACAGGTTTGAAAAGCAAACTTTTACACCCCTCCCCATCTCCGGCCAAAATACACAACCAACTGCACTCCCTGCCAGCCTCCTGCACTCAGGATCTGTGTTGAGGATGTGCACCAGCTCTTCCAGAGACAGAAGACCAGGAAGGCACCGGGCTCGGATGGCGCGTCACCCTCCTGTCTTAAAGTCTCTGCTGACCAGCTGGCCCCCATTTTCACACTGATCTTCAACAGATCACTGGAGCTGTGTGAAGTCCCCTCCTGCTTCAAGAGCTTCACTATCATCTCGGTCCCCAAGAAACCCCGTATCACAGGATTAAATGACTACAGTCCCATTATCCTTACGTCTATGGATATGAAATCCTTCAAGAGACTGGTGTTGGCCCACCTGAAGAAAATCACAGGCCCCCTGCTCAACCCCCTGCAGTTTGCCTACCAAGCAAACAGGTCTGTGGATGATGCAGTCAACATGGGATTGCACTACATCTTCCAACACCTCGACTCCCCAGGGACATATGCAAGGGTCCTGTTTGTGGACTTCAGCTCAGCGTTCAACACCATCGTCCCAGAGATCGTCCATTCCAAACTCACTCAGCTTACTGTACCAGCCCCTATCTGCCAGTGGATTAAAAACTTTCTGACAGACAGGAGGTAGCTGGTGAGGCTGGAGGAAAAAAAATCACATCCAGCACCCGAATAATCAGCACTGGCACCCCCAGGGATGTGTGCTCTCCCCTCTACTCTTCTCCCTCTACACAAATGACTACACCTCCGGTGACCCATCTGTTAAACCCTTGAAGTTTGCGGACGACATAACCATCATCGGCCTTATCCGGGATAGTGATGAGTCTGCATACAGACAGGAAGTTGATCAGCTGGCCCTCTGGTGCGGTTTTATAACTTGGAGCTGAACTTGCTCAAAACAGTGGAGATGACAGTGGACTTCAGGAGGAGGCCCCCAACACTGCCCCCCCCCTATTCTCAACAGCACAGTGTCTACGGTGAAAACTTACAGATTTCTGGATTCCACAATCTCCCAGGACCTAAGGTAGGCATCCAACATAGACACAATAATCAAAAAAGCCCAGCAGAAGATGTACTTTCTCTGCCAGCTCAAAAAATTCAATCTGCTTCAGGAAATGTTGATTCAGTTTTACACTGCAATAATTCAGTCTGTCCTCTGCACATCCATCACTGTCTGGTTTGGTTCGGCCACCAAAATGGACAAGGACAAACTATAACAGACAGTTAGGTCTGCAGAGAAAATTATTGGTGCCAACCTGCCCTCCATTCAGGACTTATACGCCTCCAGACTCAGGAAATGGGCAGGCAACATCGCTGCAGACCCATCACACCCTGGTCACAACCTGTTCCAACTCCTCCTCTGTAGCAGGAGATAGAGCACTGTACCCCAAAACAACCAGATATAAAAACAGTTTCTTTCCATGGGCTATCATTCAAATGAACGCTTGACACTGTCAGTAAATCCAACATTTTGTATATACTGTACTATACATGTACATATACTGGTATGCTCTGTTATGTCCAGCTACCTCAGGCATGTATGTAAGTAACCTGCTAACATCTATTTCAGCATCTCTCATATATTCTCTGCACCAATGCACTTTATCACCTCTTATTTCACCTGTATAAGTCAATCCTGTGTATATATCTGAAGATTGTTGTGCTAAGTGTTGTAATTCTATGTTAAATACACTGAGAGAGCCAAGAAACCAGAGTCAAATTCCATGTTTGTGCAAACCTACTTGGCCAATAAACATGATTCTAATTCTGAATGAGGGCCTAAAGCGAGGTCTGCACAAATCTAGAGTGGGATGGGAATCAGATCTAAACATAGCAATTAATGAACAGCTCTGGTCAGATTTATGTCAAGGCAGTTTGTCAGCTACCATTAATGCCCGTACGGAATGGTTCACTATAATTTCCCCCATCAACTCTACTTCACCCCACAGAAACTACATAAATCCAAACCTGAACTGTCAGAAATGTGCTTCAGATGTGGTATAGATGTCAGCTCTTTCCTGCACTGTACATGGCTTTGTACAAAAAATGAGGCCCTTTTGGTATGACTTCTGTGACACCTTGACCAAGGTCATAGGAGTTACCTTCCCATTAGATCCACAGCTTTGCTTACTGAGGAATTTCAACAAGTGTCAGTAGAGCCTCAACCAATTCCCAAATTAAATTTATGGAAAATCACTTTATGTGTGGCCAGGAAATGCATAACAGTAACCATGGAAATCTGATTCCCCTCTCGTCATTGATAGATTTCTTCGGAAATGAACAGTTAGTTGTATTCCTCTTGAAAAAAATCACATATAGTCTTAGAAAAGGATACAACACCTTTCTGAAAATTTGGCAGCCTTACCTAGAGTACATAGGCACATCACTGATGCCACCATAGGGATGTGATTATTTCTGGTGAGCCAGAAGGCCTCTTTAAAGGATGTAATGTGTTATGTTAGTGCGGTGTATTTCACTTTATGTGCCGACTCCTTTTTTTCTCCGTCTTCTGTTTTTCCAGTTGGAATTTTAAAAGAAGGGTAGGGAATTGGGGTTTCTTTGGTGTTTTGTGTTCTGTTAAAATAAGTCTGAAAAAGAAAATATAAAACAAAAACAAAAAAACCCAAACAAAACAAAACAAAACAATGGTGAACCAGAAAGCCACTGGTTTTACGAGGCAGCTCCTGGGTGGCTATATTTAACTTCCACTACTAAGTGCAAGTATATTTTGAGTCCAGTGATGGGAGTACCACAATTGGGAAGGGTCAGGTTAAATTTTTACCTCAGGGAAATGTCAGAAAAACCGGCAGCCACTACCACCAGGGTCATGCATTCAGTTCAATTGAATCAGAATCAGAATCTGGTGAATCAGAATCACGTTTATTGGAACTTACACTACATGGCCAACAGTAAGCAAGTAAGACCTGACATCTCATTCCAAAACCATGGGCATTAATATGGAGCTGGTCCCCTCTTTGCTGCTATAACAGCCTCCACTCTTCTGGGAAGGCTTTCCACTAGATTTTGGAACATGGCTGCGAGGATTCACTCCCATTCAGCCATAATAACATTGTGAGGTTGGGCACTTATGTTGGAGAGAAGGCCTTGCTCACAGTTGGTGTTTGAAATCATCCCAAAGGTGTTGGATGGGGTTGAGGTCAGGGCTCTGTGCAGGCCAGTCAAGTTTTTCCACACCATGTCTTCATGGACCTTGCTTTGTGCACGGGACATTACCATGCTGAAACAGGAACAGGCCTTTGCTCAAATGTTTACCACAAAATTGGAAGCACATAATTAGCGCATAGCACACCCCCAAGTTGTAAGTAGGCTAATTTTCCTGTAATCTTTTACTGATTTCTCTTTTAACTCACAGTGTCATTTGGGTCACCGTGCTGCAATTAGTGTACTGCCTAACAGAATCACAGTTGATAGATCAAATAAAATCTTTCTAATCCTATTTATAGGATACAGAAATGGGATTTGCCCAAGAGAGCAGATTGGCCCCCAGGACCAAATGGCCCCTTAAGAAGAGTGCCATTTTAGGGTTAGTAATATAGCCCTCTAAAGGCTGTTTACATTTTGTTGATTTCCTGGCTAAACTTCACTGTACAACAAGTCAGTCAACTGATACTTAGTCATATGGCTTCAGAAAAATCAAAATGTTACACAATATATCTGTTGCAGGCTACCAGATGTGCACTTTAACATTGTTTTCACATTTTAAATACACCTTCCTCAAAAATTATAATTCTATAAAAACTTGAGATCTTTATTCAGAGGCAAATATTTGGTAAGATAGAACTTTTCCATCATTTTTATAAAACCAGGCTTTAATGTACTTAATATTTCATTCCAAAACCTTGGGTGCGTCTATTTATTCAAGGTCCTTGTACTGTAATTGACAGTCTTTGATAATGATATTCATAGAAATATTTGGAGGCATCCCACTGCCTTTCAGACAGGTAGCTACTTGGTCCACTGTGCTATAGTGGATCTGGATGCATTTACAAAACATTTTTGCAACCACTGATTGAAATAGATGGCCAATAACTGATACCATCTTAAAAGCCTAAACACACCTACATGTAGGATGGAAGAGATTCGACAACACATCAGTGAACCTTTTAATTCCCCTTCTGAAATTCATGATGAAGGACCATTGACTCATTGATTTAGATATTGGATATTTACTATGGGACACCAATTTTAAAAGTCCTAACCATCTCTGACAGCTGCTGTGAATACACACACACACACACACACACACACACACACATACAGAAAGAGAGGCAGAGATGGAGCCGGGGTTAACTTTCATAAAAACGTGTTATCATTCAAAAGCAATGTGCCCCGTGTGATGCTACACTGTGATTTGGGCTTTATTGTCCTGGTTGATCAATTTGATAGACAGTAATGAAGCGACTGACAGAAAATATCCTTGCCAGGTTTTCAGCCTAACACAAGACAACTGAGAGTCCCAATCTACTGGAAGTGATGGGCTGGAGGTAACCATCACCAAGTGATTTTTTTTCACAATTCTCACACAAAAACTATTAGGCTTTTGGTCTATCTGGACCTTGAGCACAAGGTCTTGTCAAATGATCCAGAGCATAAATTCACACTTGCACCGCTACGTTGTTTGTCTTGTTGTTTCTCTGCTACATGTCATCTAGCTCTGTGCATTTTAGGTTTAAAGTTATATTTTTTTAATCCTCACATGTTGTCACTTGTGTCATACTCATTATCTATTATACTGGACCTGTCAAGGCTCAGGGGCCTAATATTTTGTATGGTACTCCCTCATAGCAATTACATGTGTGGTAACAATAACATACTGTTTCATTTGCTTTTTTTTTTCATATACTAGGAATCACTAAGAATATTCCCTCATTCATTATCCAAACCGCTTATCCCTACGCAGGGTCGCGGGGATGTTGGAGCCTATCCCAGCAGTGAGGAATGAAAATCATAACATCTCCCTCTTTATAACTCTTACCCCACCACCTCTATTTGGCATATTGATACTCATGACTAGCCTAATATGAACTTCATTGCATTTGACAGGTGGCACAATGCGTTGTACTATTAAGATTGTGTTTCATTTGAAATTAATAAAACTCTAGCTGATACCAAACAACTGTATAGCAACAGTTGAGAAATGGCTCTGGCTGATGGAAATATTTTTAGACAATCTGGGTTCACCTTCCAGATATTTGGACTAACATACAGAAACAGTAAGCAAATGATTTTTCACTATATCACCCATGCAAAAAAAGGGTGTTGTTTCAAATTTGTTCTTCCTCTGTTCATCTCTTGTTCTTCCTCTATGGCATACAGGAAGAAAGAGACAAAAAACACCAGCAACACAAATCAATGAAACAAAAAACCGCAACCAAAATATTGTTTCCTTGATGGAGGAAGTATACTCAGTAGACTGAATGGAAAATACCGATAATTAAAATGGGACTGTGATATCACACCTGCTTTTGAATCTAGTGGCCAGAGGACCAAGTTACAGTGAGAATCTTCTAAATATTGGCTTTTAATTAGTGGCCCTGTTTGATGTGTTTCTCCAATAATAGTACTGTGTAGTCTATATCACATAAATTCACTTGAGTTCAACTTGACCATAGTGAGAGCCCCAATGTTTCCCATCAAGAATGGTAGGGAGATAGAGACCCCTTCTGGTTTGTCTCTGCTGTTACTGCAACTAGGTGAGTTTAACAATACAAATATAACAATAGATTAATGTTTAACATCAAAACGAGAAGCATAAAAGTTGTGTCATCATTTAGCAATCATTTAAATCGCAATCTAACTAATCAAATGACCAAAACCATATACCTCCTCTGTTAGCATTTAGATATTAATAGTCTTACAGTTTTAAAAGGGAAAAACAATAACAAGTAGTCAGTTTTTTTTTACAGCATTGTGGACTATATTTACATCCAATTCATCATCCCTCAGTGGTGCTTTGGTGTCAGCTTCTTTACAAATCATACCAATGTAGACTCTGGCATAGCCTTGCACGAACACTGATTCCTGTACTCAGGGGGCAAATTATACAATGACCATCAGGGGGGGTGCAGCTTTTTCTCCAGGAAGTAAATGGAACCCAGTACAGCACAGGCACATGCTTCAGCTGAAGTCTGACAATCCTTACAGTTTCTTGCTTGTTTAACATAATGTCTGCAGTCTGCAGATGATAAATCAAATCCCTTACACCAGCTCAAGGGGCACATACCAAACAACATTTGTAGTCAAGGGTCACCAACATAGTATTCAAGAGCAAAACTGCCAGCAAATCAGACACACACACACACACACACAATAGAAGACCATCATTTCCGCTCACAGACTCACACAATGCTGTACCAGAACCAAAGACACTATCAACATGATAAAGAGGTAGGCAGATGTGCTACTACCATACAGCGTCTAGGCCTGTGCCTGACTAACATTAAAGGTATAGACCACCCAATAATCTAGATTTGTCAGCAGTTTTCTGTGAAAATAGCCTAATAGTAAAGAATGATGATGATGTTGAATGACATGACATGGAATGTTGATTGATTTTTTCTATCAGTAACCAACATTTTATTAAAAGTCCGAGCATGTTAGTTGAGAACAGTAGGGTATGATTGTTGTGCATCCCATCAGTTTCTGAAAGTACCATTTGTCTAAATATCTGGTATGGTGGTATACATCTTTAAGTGCAGTCTCCTTTGTAACTCACCACTTTGCTACTAGTTCCTGCCTGCTCACTGTTCTCTTGACCTTCTCCTGCGTGGTGACTGTCATTCTGACCTCCCTCTCCTTCCTTAATACAACAACCCATACATGTAAAACTCACCATCACCCACACTATCCTGCTGAGTATTAAGATTGCCTGACAACCACAGAAAATATAGGCTGCATTATCATCTCTAAGTCCTAATGGACTATATGCACACTCTCTTCCGCATTCCGACTCAGCCAGCTCAATCATTTCCGGGCAGCGCCGGAAGTGATACGGACAACTGTCAACAACAGCGAAGTAATGGCGTTTTTCAGTCAATCTCTTCAAGAGCTACCCAAACTCACGGTAAATGATGTTAGTCAAATCATCCACGAAGCATGCCATACGTCAGCTACCAAAAAGGAAAAGGGCTTCAAACTTTATGTTTCAAGCTACATCCACAATTAAGAAGGTAAGATTCGGATGTGTAATGTTAGCACCTAGCATGTTTTTGTACTAGCCAATGCTAGCGTAGTGATAAGTTACTGCTAACATTATGTTTCTATGTGTCAATCACTGTTATAATTTTCCTAATGTCATCATCAGTCTCGGTTTCAAATAAGGATTCAATAGGAGAACTATCCAATAGGGCTAAGTGCTATACATCTATGAGGAAAAGCCAAAAGCCTCACATGTTGAGCGTAAGGGAAAGTTATCCTGCAGATTCAGTGCAGACTGGTTCATGAGACAGGTTCTTCGTCAAATCAATAAGGTTTCTGTGAATCATATTACTGCTATGAATCTAATACTGTTAAAGGCTACGTTAAATATATATTTCATTTGATACCCCATACATAGCCCGAGTGTGTAAAAATGTGAAAAGTAATGGGGTTCAAAGAAACTATATTGTGTTCTGAGTTCTGTCACTTCTTTTACACAAGTTCTGTGTTCCCTGTTATTTTAAATGAGTAAAGTGAGATTAGTAATGATTTAGCTACAAGTTTTGATTTACACAATAGTGCATATCAACTGTGTTTTTTTTGGTTCATTTTTTTCTCATAATTCATATATCATTCAACCAAGCCACTGAGGATGCACAAGTCAGTGCATTCTCAGTGCCGGTCCCAAGCCTGGATAAATGGGGAGAGTTGTGTCAGGAAGGGCATCCAGCGTAAAATCTTTGCCAAATCAAATATGGGGATCATAAATCAGATTTCCATATCAGATCAATTGAGGCCCGGGTTACCAATGATTGCCACCGGTACTGTTGGCTAGCAGGGTGCCGGTGGAAACTATGCTACTGTTGGGCGAAGGAGAAGGAGAGGGGAAAGGTATGTCCAGAGGCAGAGGGAGAGGAGGAAGGGTAGGAGTGTGGAGGTGAGAGTCGGAACTTTGAATGTTGGCACTATGACTAGCACAGGGAGAGAGCTGGCTGATATGATGGAAAGAAGAAAGGTATGTATATTGTGTGTGCAAGAGACCAGGTGGAAGTGGAATGAGGCCAGGAGCATCAGAGGTGGGTTCAAACTCTTCTGCCATGGTGTGAATGGGAGGAGAAATGGGGTAGGGGTAATTCTGAAGGACAGTATGTTAAGAGTGTACTGGAGGTGAAGAGAGTGTCGGACAGAGTGATGAGTATGAAGCTAGAAATCGAAGGTGTATTGCTGAATGTTATCAGCGCATATGCCCCACAAGTTCGGTGTGAGATGGAAGAGAAAGAAGAATTCTGGAGTGAATTGGATGACGTGGTGGAGAGTATACCCAAGGGGGAGAAAGTGGTGGTTGGAGTAGACTTCAATGGGCATGGTGGTGACGGGAACAGAGGTGATAAGGAGGTGATGGGTAGGTATGGTGTCAAGGAGAGAAATGTGGAAGGAGAGATGGTGGTGGATTTTGTGAAAAGGATTGAAATGGCTGTGGTGAATACATATTTCAAGAAGAGGGAGAAACACAGGGTGATGTACAAGAGTGGAGGAAAGTGCACACAGGTGGACTATATCTTATGTAGAAGGTGCAATCTGAAAAGGATTGGAGACTTCAAAGGTGGTGACAGGGGAGAATGTAGCTAGGCAGCATCAGATTGTGGTCTGTAGAATGACTTTGAAGACCAAGAAGAGGAAGAGCGTGAATGCAGAGCCAAGAATCAAATGATGGAAGTTGAAGAAGGAAGACTGTTGTGTGGAGTTCAAGGAGAAGTTAAAATAGGCACTGGGTGGTAGTGAAGAGTTGCCAGATGGCTGGGCAACCACTGCAGAAATAGTGAGGGAGACAGCTAGGAAGGTACTTGGTGTGTCATCAGGACAGAGGAAGGAAGACAATGAGACTTGGTGGTGGAATAAGGAAGTACAGCAAATTATACAGATGAAGAGGTTGGCAAAGAAGTGGGATAGTCAGAGAGATGAAGAAAGTAGACTGGAGTACAAGGAGATGCAGCATAAAGCGAAGAGAGAGAGGTGGCAAAGGCAAAGGAAAAGGCATATGATGAGTTGAATGAGAGGTTAGACACTATGGAAGGAGAAAAGGTCTTGTAGTGATTGCGAGCTGGAAAGGATGTGCAGCAGGTAAGGGCGATCAAGGATAGATAGGGAAATGTGCTGACAAGTGAGGAGAGTGTGTTGAGAAGGTGGAAGGAACACTTTGAGGGGCTGAGGAATGAAGAAAATGAGAGAGCGAGAAGGTTGTATGATGTGGGGATAGCGAATCAGAAAGTGCAGTGGATTAGAAAGGACGAAGTGAGGGCAGCTATGAAGAGGATGAAGAGTGGAAAGGCAGTTGGTCCAGATGACATACAGTAGAGGCATGGAGATGTTTAGGAGTGGTGGCAGTGGAGTTTTTAATTAGACTGTTTAACATAATCTTGGAAAGTGAGAGGATGCCTGAGGAGTGGAGAAAAAGTATACTGGTACAGATTTTCATGAAAAAGGGCGATGTGCAGAACTGTAGCAACTAGAGGTATAAAGTTGATCAGCCATAGCATGAAGATATGTGAAAGAGTAATAGAAGCTAGTTTAAGAGGAGAGGTGATGATTAGCGAGCAGCAGAATGGTTTCATGACACGAAAGAGCACTACAGATGCAATGTTTTCTTTGAGAATGTTGATTGAGAAGTATAGAGAAGGCCAGAAGGAGTTATATTGTGTCTGTAGATTTAGAGAAAGCGTATGTCAGGGTGCTGAGAGGAGGTGTGGTATTGTATGAGGAATTCGGGAGTTGCAGAGAAGTATGTAGGAGTGGTACAGGATATATATGAGGAAAGTGGGACAGTGGTGAGGTGTGCGACTGGAATGACAGATGGGTTCAAGGTGGAGGTGAGATTACATCAAGGATCGGCTTTGAGCCCCTTCTTGTTTGCAATGGTGATGGAAAGGTTGACGGACGAGATCCGGCAGGAGTCTCCATTGACTATGATGTTTGCAGATCTGTAGTGAGAGTAGGGTGCAGGTTGAGGAGAGCCTGGAGAGGTGGAGGTATGCACTAGAGAGAAGAGGAATGAAAGTCAGTAGAAGCAAGACGGAATACATATGCATGAATGACAGGGAGGGTAGTGGAATGGTGAGGATGCAAGTATTAGAGGTGACAAAGGCATATGAGTTTAAATACTTGGGGTCAACTGTCCAAAGTAATGCGGAGTGCAGAAAAGAGGTGAAGAAGAGAGTGCAGGCAGGGTGGAGTGGGTGGAGAGGGTGTCAGGAGTGATTTGTGACAGAAAGGCACCAGCAAGAGTTAAAGGGAAGGTTTACAAGATGGTTGTGAGACCAGCTGTTATATGGTTTGGAGACAGTGGCACTGATGAAAAGACAGAAGGCGGGGCTGGAAGTGGCAGAGTTGAAGATGCAAAGATTTTCATTGGGAGTGACGAAGAAGGACAGGATTAGGAACGAGTATATTAGAGGGACAGCTCTGGCTGGACGGTTTGGAAACAGAGCAAGAGAGGCAAGATTGAGATGGTGTAAGGGACCGAGTTGGTTGGCAAGAGGAATCACAGGTCGTTTTTTTCAAAAAATAAGTTTTTATTTACCCAGAACGATTCCTGTCTGAAATCGTAGCTTACAAGATTCTTCCAGGCATGGATACGGGAAACATATTTTAATACGTAGGATTACAGGTAAGAAGGCTCTATAGACGGTTCAACCCCCCCCCCCCCAACCTGTTTTTTTGTACCTCTTTTGAGGAGGTCCAAGTCTTAATTAGGGGGTCAGATCCTCCACCCCACCCCCGTAATTCGAACCGTGCCTGCACTGCTTATAAAAATCAACATCTGTGCCATTAGAGAGAAAAGGACAGTGAGGATGCTGAGAGTGAGAGAAAGGGAGGGGGACAGAGAGAGAGAGAGAGAGAGAGAGAGAGAGAGAGAGAGAGAGAGAGAGAGAGAGAGAGAGAGAGAGAGAGAGAGAGAGTAAATGAGGCCATCAGGGAAATAAGTTTGGACATTTCCATATGCGACTTCCTCTGAGCCAGGGTTTAACAAGCTGTGGATAAAGCCAAGCCTGTGTGTTGAGCTGCCCTTAATCATAACTATGAATGTTCAACAGGAAGCCTGTGAGGCAGGGGAACTTCTTCATTGAGATTTCGGTCCCCCACAGGTGTCTGCTTTAACTTTAAACTTGCAATTTATTTCTTCCGATATTTTATTAGCTTGAGCAGGCCACACTTGAGGGCACACTTTAATGAGGTTTCTGCATTGTTTGTATCAGCGGGGGCTACCAACCATGCAGTATATACACCAATCAGCCAAAACATTAAAACCATCTGAGGCAACTGCCATCAGGGAATACTGTTGTCATGAAGGGGAGTACTTGGTCTGCAACAATGTTAAGGTAGGTGGTACGTGTCAAAGTAACATCCACATGGACCCAAGGTTTCTCATCAGAACATTGCCCTGAGCATCATACTGCCCCGGCCAGCTTGCCTTCTTCCCATAGTGCATCCTGGTGCCATCTCTTCCCCAGGTAAACAATACACATGCACCCAGCAATCCACATGATGTAGGAGAAAACATGATTAATCAGACCAGGCCACCTTCTTCCATTGCTCCATGGTCCAGTTCTGATGCTCACATGTCCATTGTAGACACTTTCATCATGGGCACTCTACGGCTACACAGCCCCACATGCAGCAAGCTGTGATGCACTGTGTGTTCTGACACCTGTTTATTATAGCCAGCATTATCTTGTATAGCAACTTGAGCTACAGTAGCTCTTCTGTGGGATCACACCAGACAGGCTAGCCTTCGATCCCCATGCGCATCACTGAGCCTTGGGCGTCCATGACCCTGTCACCAGTTCACCGGTTGTCCTTCCTTGGACAACTTTTGGTAGGTACTGACCACTGCATACCGGGAACACCCCACAAGACCTCCCGTTTTGGGGTTGCTCTGACCCAGTCGTCTATCCATCACAATTAGGCCCCTGTCAAAGTCGATCAGATCCTCACGCTTTTCCATTTTTCCTGCTTCCAACACATTAACTTCAAGAACTGACTGTTCACTTGCTGCCTAATATACCCCGCCCCTTGACAGCTGCCACTGTAGCAAGATAATCAGTGTTATTCACTTCAGTAGTTTTATTGTTTTTGGCTGATCCGTGTATGCGTAAGCTACTTGGAAAGTGTAGTGAGCTAAGCCACACGTTACTCTACATTAAATGAAGCTTCGCTACCCTGAAGCTACCCCCCAGAGAAATGTAGCAAGCTAAGCTACAGCAACATGGCAAAAGCAGTTTACTACATCGATACTTTTATTTATTTATTTATTTTAAACAACATCATTCCAAGTCAGGGCTATCTCAGTGATCAATAAACTTGTCAGTCAAATAGATAGGCAGGCAAAACATTTTAAGTTCAATTGTTTATTAAACAATAAGCTGTGCTTTCTGTTCTCATTGCTCCAAAAACAATTTGGCAACAAAAACACACAAACAAAAACCTGTCCTCCATAATAAAAACAAGCATGTGTCAAGACCGTGTGTATCCTGAACCCTAATTAGCAGCCCGCGGGCCAAGTCCAGCCTGTGAGAGCCAAATGTCCGGCCCATGCCAACCCATTGGCACTAACGCACCTGTTATAACGTGAAATAAAGTACGTGCTACTCTACTTTATTTTGACCTCACCCCACAACGTACACTTGACCTATGCCGTAAAACGAACATAGACATAGGATGTACTCCGCACTCTCTATGGTGCTAGATGAGACAGAACCACTCACCAGCTAAGTCACAGATAGTCAATAACTGTCCTAAAACAAGAACATGGCCTGCGCAAAAAAGCACAAAGTAGATCAGGAAACCCATCAGTTCAAATCTGACTGGACTGATGAGTTTTGTTTTATTTTACCAAACCATGTCTGTGCTGCCTTTAAAGTTACGTTAGTAATTTAAATAAATTATGTAAATAAGTTAGTTAAATAACCAGTCGCTTTGGCAGACATTGTGGGCGGACTATTTTGGTGCCTATGGTGCAGGGGCTTATGCGAATGTGTTGCTCCTCTCTGTATCTTCCGCTAGCTTAGCCTTTCTTCAATCGAGCACAGACAGAATGTCACGTTAGAAACTTTTTTATCGTTTTGGTAAACATGCGCTCTGCTAGTTAAAAGCTACAGCAGTAGTTAGCTCTGTTCACTAATGATTTTTTGATTTGTAGTTGTTGTGGTAGTTGAGCTCGGTTTTTAAACAGTACATTGTTGCTTTATATTTTGGTAGGAATTGTGCATTTATGTAGTTATGTGTATAATACTGTAAATATGACTATGTTGATGTTTGCATACCGATTTGTTTTCTTATTTCTGTAATGGTTCAGTTTTACAAAACAAAAAAAACCAAAGGAGGAAACAAGACTTCAGTAAAATACAAGAAAAGTCAAGCCTTGTGTGTTTATTGGAGGACTTTTGGATGTTAACTGGCTGTCTAGCGCCACACAAGAGTACGCGCTGCGAGGGCAGTACAGTAAAAAGACAAGAGCATAGAAAACAATACTCAGCAAACATGAGTCTATGCTCAGGAGGAAATTATATCAAGGAAGACACCACTATGCAGCAAAATGAAGCTAATGGAGAACAATAAGCAGAGGGTGTAGATCAAGCAACCAAGAGGCAGGAGCCTCCTCGAGCATTTCATGCCAAGTCACAGTCATCTAGAGCATCCACCAGACTCTCTCAGCAGTCATCATCAACAGCCTCTTCAGCCACAAAAGCCTATGCTAAAGCAGAAGCTGCCCAAGCTCAACTAGCGTACGCCAAAAGAGAAGCTGACATGATAAAGCAGAGAGCCGACCTGGAAGCAAGCATGCTAAAGCAAAAGGCTAACTACGACACTATTCTCCATCTTCTCCAGTATCAAAGAGCTGCTGCTGCAGCTGAAGCTGAAGCTACAGCCTATGAGGAAGCCGAGGTGGAAAGCAGGATGCTCAGTCGAGAACCCTACATTGAAGACAATCACTTCAGTACAGTTCAACGCACTAGTGAGTACATCCGACAACAGTCTGAGTTATTCTTTCTGGAACTGCCTTCGAAACATGGAGCAGTGGAGTCACATGAGAGAAAAATGAATAAACTGGAAATACCTGATGCTAAAACAGCAACTCATCATGGTACCCAAAGCAACACACAGCCAGTTTACCAGGACATGAAAAAAGAGCCAGCGATGAATATGTCAGGGCAATAATTACCCTCATAGCACTCCAAAGCTCACAGCCAATCCTGAAAAAGAATACTTACCTGAACCTGACGGTGCATAAGACTTTGCAAGACATCTCATTTGCAGAGAAATGGTGAGTGCTGCTCTTCTGAAATTTGATGACAAACCTGAAAATTATTGGTCATGGAAAGCATCCTTTTTAAGTGCTACTAAGGACTTAAATCTCTCAGCCAGGGAGGAACTGGACCTGATGACAAAGTGGCTTGGAACCAAATCGTCAGAACAGACAAAGAGAATTCGTGCAGTATATGTCCTCAATCCTGCAGCAGGTGCCAACATGGTTTGGCAACGTCTTGAAGAGTGTTATGGGACACCAGAGGTCATCGAAGACGCACTCAAAAATACTGAATACTTTCTGAGGCTGACCAAGAGGGATAATGATAAGCTGAGAGAACTAGTTGACATTCTCCTTGAACTGGAGTGTGCTAAGGAAGGTGGTGCTCTACCAGGGCTCTTGTATTTGGATACAGCTCGTGGGGTAAAACAAATAGTGGAAAAGCTCTCCTATAACCTCCAAGGAAAATGGACAGGCCTTGGAAACAAGTACAAGGAGGATTACATAATGGCTTTTCCTCCCTTCTTTGTCTTCTCCAAGTTTGTTAGATAGCAGGCAAAGATAAAAAATGATCCAAGCTTCACTATCTCCACCTCCAGCAGCCATGCCTATTCCAGGATGGAAAAGCCCGTGAAGTACAGTAATAGAGCCGCTGTGACTGTACACAAAACAGACACCCCAGCAGTCATCAGGTGCCCAAACGAGTACTGCGCTGAAGAAATTGGAGGAACCAGATCACCGGTGTCCAATACATAAGAAGCCCCACCCACTGAAAAAAATGCAAGCTCTTCAGAGACAAACCTCTAGAAGAGTGCAAAGCATACCTCTGAGAGAACTGCATCTGCTATAGATGTTGTGGGTCTATTCAACACATGGCAAAAGACTGTAAGACAACTGTCAAGTGCTTTGAGTGCAACAGCGACAAGCACATTGCAGCATTGCATCCAGGTCCTCCTCCTGCAACCACACAGAGTGCTGTGGCTGTCAAAGATGAGAGGGGGAGTAAAGTGAAAGCTCATCTTCTTCAGTCACCACCAAGTGTACAGAGGTTTGTGGAAACGCAGACAGTTCACGGTCATGTTTCAAGATCTGCTTAGTGAAGGCATATCCTGCAGGGAAAAAGGAGAAGACCATTAAGATGTATGCGGTGCTAGACGAACAAAGTAGTAAGTCCCTTGCCAAGCCAGAGTTCTTCAACCTCTTTGAAGTTAAAACCAGCTCCACCCCATACACCTTGAAAACCTATTCCGGGAAATTGGAGACTTCAGGTAGGACAGCTGCCAACTTCATCGTTGAGACCATGGATGGGAAACTACAGCTCCCTTTACCTCCCTTAATAGAATGTGACATGGTGCTGGATGATAGGACAGAAATTCCTTCCACAGATATTGCACACCATCACCCCCACCTACAGCCAGTCGCTAACAAAATTCAACCTTAAGACCAAGATGCTCCTATCCTCCTGCTCTTAGGGAGAGACACCCTTAAGTTGCACAAGGTATGCGAGGAAATCAATGGCCCCCACAATGCACCTTACACACAGGAGCTAGACTTAGGCTGGGTCATTGTGGGAGAAGTATGCTTGGGAACAGTTAAACTATCAGAGGTCAATGTCTACAAAACAAATGGACTGCACAATGGTCTTGCATCCTTTCTCAGAACATGTCCAAACAGTATCCACGTGAAGGAAGACTACGGGGGCATGACAAGGCATCACTGTCCAAGCTTACCTGCATGTGAGGAAAATACAAGTCTCACCATCAGTGCAGAAAACCTAGGGTGTTCGGTGTTTGACAGGTCGAAGGATAACAACAAACCAGCACTATCCATAGACGACAAAGCTTTCCTGGCCATCATGGATGCAGAGGTTTGCCAAGATAAAGGAAACAGCTGGGTGGCACCTCTACCCTTCCGCTCCCCTAGAAGACGGCTTCCGAGCAACAGGGAGAAAGCTTTGAAACGTCCCCCCCACTCACTATGGAAAACTCTGGAGAAAAAGCTAAAAATGAAAGATCACTATATCAAGTTCATGCAGAAGATGCTAGACAATGATCAAGCTGAGTCTGCTCCACCTTTAGACTAAAGTAAAGAACACTGGTACCTGCCAACATTCGGCATGTACCACCCACAAAAGCCAGACCAGATACGGGATGTGTTCGATTCAAGAACTGAATGTGATGGAACATCTCTCAATGATGTGCTCCTCAGTGGACCAGACTTGAACAATACCTTGTTGGGAGCTCTTTTGCAGTTCCAAAAAGAACCCATAGCCCTTACAGCAGATGTAAAGCAAATGTTTTATTGCTTTGTCGTCTGAGAAGACCACAGAGATTATCTCCGGTATCTCTGGTATGAGGATAATGACATCAGCAAGGATGTGGCCAAGTACAGAATGAAGGTCCATGTATTTGGAAACAGCCCTTCATCTGCTGTAACTATCTACTGCATGTGATGAGCAGCTCAAAAAGGTGAGCAAGAACATGGTTCTGATGTGAGACAATTTTTTGAGAGGCAATTTTACACCACACCTGCAGAGGCGATAGATCTCACACAATCCAGGGAGATGTTAGCAGAATCCAACCTACTACTGCACAAAGTGGCATCAAACAGTAGCCAGGTAATGGAAGCCTTTGTAGCAGAGGACCGTGCCAAAGAGCTTAAGGATCTGGACCTTGGAGTGGATCCTCTCCCCCTTCAGGCTTGGGACTCTCCTGGTACTTAGAAACAGTTAGTTTTACTTACCTGGTGTCCCGTGAAGAGTGAAACTCAGAAGATGAGTGCTGCTTTAGCCCCCTCTGAAAACTTCGGCATGGGTCAGTTGTACGGAAAGCAGTGGAAGCAAGTCCAGTGTCTTGCTGATACTTTTTGGAAGAGATGGAAAGGAGAGTATCTGTTGACTCTACAGAGCTACAGGAAGTGGACACAAGACAAGCCGAATGTCAAAGAAGGAGATGCTGTCTTACTGAAAGACAGCCAGGCTCACAGAAATGAATGGCCAATGGGACTGGTCGTTAAGGCTTTGCCAAACAATGACAAGAGGGTCTGCAAGGTAGAGGTGCAGGTTGTGAAGGACAGGACAGCCAAGGTGTTTCTAAGGCCAGTCTCAGAGATTGTAGTCCTTCTTTCAGAGACTTAGTGAAAAGACTCTAAGAATGCAGTTGCCAGTCAATATTCCCCTTCAAGTTTGGTTGTATGTAATCCTTCACCATCTGTTACAATGCCCATGTTTGTGACTGTGTCTAACCAGACACAGACACAAAAATGGGCATTGTAGCAGATGCTGAAGATTTCATGAATGGGAAATAGGCTGAATTAGTACAGTGTTACCTCCTTCAGTGAAAGATAGTGGTAAATCTTGACCAAAATCAACTTTATTTTTTATCGAAAAAAGTTAAAGAATGCCACTTTAATTGTTCAAATCCAGGGCAGACGATAAGTTACAATGCAGCTTCAAGTTTTCATTGCCAATCATTTCTAAATCTCTCATTCTTTTTTTTTTTACAGGCGTGATGGCTTTACACCAAGCCCCTGCTCAAGGGTGTGCAGTTGGCATTTTCCAAATGGCAAAGCTGCTGGCCCATCACATTTTGCTTGGAACGAGGGGAAGACTTTCCCAGGCCACCTCAGCCTTCCACACAAGAAGAGAAAAACAGTACCACTCCCTCCCAGTGGTGAAGAAGGGACAAATGAACTTGAATTACAAAATTCTGACATTGCAACCGCAGAGCCCCCTAGTACTTCAGACAACCCAACCGCAGACACCCCTAGTACTTCAGACAACCCAACCGCAGACACCCCTAATACTTCAGACAACCCAACCGCAGACACCCCTGGTACTTCAGACAACCCAACCGCAGACACCCCTAGTACTTCAGACAACCCAACCGCAGACACCCCTAATACTTCAGACAACCCAACCGCAGACACCCCTGGTACTTCAGACAACCCAACCGCAGACACCCCTAGTACTTCAGACAACCCAACCGCAGACACCCCTCGTACTTCAGACAACCCTTTTAACAGTGTTGCGCTGCTAGAGATAGAGGTTGACATGTTGAGAAGAGAGAATGAAAAATTGAAAAGAGAATTGGAGAAATAAAAACAGACCTTTTCCTTCAGCCAAATATCTTCCAATCGTGTCAAAGTAAAATATTTCACTGGCTTACCAGATGTTGCTACCGTCCTGGTTTTGGAAGCACTCTTATCTAAGTTTGAGCTACAATATCATTCGAATTGGACAGTCCAGTCTATGCCACTAGTCGATCAGTTGCTACTGACTTTGATGAAGCTCAAACTTAATTCTGGTCATGAAGACCTTGCAACCAGGTTTAATTGCAGTACAGCCACAGTTACCAACATTTTTATCACCATTGTCAGTGCCCTGTATGACATTTTATATGTTGGTATGCTTGAGAACAACATCCCCTCCATAGAGAAGAACCAGGCATCGTTGCCAGAGTGTTTCCGTCCGTTTCCTAACTGTAGGATTGTGCTCGATTGCACAGAGTTAGCAGTCTCCAGGACAGAGAGGCTTGACAAACAGAATCATTTATGGAGCCAGTACAAAAAACGGACCACACACAAAGCCTTAATAGGTGTGGCTCCTAATGGAGTGATAACATTTGTCAGTGACTATTATGGTGGAAGTGCCTCAGACAAGGCTATTACATTAGATTCTGGAGTTCTCAATCATCTACGCCCAGGAGACATGGTGATGGCAGATAAAGGCTTCACAATCCGGGACATCTTGCCAGAAGGGGTTTCACTCAACATCCCGTCTTTCCTTGTTAATGGACAGTTCACACAAGAAGAAGTTAAGAAAAACAAACTCATATCCAGTGCTAGGATCCATGTGGAGCGCTCCATTCAGAGGTTGAAATTGTTCAACATTTTGGACAATATCCCATATCAGTTCACTAAAAACATAAACAAAATACTGAAAGTGTGTGTGTGTCTTACCAACCTACAAACACCAATTCTTCGGGAAATAGCATGAAATGACTTGAATAAATGTAAGCAGAATCAGATTCATGTATTTATACTTTTAATAAAGTAATACTGAATTAAGAACACTGCTTGATTTTTTTAATCAAAACACATTTGTAACAAAATGCATAGTGCAAAAACTAATGTCACTGTAAAAAGTATAAAGTGCAAAACATCAACATTGGTAACAAAATGCATAGTGCAAAAACTACTGTCAACGTAAAATGTATAAAGTGCAAAACATCAACATTGGTAACAAAATGCATAGTGCAAAAACTACTGTCAACGTAAAGAAGAGGATCACCATATGATGAATACAACATTTAAATATGCAAATTTGCATATTTAAATGATAATGATGTACCGTGCATGTTCACATCATGTATACTTTACATTACTTAACCACTTATCCAACCCATATGGTTGGACAGAGTCCTTCAGGGCTCTAACTAAGTGTCTTGTGTTTTATGTTATAATGTTATGCTCTCCTCGAACCATCACCTTAACGTGGTGGAGAGGTTTGAGTGACCCCATGAATCCCGAGAGCTATGTTGTCTGTAGCCTTGCGCTACTGTAGGGTCACACATGGCAAACTGGTCTAGGAGGGAACAGACTTAAGAATGGTTCAAGAGCTGTGAGGAGTTGTGCCCCACAGTCCTTAAATACGCACAAAGGTTTAAATTTGATTAATTTGATTAATTAAATTTAATTAAAACCCTTGGCAAACTCGTCTGAGGATGACTAAATGAATGCTGGGGTTCATGTGGTTAAGACCATTCTTCTAATATTACATGTTTCCAAACATTTTGGACAAAATAGAACATTTTACATCAAGGTGCCCAGAGATTTCCTGGTGCCCAGCTGACCTGTATCCAAAGTGGCCTATAACGTTAATAAGAAACAGATCGTAGCACACATGGTAGCCCTAAAATGGCTGTGATCTTACATGTAAGTCTATATTTCATTAATTCCTAATATGTATTTTAAATTCATTAAACCTTTACAGCGTTACAGTATGTACGATCATAGCCATTCTGGAGCTAGACACATGAAAAGCTAGCCTTGGATCCAAGAACGTCAGAGTTATTTTAACAAGTCAAACGTCGGAAAACAATTATCTACCGACAAAATAAAGCACTGGCAGTCTTTATCCAAGGCTTATGAATCGCCAGTAAACGTGGGATATAACATCAGAAGCCAGAATACCCAACATTACCAAGCTAACGCTAGCTAACCCTGTTAGCTCACTCACCTCAACCTGATAAACTTTCTGTTTCATGGAAGCCTGTACCTTGCCTTTTATAATGCCCCCTGAAACATTTACGTTCACAACTCTATATGAATTGAAAGCATTGAGACCCTTTTTCACCCTGAGAGGTTCGTCTTTAAAAAAAGACGTTAATGTAAATATATTTACGGGTTCAGACATATTGTTTTGAGTGGAAAATAATGCAGTGAGATTCCCCAAGGCACCGGAAGCATAACTCCGCCCACACGTGACGTCGCGTCGTGACGTCGTGCTTAAGAGCCGAATGGCTCGCTCACCCTGCACCGTGGCCCGCCCACCCCGCGCCGGCAGCCAATCGGCTCGTCAGGGCCGGGCTTAGTCATCAGGGCTGGGCTTAAGTTTGGTGGCCTCCCACGTGCCCGTTGTCAGTTCGTGTTGTAACCTCCCTGCACCCGCAGTAGCGGCTACTCTCCTCCCACGGTCCTTTTCTCTACGAACTCATCCCAGCCCTTGGTTCATGTTTTTCCCTTGCAAAGTTTCCCCGTGGAAGTATCCTGCCGTGTTCCCGTTTCGATTACGCGCGAGTTTTTTTCCCCCTTGGACTTTCCGTTCTTTCCTTGTCGCTCATTGCCTTCCGATGTTTAACTATTTGTACGCGTAAGGAATAAAGTACGCCAGTTTTCGGCTAACCCCATCTCTGTCTGGTGTCGCGCGCTTGGGGTCTTCCAAAAACCCTAACAGTACGAACTGACCATGACGACCCCAGCCGACACAGAGAGCGTACCGGCCAGCCCGCTTCGAGCGGTTCTCATCGAACAGATCCAACTGACTACCTCCCACACCCTGCAGCTAGAGGCGGCCTCCGCCGCGGTGAGAGAACTTCAGACTCGGGTCCCGCTCCTCCAGGCCTGTGTGGGTAACCTAACGAGGCAGCAGGCGGCGTTGGCGAGCCAACAAGCAGAGATCCTGCGGCAGTTGCAAACCATCACGGCGGCTCTCACCATCCAGCCGCCGGGCCAGCCTGCCCCTGGAGTCGTGGGTAATCCGCCCCCTGGGCCCGCTGCCCCAGTTAACCCTGTGGGGCTCAACCCAGTTCCCCGGGAGCCCTGCCTCTCCAGCCCACGACCGTTTGATGGCGACTTTGAGACCTGTGCCACGTTCATCATGCAGTGTGAGCTGGTCTTCCTGCACCAACCCAGCATGTTCACGTCTGATGCTGCCCGGGTCGCTTATGTGACCAACCTGCTCACAGGCCGAGCAGCTCAGTGGGCCACTGCTTCCTGGTCCATGAAGGCCAGTTTCTGCCTCACCTACGAGGCCTTTGAGGTGGAACTACGGAAGGTTTTCCACCATCCAGTCGGTGGTCAGGACCCTGGTGCTCGGCTGAGCACCAGCAGGGCAGTGGCAGTGTCACAGACTACTCGGTGGAGTTCAGGCTGGCCATAGCTGAGAGCGGCTGGAACGACCGGTCACTTCGGGTCACCTTTCGGAGAGGTCTCAGCGAGGCTGTCAAGGACCAGCTAGCCACCCGGGAGGAGCCCACCTCCCTCGAGGACCTGATCAAGCTCGCCATCCGCATCGATGGACGCCTCCGGGAGAGGAGGCGCGAGCAAGCCCTGCGTGGATCCCCGTCCATTCCCCAGTCGTCCAGCACTCCTAACAGGATCCCTACTCCTGTTCGCCCCACTTTCCCTGTGGCCGTTTCTCCCCCCGCGCCCCAGACCACGACGGGGAAGGAACCTATGCAGCTGGGGCGCACGCGCCTTAGCCCGGCCGAACGGGAGGCCCGGTTCAAGGCGGGTCAGTGCCTCTACTGTGGCCAGAAGGGACATCTGATCAGCGGCTGCCCCACTCGGCTAAAAGACTAGGCTAACTGGGCCCCGGGAGATCCTAGTGAGCCGACTTTCCTGTTCCCGCCATCCTGCCCCACAGAACCATCTAGTTAGCGTTACCCTGGCCTGGTCTGACCAGCAGCTCACGGTGGGTGCACTCCTCGACTCGGGGGCTGATGAGTGTTTCCTGGACTCGGAGTTTGCTGCCCAGGCTAACATCCTGCTGGAGACGCTGGAGAAGCCCATGGAGGCCTTCGCGCTGGACGAGCGCTGCCTGGCCAGCGTCACCCAACGCACCCACCCTGTCTCTCTCACCATAGCAGGTAACCATGTGGAGAGACTTCGGTTCTACATCATCCAGTCCCCGTTAGTCCCTGTGATCCTAGGGCGCCCCTGGTTCGTGCAGCATGAGCCACACATCACCTGGGCCTCCGGTACCATCATGGAGTGGAGCTCCTCCTGTCATGCCCAATGTCTCCAGGCTGCTCCCGCCCCATCCCCCCAACGTGCCCCTAGTAGCCCGCCTCCCGACCTCTCCTCTGTTCCCCCTGAGTACCATGAGTTAGGTGAGGTTTTCAGCAAGACCCGGGCCCAATCTCTTCCTCCTCATCGGCCTTATGACTGTGCTATCGACCTCCACTCTGGGGCACCCCTTCCCAGCAGTCGTCTGTACAGTCTGACCATCCCCGAGAAAGCTGCGATGGACGAGTACATCTCCGAGTCCTTGGCAGTGGGGCTCATTCAGCCCTCGTCTTCCCAGGTGGCAGCTGGATTCTTTTTCGTGAAGAAGAAGGATGGGGGCCTCCGACCCTGCATTGACTATTGCCAACTCAATGAGATAACCGTCAAGAACAAGTACCCCCTTCCTCTCATGAGTTCCACCCTTGAGCCCCTCACCCAGGCTACAGTCTTCACTAAGCTGGACCTCCGGTGTGCCTATCATCTGGTCCGGATCCGGAAGGGGGACGAGTGGAAGACAGCCTTTAAGATGCCCCGGGGTCATTATGAGTACCTGGTCATGCCGTTCGGCCTCACCAACGCCCCGACGGTATTCCAGGCTCTCATGAATGACATTCTCCGCGACATGCTCGACGAGTTTGTGGTGGTGTACCTCGATGACATCCTCATCTTCTCCAGGACCCTTGAGGAACATGTCCAGCATGTCCGCCGGGTACTCGAACGTCTCCTCCGGAACCGGCTCTTCGTCAAGGCAGAGAAGTGCCGGTTCCATTCCCCTTCCATTGACTACCTGGGCTTCGTCGTTGAGAGGGGACAAACCCGGGCCGACCCCCGCAAGATCCAGGCTGTGGTGGACTGGCCCAATCCCACATCACGGAAGGAATTACAGAGCTTCCTCGGGTTTGCGAACTTCTATCGGAGGTTCATCCGGAACTACAGCTGCGTGGCAGAACCTCTCACCAGGCTGACCTCCCCCTCCCAGCCGTTCATCTGGTCCCCGGCTGCCCGCTCTGCATTCCAGTCCCTCAAGGAGAGGTTCACCAGCGCCCCGGTCCTGCTCCACCCCGACCCCAAGAGGCAGTTCATCGTAGAGGTGGACGCTTCGGACACCGGGTTGGGGGCTGTCCTCTCCCAGCGGTCAGCGTCTGACCAGAAGGTCCACCCATGCGACTTCTCTCGCCGGTTCCTCCCCGCTGAGGAGAACTACGATGTCGGGAACCGGGAGCTGCTGGCAGTGGTGGCTGCTCTGGAGGAGTGGCGCCATTGGCTGGAGGGGGCGGAACAGCCATTCACCATCTGGATGGATCATAAGAACTTGACGTTCATCCGGGCAACCAAGCGCCTCAATGGTCGGCAGGCACGGTCGGCCAGCTTCCTCAGTCGATTTGACTTCGCGCTGACTTATCGCCCCGGGTCCCGCAACACGAAGGCAGACTCCCAGTCCCGACAACACCCGAGGAGGGAGCCAGCTACAGAGGAGCCGACTCCCATCCTTCCTGAGGCCAGGGTGGTTGGCGTGGTTACGTGGGGCATCGAGACCGTGGTCAGGCAGGCGTTGCGCTCCCATTCCGCCCCGAGCCACGTCCCTCCACGCTGCCTATTCGTCCCGGATGCAGTCCGGCCCCGGGTTCTCCAGTGGGGCCATGCCAGTCAGTTTGCTTGCCACCCAGGTGTTCACCGCACCTTCACCTTTCTGGCTCGGCGTTTCTGGTGGCCCACCATGAGGAACTACGTCAGGGACTTCGTAGGGGCCTGCTCCGTCTGTGCTCGCAGCAAGGCCTCTCACCAGGCACCGGCGGGTCTGCTGCAGCCCCTCCCAACTCCAAGCCGGCCCTGGTCCCATGTGGCGTTGGATTTTGTCTCCGAACTGCCGCCCTCCCAGGGTAACACTGTGATCCTGACAGTGGTGGACTGCTTCAGTAAGGGAGTGCACCTGGTGGCCCTCCCCAGACTCCCATCGGCTTCTGAGACGGCGGACCTCCTGACGAGCCACGTGTTCCGTCTCCACGGCCTTCCCCTGGACGTCGTCTCGGACCGAGGGCCCCAGTTCGTCTCCCAGGTATGGCGGGCCTTTAGTAAGGGGTTGGGTGCCTCTGTTAGTCTCTCCTCTGGCTATCACCCACAGACTAACGGACAGACAGAGGGGATGAACCAGAGCGTGGAGTCTGCCCTCCGGTGCGTGGCCGCCAAGAAGCCCAGCTCCTGGAGCCAGTTCCTCCCCTGGGTCGAGTATGCCATCAACTCCCTGGTCAGCTCTGCCACCGGCCTCTCACCTTTTGAGGTGTCCCTGGGCTACGAGCCGCTTCTCTTTGCTGTGCAGGAGTCGGATGTGGCGGTTCCCTCCGTGCAGGCCCATCTGAACCGGTGTCGTCGCGTCTGGGAGGTGACCAGAGCTGCTCTGCTCTGGGCAGCTGAGCACGCCAGTCGGGGTGCCAACCGATGCAGGTCCCCAGGACCTATGTACCAACCAGGCCAAAGGGTGTGGCTGTCTTCGAAGGATCTCCCGCTTCAGTCCACCGCGAAGAAGCTGAACCCCCGGTTTGTCGGGCCCTTTGAGATCAGGAAGGTTCTCAGCCCCGCGGCGGTGAGTCTTAAGCTTCCGGCTTCCTTGAAGACCCACCCCATGTTTCATGTGTCTCGGGTTAAGCCTGTCTCCCACAGTCCTCTGATGCCTCCGGCCCCGGCTCCGCCTCCCTGAGATCGTGGATGGGCACCTCCAGTGGAAGGACCGCCGGCTGCTGGACGTCCGGCGCCGAGGACGGGGGTTCCAGTATTTGGTGGACTGGGAGGGCTGCGGTCCGGAGGAACGTAGCTGGGTCTCCCGCCAGCTCATCCTGGACCCTGGGCTGCTCACTGAGTTCCATCATTCCCATCCCGACAAGCCGGGCAAGTCGCCTGGTGGCTCCCGTGGAGGGGGAGGTACTGTTATGGCTCGCTCATCCCGCGCCGTGGCCCGCCCATCCCGCGCCGGCAGCCAATCGGCTCGTCAGGGCCGGGCTTAGTCATCAGGGCTGGGCTTAAGTTTGGTGACCTCCCACGTGCCCGTTGTCAGTTCGTATTGTAACCTCCCCGCAGTAGCGGCTACTCTCCTCCCACGGTCCTTTTCTCTACGAACTCATCCCAGCCCTTGGTTCATGTTTTTCCCTTGCAAAGTTTCCCCGTGGAAGTATCCTGCCGTGTTCCCGTTTGGATTACCCGCAAGTTTTTTTCCCCCTTGGACTTTCCGTTTTTTCCTTGTCGCTCATTGCCTTCCGATGTTTAACTATTTGTACGCGTAAAGAATTAAGTACGCCAGTTTTCGGCTAACCCCATCTGTCTGGTGTCGCGCGCTTGGGGTCTTCCACAAACCCTAACACCTTCATCAGTAACTGGGGGCCACTGTCTAAAGTCGTCAATCCAACTACCCGTGCTGCTGTCACTGCTGTCACTTAGCAGGCAGTAGCAAACACTGCTATTTGGCACCGCAGGATTGGCGGCGTCGCCTTCAAGAAGAGGGAGGAACACAGGGTGACGTACAAGAGTGGAGGGAAGTGCACACAGGTGGACTATATCTTATGTAGAAGGCACCATCTAAAAGGGATTGGAGACTGCAAGGTGGTGACAGGGGAGAGCGTAGCCAGGCAGCATCGGATGGTGGTCTGTAGGATGACTTTGGAGACCAAGAAGAGGAAGCGAGTGAAGACACAGCCGAAGATCAAATGGTGGAAGTTGAAGAAGGAAGACTGTTGTGTGGAGTTCAGGCAGGAGTTAAGACAGGCACTGGGTGGTAGTGAAGAGTTGCCAGATGGCTGGAAAACCACTGCAGAAATAGTGAGGGAGACAGCTAGGAAGGTACTTGGTGTGTCATCAGGACAGAGGAAGGAAGACAAGGACACTTGGTGGTGGGATGAGGAAGTACAGCAAATTATACAGAGGAAAAGGTTGGCAAAGAAGAAGTGGGATAGTCAGAGAGATGAAGAAAGTAGACAGGAGTACAAGGAGATGCAGCGTAAAGCAAAGAGAGAGGTGGCAAAGGCAAAGGAAAAGGCGTATGGTGAGTTGTATGACAGATTAGACACTAAGGAAGGAGAAAAGGACTTGTACCGATTGGCTAGACAGAGGGACCAAGCTGCAAAGGATGTGCAGCAAGTTAGGGCGATCAAGGATAGAGATGGAAATGTGCTGACAAGCGAGGAGAGTGTGCTAAGAAGGTGGAAGGAATACTTTGAGGGGCTGATGAATGAAGAAAATGAGAGAGAGAGAGAGAAGGTTGGATGATGTAGGGATAGTGAATCAGGAAGTTCAGCGGATTAGCAAGGAGGAAGTGAGGGCAGCTATGAAGAGGATGAAGAATGGAAAGGCAGTTGGTCCTGATGACATACCTGTGGAGGCATGGAGATGTTTAGGAGAGATGGCAGTGGAGTTTCTAACTAGATTGTTTAACACAATCCTGGAAAGTGAGAGGATGCCTGAGGAGTGGAGAAGAAGCATACTGGTACCGATTTTCAAGAACAAGGGCGATGTGCAGAACTGTAACAACTACAGAGGTATAAAGTTGATCAGCCACAGCATGAAGATTTGGGAAAGAGTAATAGAAGCTAGGTTAAGAGGAGAGGTGACGATCAGCGAGCAGCAGTATGGTTTCATGCCACGAAAGAGCACCACAGATGCGATGTTTGCTTTGAGAATGTTGATTGAGAAGTATAGAGAAGGCCAGAAAGAGTTGCATTGTGTCTTTGTAGATTTAGAGAAATCTTATGACAGAGTACCGAGAGAGGAGGTGTGGTATTGTATGAGGAAGTCAGGAGTTGCAGAGAAGTATGTAGGAGTGGTGCAGGATACGTATGAGGGAAGTGTGACAATGGTGAGGTGTGCGGTTGGAATGACGGATGGGTTCAAGGTGGAGGTGGGATTACATCAAGGATCGGCTCTTAGCCCTTTCTTGTTTGCAATGGTGATGGACAGGTTGACGGACAAGATCAGGCAGGAGTCTCCATGGACGATGATGTTCGCGGATGACATTGTGATCTGTAGTGAGAGTAGGGTGCAGGTTGAGGAGAGCCTGGAGAGGTGGAGGTATGCACTAGAGAGAAGAGGAATGAAAGTCAGTAGGAGCAAGACGGAATACCTATGCGTGAATGAGAGAGAGGACAGTGGAATGGTCAGGATGCAAGGAGTGGAGGTGACAAAGACATCTGAGTTTAAATACTTGGGGTCAACTGTCCAAAGTAACGGGGAGTGCAGTAGAGAGGTGAAAAAGAGAGTGCAGGCAGGTTGGAGTGGGTGGAGAAGTGTGTCAGGAGTGATTTGCGACAGAAGGGTACCAGCAAGAGTTAAAGGGAAAGTTTACAAGATGGTTGTGAGACCAGCTATGTTATATGGTTTGGAGACAGTGGCACTGACGAAAAGACAGGAGGCGGAGCTGGAGGTGGCAGAGTTGAAGATGCTAAGATTTTCACTGGGAGTAACGAAGAAGGACAGGATTAGGAACGATTATATTAGAGGGACCGCTCAGGTTGGACGGTTTGGAGACAAAGCAAGAGAGGCAAGATTGAGATGGCTTGGACATGCGTGGAGGAGAGATGCTGAGTATATTGGGAGAAGGATGCTGAATATGGAGCTGCCAGGGAAGAGGAGAAGAGGAAGGCCAAAGAGGAGGTTTATGGATGTGGTGAGGGAAGACATGCAGGTGGCTGGTGTGACAGAGGAAGACGCAGAAGACAGGAAGAAATGGAAACGGATGATCCGCTGTGGCGACCCCTAACGGGAGCAGCCGAAAGTAGTAGTAGTAGGATTGGCGGCGTCGCTAGATGGCGGAACACACAAATTAGTCGGAGGATTAGTTTATAGTGCAGGGCTTGTAGGAATGTGTTGCTCCTCTCTGGATCTTCCGCTAGCTTAGCCTTTCTTCAGTCGAACACAGACAGGCAAGACGGACAGTGACGAATACATGTTTGTAATGTTCTTATTGTCTAAGAAATTAGGCTTTGTTCAGTTTGTAACTCGCTAGCCGCGCTAGCGGTTTATTTCCTGTCGTCGAAGTCTCTCTTCTTCTCTCTTCATTACCCAGATGTACTATAGCTCACGAATCACAGCGACGCCTACAGATCGATGATCCCCTTTCCTAAGAATGTTGCATCGCATAACAACTTTCAATGCTTCCATAAAAAACATTTGTCTAACACACAACCCCTCGATGCAACTCAAATACACTCCCAGAACTTGTTTGTGCTTTCTCTTGTTTCCCAAGCTAACTATCAACATTGTTTATGGTCTAACATCCCACCTCACCTCTCATATAAATTATTCCATATCACTATTTTCTTGTCTTTTAACACATTCTGTTTAACTGCATTTCTTTCACATATCACAATTGCGTCTCTTAGTTCACCGAAATTGCACGACTGAGCTTTTATCTTGAGGCATGACTGTGAGGTAGCCATCAAATGACTCCCCTTGATGCTGCATACGCGTGCGAAACACATAGCGTTCAAATGTTTCATTTTTGTTCGACAGGCAGTTCTCATCAAATTTCTTTAAATCCTCATCATACTTATCTTTTTCTTCTGCCTGAGCAAACACAAAAGTGTTAACGACTTCTAGCACTTCGAGACCGGCAATGGCGAGCAGCACAGCTATCTTCCATTGAGTTGCTCGTATTTCACCTCCGACCACAGGATAGAGATCCTATTCTGTGCCTCCGACAGCTGCAACATACAGCTGAAATCGCTGCTCGAATGTCCTCCAATTCGCATCCACATTTCCCGTGAGCTTCAACGGACCTGGTGGTTTTATAGCATCCGTTTTTAATTATTTTTTATTTCTAGCGTTTGACAAAGAATACCTGTCCTGGTACCATGTAATGTTCTTATTGTCTAAGAAATTAGACTTTATTCAGCTTTATTTATCCTGTCATCTAGGCCTCTCTCTTCTTCCCTCTCGATTACCCAGGTGTACTATAGCTCACGAACCACAGCGACACCTACAGGTCAATGATATACATAGCCGAGCTACAGACATATTACAACGTTGTTGCTGAATGTATTGTTGCAAATTCGGGGGCAGCCCGGGAACCGCCGCAGCCGGGACGCGAACTCGGGTCTCCCGCACCACGGGCGACTATGTTAAGCAGTCGACTAAAGGGTCCAACCAGTTAGCCAATGGCAAGCGAGCCTATTTATCCGTGCACGTTACACTACCCTCCTCCTTCGGGCTTCAGCATCCAGTGGCCTCACGGTCTTACCATCCCACCTCTTGTTGTAATACAGTAATTTGACAATGGGTGTCGCTAATGCGCTGTACTGTCTTCTAGTGTCTGCTTGTAGTTCCGGTTTGACTTTTCTGAATAAACACGTGAAAAAGCAATAGGTTATGGGCCCAGAGCGTCGCTAAAAGGCTGTTTTACACGGAGTTTTGTGTGAGATAAACGGTGTTGTGGAATTAACAATGGAAGATAAGCTGTTTATTGACAATCTGAGTGGACCAGAGAACTGGGCAACGTGGACATTTCAGATGGAACACTTGCTGAAGGCGAAAGGACTATGGGGCGTGCTAATGGAGATGGCTATCCTAGCCGCAGATGCTAATGCACACGCACAAGCTGAATTCACGAAACCGAGAGAGAAGGCATTCTCTTTGTTAGTGCTGAATGTAAGTACACCCCAGTTGTACCTGATAACAAGCTGCCAGACTCCAAAAGAGGCGTGGGACACGCTGAAAGGACATTTTGAGAGAGATGCTTTGGCAAATAAACTGTTCCTGAAGAAAAAATATTTCAGATGTGAAATGAAGGAAGGAGAAAGTTTAAATGAACATTTAACACGAACGACGGAACTGACTGATCAGCTAGGAGCAATAAGTTCTGTGATTGAAGAGGAAGACCAAATTATGACACTCTTGGGTAGTTTGCCAACAAGCTATGCTACAATTGTTACTGCGCTATAAACAGAGATTGTCAATTTGACACTGCAGTTTGTTCAGCAAGCATTAATAAATGAAGAGCAAAAGCGAGTGAATGCTAATGATAACTCCAGTGGTGCTACGTCAGGTGGTGCATCAGCCATGTCATCACAATTTCGTGGAGATATGCAGACTAACTCCAAGGCAGTGGGAGCTGAAAGACCAAGCACGTGGAGATGTTACAAATGTGGGAAAGAAGGACATATAAAGCGTGACTGTCCAAGTTGGAAAAATAAAAATAAAACCCACAAGGCGAAAAGCATGATGTGTGAAGATGCAGAAGATTCGTCTGAAAGTGCCTTTGTCACTAAAGAGGCAAACTTGACTGAGAGGCCACAACAGGTCGAAAGGTTGATTGATTCGGGAGCATCAAAGCACATGACGTGATAAAGAAATTCTTCAAGACTACCAGCAATTCTCAAAAGCACATTCTGTGAAACTCGGTGATGGCAGGGTGGTTGACGCCCTAGGACTTGGCAATGTCAAAATGAGAATGACTTTCAAAGTAAGTGATATAAAAAATGTCACAATGTATGACGAGCTGTATGTTCCAAAGCTATCTAGGAATCTATTCTCAGTGGGAGCTGCTTCCATAAAATGAAATACGGTGCAGTTTAAGAAGTCTCGCTGCTACATACGTGGGAAAGATGGAACTCTTCAAGGAATGAGAACACAAAGATCTGACGGGCTGTATCAGCTGGACGTCGAAGGAAGTTCGTCTGTCTATCATCGTGCATCAGGAGCAGCCAGCCTGTGGCACCAGCGCCTGGGTCACACCACCAAGCTGAAGGAACTAAAAGATCTGGTGAACGGAGTGGACTTCTTTGCAGAGAAAGAGGTTCCTTTCTGTGAAGGATGTGTGGAAGGCAAGCTGTCTAGAAAGCCATACAAGCCAGTTGGAGAAATCCGTTCCAAACGCAAGCTGCAGCTGATCCATAGTGACGTCTGTGGTCCCATGCAGACTGAATCTATAGGTGGAGCAAAATATTTTGTGACTTTTATCGATGATTACTCTAGATGCTGCAAAGTATACTTTCTGAAACAGAAGAGTGAAATCCTTAGCAAATTCAAGGAATTTGAGAAAACCTTCTCCAATGAGTGTGGGCAGAACGTCACAAGACTGAGAACAGACAATGGTGGTGAGTACACATCAAAGGAGTTTCAAGAATATTTGAATGCTCAAGGTATCCACCATGAGATGACTGTACCTCACTCGCCACAGCAAAATGGTGTTGCAGAAAGTAAAAATAGGACATTAATTGAAGCAGCTAGAAGTATGCTGTCTCATGCTAAGTTGCCAAAGATGTACTGGGCAGAGGCTGTAGCAACCGCAGCTTACATACAGAACAGGCTGCCCACATCTGTCCTGAAGCAAGAGACACCCTACAAGAGATGGTGTGGCAAAAAGCCAGACGTGAGTCACATGAGAGTGTTTGGCTGTGTTGCTTATGCACATATCCCAGACATAGAGAGAAGAAAACTGGACAAGGCTGTGAAGCTTCGTTTCATGGGATATGCAAACAATGCCAAAAGCTATCGCCCGTTTGATGAAGAGAAAAGGAGGATTCTAATTCGCCGTGATGTCATCTTTAATGAATCAGACTTCGACTGGAAACAGGAAGTGGAAGTGACCTGCTCAGAGAACGAGGTAACCATGAACACAGATGAGAGTGGAACACCAGATGACGAGGTCACTGTCGATGAAGCTGCTAGAGAAGGCGGCAGAATTAGAAGGGCTCCAAGGATATATGGATATGATGAGTTTGCTGATATAGTGACTGTTGATCATGCCAATGTGTGTCGTGTCATAGAGCCAAGCCCATTGAAAGAAGCACTGATGAGTACTAATGCAAAGGAATGGTGGGAGGCGGCTGACTTGGAATATGAGTCACTGCTGGAAAATTAGACGTGGGACTTAGTGGATTTACCAAGGGATAGAAATGCCATAGGATCAAGATGGGTGTTCAAAGTCAAGCATCATAGTGATGGACGAGTGGAGAGGTACAAGTGCAGACTCGTCGCCAAGGGCTACTCACAGTTGTATGGTGCTGACTATGATGAAGCTTTTTCACCCGTGGTACGATTCAGCTCAATTCGTACATTACTGTCCTTTGCCATCCAGAACAATCTACATGTGCACCAGATGGACGAAGTAACTGCATTCCTTAATGGACACTTGGAAGAAGAAATCTACATGGATCAACCAGAGGGATACATCAAACCAAGGCAGGAACACCTGGTGTATAAACTGAAGAAATCAATCCATGGACTGAATCAGTCTCCTCGCTGCTGGAGCAAGGCTTTCACAGAGTTCATGATGGAAACTGGATTTAAACAGCACATCAGACCCCTGTGTGTTTGTGACATCAAGACAAGAGCTTGAGATACTCGCTGTTTATGTGGGTGATCTGATTCTGATTACGGAGTCGATTGCAAGCATGAACGAGTTGAAAATGGCTCTCAAGAAGCGCTACAAGATGAAGGACATGGGTGAGCTGTCCTATATCCTGGGCATCTCTGTTGTCCAAGACAAAGAAAAGAACAGTGTCTTACTTCATCAGAAGCATTACATTGAAGCCATTCTTCAGAAAAATGGGATGGATAATGCAAATCCTGTTGCAACTCCTGCTGATGCCAACGTCAAATTGAAAAAAAGTGATGGTGTCAGTAAGCCTGTGAACCAAAGTACCTATCAGTCCATGGTAGGAAGTCTGCTGTATGCTGCGATGGCCACACGACCAGACATAGCTCAAGCAGTGAGTGCCGTGTCAAAGTTCAACGCAAATCCAGATGCTGCACATCTGACTGCTGTGAAGAGAACACCTCGATACTTGAAAGGTACAGTGAACCTTGCTCTCAAGTACGAGCGGTCAGAGTCTAGAACTTTGATTGGCTTCTCAGTTGCTGACTGGGCCGGTGATCAGAATAACCGCCGCTCAACAACTGGCAACATATTCTTACTGAGTGTAGGAGCAGTGAGCTGGCTCAGCAAGAAACAGGCAACAGTTGCACGTTCAACAGCAG
Organism: Lampris incognitus; assembly: GCF_029633865.1. Classification (NCBI taxonomy): domain Eukaryota; kingdom Metazoa; phylum Chordata; class Actinopteri; order Lampriformes; family Lampridae; genus Lampris; species Lampris incognitus. Next base: position 24,736,030 of record NC_079212.1, on the reverse strand, counting down.
AAGCCGAGTACGTCACACTCAGTCAAGCTGCTCAAGAGGGTACCTGGCTGAGACGATTACTGAATGATCTCAGAATGGACGCTATGCCCACAGTGATCCTGGAAGACAATCAAGGAGCCATTGCAATCGCGAAGAATTCAGTGGATCACTCAAGGACTAAACACATAGACATTCGCTATCACTACATCCGTGAATGTGTGCAGAATGGGCAAATAGAACTGCACTATTGCCCAACAAATGACATGAAGGCAGATATCTTGACCAAGCCACTGACTAAACAGAAGTTTGAATATCTTAGGAGAAAGATTGGGCTTTTCCCTATGTAATTCTGTTTACTGTAATAGGCACTGTTTTTCTGTTGAAAAATGGTAAGAAAATGGTAAGAAAGCTGTAAGCAAGCTAAAAGGAGTAAGAAAAGGAATCTTGCAAGTTTTTTTTCAGTTTAAATATTTATTATCTTGACATTATTTGTGAAGGAGAGCATGGCTCATAGTAATATAATTTAGTGTGAAGTGCCTTAATGCCATTGTAAAATTTAGTGGGAGTGTTGTAATACAGTAATTTGACAATGGGTGTCGCTAATGCGCTGTACTGACCTCTAGTGTCTGCTTGTAGTTCCGGTTTGACTTTTCTGAATAAACACGTGAAAAGGCAATACTTCTAACACCAGCGAATTCGGGGGGGCAGACCGGGAATCGCCATAGCCAACCCGGGTCTCCTGCACCACGGGCGACTATGTTAACCAGTCGACTAAAGGGTCCGACCCGTTAGCCAAGGGCTAGCGAGTCTATTTATCCGTGCACGTTACAGTATTTACGATGTGCTTCTGCCTTGGAGAATATTTGTCTGTAAGTAACGTATATAAATAATTATTAAACACATTTTCTTAAGGAATGTCATGTTAGAAACTTTTTTTTTATCATTTTGGTAAACATGTGCTCTGCTAGTTAGCAGTTACAGCAGTAGTTAGTTCTGTTCACTAATAATTTTTTGATTTGTAATTGTTATGGTAGTTGAGCTGTGTTTTCATACAGTACCATTGCTACTTTATAATTTGGTAGGACTCGTGCACATATGTAGTTATGTGTATAATACTGCAGCGAATTCAGGGGGCAGCCGGGAACCACACCCGGGTCTCCCGCACCACGGGCGACTACGTTAACCAGTCGACTAAAGCAGTGTTTCTCAACCGGGGGTCCGCGGACCCCTAGTGGTCCGTGGTGTAATTGCAAGGGGTCCGTGAAAATAAAATATCTTTAAAAAAAAGATCCTATGACATTTATAGAAATAGGATTATTTTACTCAAATGTGACTGAGACCTTTATCTATCTAAACTATAAAGGGTAACAGGACTTTTTTCTCTAATTACATCTGTTTCACAAGTGTAATTTATTGTATTTTAATAAGAGATCTCGCTCCCGTTCGCATTGTTAAAAGTTACTGCATAAAAATTCTGTTGTTACATATATCTGAAAGTTACTGAATACATATTCTGTTTTGTTACATATATCTGAAAGTTACTGCATAAGAATTCTGTTTTGTTAACTATATCTAAGTTACAACTGAAAGCTCTTATTTTTGCCCCAAAGAGTGAATAAATGCTATAATGCAATTTAAAATGCAGTTTCTACTGTTTCTATCAAATTGCAACCCCCCTCCCCCAAGATCAGGTGGAGGGGTCCTCAGGGTAGACCAAAAATACGCAGGGGGTCCAGGACCCCAAAAAGTTTGAGAACCACTGGACTAAAGGATCCGAACCCGTTAGCCAAGGGCTAACTTGCCTACTTATCCACGCACGTTACACTACAACCCTCTTTTGGGAAGCGCGTCCCACTTCTGACACCAATGTAGCGAATTTGGGGGGCAACCACAGAAACTGCCGCAGCGCGAACCCGTAACTTCCGCACCGCAGGAGACATCGCAAACCGCTCGACTAAACGGCTACCGTGTCTACTTATCCGTGCACGCTACAATACTGTAACGTGCATGGATAAGTAGACACGTTGGTCCTTGATTAACGGGTCGGACCCTTTAGTCGACTGGTTAACGTTGTCGCTTGCCGTACAGGAGATAGGAATTCGCGTCCCGGCTGTGGCGGTTCTCGGGCTGCCCCCGAATTCGCTACAATACTTACTGTCAATATGACTATGTTGATGTTTGTATACCGATTTACTTTCTTATTTTTGTAATGTTTCAGTTTTACAAACTAAAGTAAAAAACCAAAGGAGGAAACAAGACTTCGGTAAAATACAAGAAAAGTCAGGCCTTGTGTGTTTATTGGAGGACTTTCGGATGTTGACTGGCTGTCTAGCTTTGCACAAGAGTACGCGCTGCAAGGGCAGTACAATGCCAATGCCAAACCGACATGCTTGATGTGCATGCAGACCATAGCTGTCTGTAAACCAGATATTCTCAAGCGGCATTTAAACACTGCATGCTGCCAGATTTAATGCCAACTACCCTACAAAATCAGATCACCGCAAACAAAAAACAGCAAATATAATAACTTCATACAAGCACTCCGTTTCTACTATCTCTAAATCAACATTGGCGGAAGACACGAGAGTACAACAGCTGCGTCATGGCATGTTTCATGGAACCTTGCTAAAGATAAGCCATTCGCTGATGCTGAGTCCCAGCAAACATTGGACGTCTGAGGGACGTGCAGATCAGATCTATATTGGGTCAGTCCGTCAAAGACCATTTTTAGACGTCTGTGCGACGTGCAGTATTTTGACGTCTAAATATGACCCCTCTTAGACGTCAATATGCAGTTCAATATCTGAACGTCTGGCTATATAGGTCATTTTTTTGGACGTCTGTGAACGTCTAAAACAGGTGCAAGAAATTAATATGATTAGGGAAGGATATATTTTTATTATTTATGTTTGGAGAAATGATTAACAACATTCTTGTTGTTAAAAACATGATTAATTCATATACAATTATTATTATTAAAAAACTTCTCAACGGTCAGCCTCTGAGTTCAAACAGTGAACGCTATCCTGGTTGGCTGAGGCAACACGACATCATCTGACTCGATAGTGAACGTCATTCTGATTGGCTGAAGTACGTGTTCTGTCATCGTCGCCCCCAAGGTCGCCCGTTCCGACCCCGCCATTCAGAACTAGCTAGCTGTCAATGTCAACTGTCGTGCTCGCGTTGTGAAAATCTACAAAGTTGAGGGTAAGTTCAACTAATTTAATGTTGTGTTTCTAAATGTGTTTGTTACTTAGCTTTGTCTCAACCATATCACGAGGCCGATCTAGTTAGTTAATGTTCGCTAGCTAGCATTTGTGTCTGAATCAGCCAACAGCTTGTAGCTAATTAACGTAACGTTAGCTAGCTAGCTAACGTTTCAAAAAAACTAGAATCTAGGAAAGGGTGGCCATTGGTTCGGGACAGTCCCGGTTTTAAGCTCCGAGTCCCGACTCGAGAGATATCTGTAAAAAACAGAATTGTCCTGGTTTTTGTGATGCACCAACGAACGGTCCCGGTTTTTAACACGCGCTGGGTTTTTGCTCGTCCGGGGATCAAACCCGGGCCATTAGTGTGTAGTGCACTCAATTGTAACTTCACGTATGCTCGTGCACGAGACTACGCGGAGCTAGGACTATGTAAGGCCCCTTAATGTGCAGCCCATTTACCATTGTTTTGATGCGATCTATCTGAAAAATGTGTGCGCGTACAAGGATGTCACATGCGCGCGCAAGGATAAGACGTGCACTAAGTGTCCCGGTTTTAGGATTTGAATATCTGGTCACCTTAATCAAAGAACATTATTTGTCACTTTCAGGCTTTCCACATGCAAGTGCAGCATCTCAAAGCAGAGAAACTTCAACACCCAGTGAGTATTTGTCACATTTTATTTAAAAAATCACCCTTTTGCTAACTAATCAGCCAAGTTAAATCTCAAAACATTTGTCTCTTCAGGAGCTCGACAAGAAAACCGCAGAAAGGATGGAGGTCCTCCAAGGCATGGCTATCGCTCCAGGTACAGTGTAATATGGTTAGGGCACAGCATCAGTAGCGACTGACTTCTACTGGTTGGTCTCAGGCCTACATACCAAATCACATTTGTGAGTACGGCCTTCAGGATGGCTTAGGCCAGGCTAGTCTGTGTACCAAACGTGTCATGTGACGGGTGGATGGGGTAAAGACACATCTGGCCCAGTTCCCGCTTTCAACTAGTCTTCCGCAAAGATGGCCAGTCTTCAGAAATCGGAGGCAGGGATCTGTTAGGTTCTGAGTTTTTGAATTGGCCAATGGCTAGTTAGCTTTGCGCCACTGCCCGCCTACGGAACTGCTTTGACCTATTTGCATGGAATACAGCCATAACATCATCTGTATATCCGCTGTCTAGAGGCTCATACACAAAAATTCCACGCTGTCCATACACTGTAATGGTGAGCGTGGTACCGAGGCTAGGGCTTATCGCTGCCCTAGCGATTTCCGACAGGCCTAGGGCACCTGTCAGCAGGGCAGGGCAACTATGTTTGTATCAGAGGAGGCGTGATTGTCAACATCGAAGACCAGTAGGGGTTAGTCTTTTTCAGTGTGACATGGTATTGTAGTATTATGTCCAATAATTAAATGGTCACTTATGTTCTAGGTCCAGTGACAGAGCCAGCATCAGCTCTGGACACAGTGGCGGCTCTAGACCCAGTGTCGGATACTGGCACCGGTCCAGATCCACCCACGAATCTAGGTACAGCGAAAAGTCCAGCAGTGGCTCGAGACATGATCACAGGTCCCGCCACAGTCATGGGTTGAGGGAGACAAGGTCCAGACTTGACAGGCAAAGGTCCAGCAGTGGCTCAAGATATGATCACAGATCCCGCCGCAGCCATGGGTCAAGGGAGACTAGGTTCAGACTTGACCGATCCAGGGGCAGGCATGGTGAGTGCCTAAGAAATCAGTCTTTATAATTCGCCAACAATTAGTATCGGTGCATCCCTATTTGTTACAATATACCAGATTTATTATTTCTCGTGTAATGTATGGTCCTCTGTGTCTTTGGAAGTTTTAATGCAATCTAAAACACTTTTTTTAAACTTTTTTTTCTTACTACAGGTGTTGAGACAGTGACTGAGAAGCCAGCAGGGACATTCCCATTGCCACCAGCAGGTAAGTGCTGAGCTATTTCAATGACTTAGTAAGTAGCCTTGAACCAATGGTTCTCAAGCTGTTAGGCTCATAGGGCAGGAGCATATCTCCTGTTTCCGTAGCGTGAGGCAGCTTGATGTACAAGTACACCCCCTAGACATGACGCTAGTATGTCGTAAGGACTTACCCCCAAACCAACCCTTGATGCCGAGTGTCAGGCAGGGAGGCTATGGGTACTATTTTTAAGTAGTATTTGGTATGACTCGGCCGGGAATTAAACTCACAGCCTCCCCGGACTAGGGGCAGACACTCTAACCACTAGGCCACTGAGCCAGTATTTCAATTACTTAAGCAATAAGACCGTGCTTCAGGGGATTATACCTCTAGGAAGTACGGCAAACCCATCCTTGTTTTCAACAAAAGCTTTGAGAGTGTTACTTTTCTTTCTTTCAGTGTACCAGAAGAAAGTGCAAAACATGTTGATAGACATTCGCAATGAGGTGAGACTCACAGGAAGAGCTGAACCGGTCTCTTCAGCCAGTTGTGTGGAGAGGATGGAGGACATGGAAGCCTTCAAGAGAGAGGAACAACGCCTGTCTGATGCCAAAGCTTTCAATACCCTGGTAAGTTTTACAAAAGTCTGGAATTAAAGAACAGCATAACACAGTATAAGGTGCACTTGCACACTATTTTTTAGGTCAAAGTTTTCATGGACTTATTTCAACAGGTGCTGCAACTTTCCCGTATTGGCGGGAAAGACACAAAAGACTGTGTTCACAAAGTTCTTGACAGGTATGTTTTAACATACAATAACCTTTAACTTAAGCATCACAAGGGTAAATTCATAAAGTCCTAATGATTGTCTCACACACTGGAGTAGTCTCTTTTGTGGACCTTTGTCAGATCTTGGAAGCTTAGCAGGGTAGGGCCTGGTTAGTACATGGATGGGAGACAGTCAAGGTAATTAAATGACAGGTAAAGTTTTACTAGGCGTGGCCTTCGCCTATGGAAGTGTTCATGGGCATTAAAGACTCCCTCTAGCCTGGCACAGCCATCCCTACTACGTTGGTATCATTTAGAATGAGATATTGATGATATAATAGGGATGGCTGTTTATCCCTATCCATCCCTACTACATCATTAATATCTCGTTCTAAATAACGTAGTAGGGATGGCTGTGCCAGGCTAGAGGAAGTCTTTAATGCGCATGAACACTTCCATGGGCAAAGGCCACGCCCCGTATGACGTTACCTGTCAAAATACCTTGCTTGCAGTGAGGCCCAAGGTAATTAAATGACAGGTGGAGCCATACTGGGCGTGGCCTCTGCCCATGGAAGTGTTCATGCGCATTAAAGACTTCCTCTAGCCTGGCACAGCCATCCCTACTACGTTATCATTTAGAATGAGATATTGATGCTATAGTAGGGATGGGCATGGATAGACAGCCATCCCTACTACATCATCAATATCTCATTCTAAATGATAACAACGTAGTAGGGATGGCTGTGCCAGGCTAGAGGAAGTCTTTAATGCGCATGAACACTTCCATGGGCAGAGGCCACACCCAGTATGGCTCTACCTGTCAAAATACCTTCGTGAGGCCAAAGGATAAGGGACCTCCCCCCTGAAAGAAAAGGACACTTTCAATCATTCAGCCTTTTGGAGTTTGACTGTTTAGATGCACAACTATGTCTACCTATTTTTGTAAGTCGCTTTCTACAAAGGCGTCCTCTTAATAAACGATAACTAACTAACGATTACACCAGTAGAGGATGTACAGGAAATGTATTTTTTGCATAAATATGGAGACTTGTTGTTTAAATGCGTGTTGTCTTTTTCTATGCAGATGCAGTCATGAAATTTGACCCTAAGGCCACAGAGGGCATCATTAAGCAGCATGCCGCAGAACATCTCAAGCACGCTCCAGCGAGATGGGGAGGTGGTGGACACACACCAGGCACTCAGTAGGGTAGCCGTGTAGCCATGGGTGGGCAGGGGTAGGTGGCCACCACCAAAGGGAAAGCCCCGCCCACACAGAGGCTTTATTTTTGTATTTTAGAGATCGTGTGCTAAGTTCTGGGCAGAAGGACCAGTTGGTCCAGTTTTTGTTTTTCAGTATTACCTTACTGATTGGAAGGTGCAAAATGTGCAGTTGAGGAACTACGTGTCTTGGCAGAGCCACTGAATAACAAAACATGATTGTCCTAGCCTATATTGGTGAAATTAACATGTAGACTTGTATAAAAGCAATAGAACACTTGAGGTTGTGCAATATTGTGTGATATCAGCACTGCTGTGATTGTCTGTGGTACTGCCTACGACCAAATCACAGCAGTGTCGATATCACACGATATTGCACTCCTGCTCATGTTCAATTGCTTTATTATTCCACCTATGTATTACCATATACATACTGTTTTACTCACTCTGTGGAGAAATAAATGTCTCAACTGCAAAGCCCTGAATAGTTTCTGTGTGGGTATGGTGTGTGTGTGTGTGCACATGCACCGTGCGTGCACTACAGAATGAAAGCAAATCAGCCCACTACGATTATTGGGTTGATCTGTCTTAAACTGTATATGTATGATGGATTAATTAATGCAATTTTTACTTAAAATAGGAACAATGTTATATTGTCTTGAAATCTACCTTAGGAATAGTATTAACCTGTGTAGTCCTGCAATTAAAGGACCAGGTTGGCGTAAAAACAAGTCTTTCTAAAAATTCCTCAATTTTCTGAGCTTGGCAAAACAAAAGGTCTCTAGCCCCTTCCTATAATTTATGATTTAAAAACGACGATTAAGCAAAATTTTTAAAAATTCAAAGAAAATCACAGGAATGAGTAAGACTTTTTCAAAGAGACTTTTGCTCAGGAGATTATGCACAAAAACTAGTCGCCATTCATTTTTCCAAAACAGGAAGTATTTTTTCAATGTACTTCCTGTTTTGGAAAAATTAATGGCAACTAGTTTTTGTGCATAAATTCCCAAGCAAAAAGGTATTGGAGTAAGTCTATCTGATTCCTGTGATTTATGAATTTTTAAAGATTTTGCTTAATTGTCATTTTTAAATCATAACAAATCTTAGGGAGGGGCTGGAGACTTACTTTTTGTTTTGCCAAGCTCAGAAAATTGAGGAATTTTTAGAAATAACTTGTTTTTACGGCAACCTGGTCCTTTAATTGACAGAAAATGGGCCACTGTCTGAAAATGGGGGCGTATGCACTGATTAAGCATTATTAAAAAGTGATCTAAAATAAGTTTAAGTTTGATGTTGAAAAGACGTCCAAAATGACCACATTTGGACTAGAATCAGCCCTTATATAGAGGTCCTGTGGATGTCAGAATTGGACGTCCAGAAGACGTCAGAAAAAGACGTCATAAAAACTCACAGTCTGCACCCACCACGGACCAAAATTGGACGTACAAAAATGACCTTTAAAAGACGTCGATTAGACGTCTAAATGTTTGCTGGGGTTGATTAAAACGTGTGCAACTGATACGGTTGGCGAAGTTTTAAATCATGATGAGAAAAACAAGAAAACTGTTCTGGAGCTATTAAAACAAGTGCCATTGTTAGCTAACACGGCAACAAGAAGAGTAGAATTTTTAGTGGAGAAGTGTTTTTCCAATCTACTCACCGATTTGAAGAAAGCAGAGACCATAACACTAGCCATAGACTTGTGCTGTGACAGAACCAATATGGAACAGCTATCTGTGTTCGCAAGATTTTTTTCATGGGAAGATTTTTCGGAAAGAGCCACTTTGTTTGCTTCCTCTGCCTGAGTGCACAACTGGAGAAATCATGTTTAATGAATTAACATAGTTCTTTGAGAAGAATGCCTTGGATGTGAGCAAAATTGTGTCCGTTGTCACCGATGGGCTCCGTCAATGGTGGGACAACACAAGGGCTTGGTAAACAGGCTTGACGCTGTTAACCCAGACCCAGTGCTCGCATTTCATTGCATTATTCACAAATCAGCGTTGTGCACTAAGCTGTGTGGGGAAATGAAAGAGACGATGGATACTGTGATGAGACTGGTAAATTTCGCTCGCGAGAGTTCTAGTCTGCAACATAATAAGAATAATAATCCTTTTCAGTGCATTACTGGAGGAAACGTCAACGGAACACAAGGATATTTTGCTGCATAATGATGTTCGCTGGCTGATTAAAGGCGGTGTGTTGGAGAGGGTGTGCGACCTGCGCCATGAGCTTGTGTCAATTTTGTCCGGACTGCGGAGCCAAAAAGCCCAAGAATAGCAGACGTTTTTAAGTGACAATAGACGTGTTCCCTTATTTACATGCGCCAAGCGTACGCAGATTGTGATGCAAAAAGGGCCCACGAGTCTTGTGTTTGTGTAACCCAGAATTCTTTCTCTTTTGGCCCTCCTAGTCTATAGGGATCTCTCCTGCACGCCCTGCTTAAGATTAGTGTCTCTGCCGTTGTGTTATGGGTGGATGTGTCTTGTGGGAGAGAAACGGAGCCAGGTTCTCTTACCGTGGTAGACTTATTTCCTCGACATCGGAAACAAGCAACCATCACAGGTACAGAACCTTGCAAGATAATGCAATACGTTTTTTTTAACATGCGGTCGACTGAGATACAATCCTTTGGAACATTCATTACAGGCAAAAATAAGCAAGCCAAAAACAAACAAGTAGCAACTAAGGTATTACCGATACTACTAGCCAAAATCACGGCAAGAACACTATTTTGTGTTTAAGGTGCACTACCGCCACCTGCTATGCTGGAGTGTGGGCCAGAGTACTAAAGGATGAAAGGCAAGGGAGAAAAACAAAAACAACAATAATAATAATAACACTAATAATAATAATAATATGTGACAACCCCGGGGTCAGCCCGGCTTCAGCCCCATGGCCAGCGACCCAGCACAGCCCAGAAACGCACCTGGCCTCAATGAGAGGGAGACTGAGCGACACACCTGGCCCCAATCAGAGGCTGATGAGGAGCCCCAGGATAAAAGGGAGCCAGAGACAGTCGCCCGGGGGGGGGGAGAGAGAAAGCTAGAGTTGTGTTGGCTGCCCAGCGTAGGAGCCAACGAAGACGGGAGTCAGCCGGCTCAGACGAGGAGCAGTACTCGTGTTGAACGTTTTTCTCGTGTGTCTTGTGAATAAATGCCCACAGCGGGCTCAACCTGCCGACGGTCCCTGTTTCGTTGTTGGGTTGGGTGCTAAGTTCCCCCGTGGTTGTCACAAATAATAATAATAATGATAATAGCACTAGATCCGCTTCATTATCTCATCTCATCTCACCTTGAGCCGCTTTTCCGGGGTCGGGTCGCGGCGGCAGCAAGCTAAGTAGGGCACTCTAGACGTCCCTCTCCATGTCCCCAGCAACGCCCTCCAGATCATCCTGGGGGATCCCAAGGCGTTCCCAGGCCAGATTGGACATGTACTCCCTCCAGTGAGTTCTGGTTCTACCCCGGGGTCTCCTCCCAGTTGGTCGTGCCTGGTAAACCTCCAAAGGAAGGCGCCCAGGAGGCATCCTAATCAGATGCCCGAACCATCTCAACTGGCTACTTTCGATGCGAAGGATCAGCGGCTCTACTCCAAGCTCCCTTCGGATGTCCGAGCTCCTCACCCCATCTCTAAGGCTGAGCCCAGACACCCTACGGAGGAAACTCATTTCAGCCGCTTGTATCCGCGATCTCACCCTTTCGGTCACTACCCAAAGCTCATGACCATAGGTGAGGATTGGAACGAAGATTGACTGGTAAATTGAGAGCCTTGCCTTCCGGCTCAGCTCCTTCTTCGCCACAACGGTCCGGTACAACGTCCGCATTACTGCTGATGCTGCAACAATCTGCCTGCCAATCTCCCACTACCCTCACTCGTGAACAAGACCCCGAGATACTTGAACTCCTTCACTTGAGGCAACAACTCATCCCCAACTCGGAGGGAGCAATCCACCATTTTCCGGTAGACAACCATGGCCTCAGACTTAGAGGTGCTGACTCTCATCCCAGCCATTTCACACTCAGCTGCAAACCGCCCCAGTGCGCGCCGGAGGTCGCAACCACATCATCTGTGAAGAGCAGAGATGCAATTCTGAGGTTGCAAAAATGGACACACTCCTCACCGTGGCTGCGCCTTGAGATTCTGTCCATGAATATCACAAACAGAATCAGAGACAAGGGACAACCTTGGCGGAGTCCGACACCCACCGAAAACGTGTTTGACTTTGTGCCAAGAATGCAGACACAGTTCTCACTTTGGTTATAGAAGGACCGGATGGCTTGTAGCAACTGCTCCAGTACCCCATACTCCCGCAGTATCCCCCACAGAGTGCCCCGGGGTACACGGTCGTAAGCCTTCTCCAAGTCCACAAAACACATGTAGACTGGCTGATCAAACTCCCATGCCCCCCTCAGCACGTCCGCAAGGATAAAGAGTTGGCCCGTTGTTCCACGGCCAGGACGGAATCCGCATTGTTCCTCCTGGATCTGAGGTTCGACAATCGGTTGGAGCCTCCTTTCGAGCACCCTAGAGTAGACTTTCCCAGGGAGGCTGAGCAATGTGATGCTCCGATAATTGGAGCACACCCTCCGGTCGCCCTTTCTGAATGTGGGAGCCATCACCCTAGTCTGCCACTCCACAGGTACTGTCCCTGACCTCAACGCGACACTGAAGAGGCGTGTCAACCAAGACAGCCCAACAATGTCCAGAGCCTTCAGCATCTCAGGGCGAATCTCATCCACACCCGGCGCCTTGCCACCGAGGAGCTTTTTAACTACCTCAGAGACCTCTGCCAGGGATATGGGTGGGGCTTCCCCTGAGTCTTCAGACTCTACCTCCTCCACTGAGGAAGTGTTAGTCAGGATCAGGAGCTCCTCAAAGTGTTCTTTCCAACGCTCGACAACATCCCCAATCTGACTTCATTATGCCAATTTATTTTAAGAACACAAAGAATGGTTTATATCTCTCCCCCTCAATAGTGAATGAATTCTTAAGATTAAATACTCCCACCCCAAACGTCCTGAGTTCCTTCTTCAGCTTTTCTCTGTGATGAGTATTTCTGGCAGTGACAAATAATATTGTAAACTACTAATAAGACACGTTAGCCCCTAGCTAACGGGTCTGACCCTTTAGCCGAGCGGTTAGTGATGTCGCCTTGTGGTGCAGTACACTCCGTGTCGAATCCTGCACCGGGCAAGAAAATAACCGGTTACATTGGTGGCAGCGGTGGGATGCAGATCCTCAGAAGTCTCTTCGGAGTGCGGGAATAACAAAGCGCGAGGGCGCGCTTCCGGGGAGGGTGACAACTGTAAACTACTAATAAGACACGTTAGCCCGTAGCTAACGGGTCTGACCCTTTAGCCGAGCGGTTAGTGATGTCGCTTTGTGGTGCAGTACACCCCGTATCGAATCCCGCACCGGGCAAGAAAATAACCGGTTACAATATGCTCAACAGTTTCTTCTGAATACGTATTGTAACGTGTACGAATAAGTAGACACGTTAGCCCTTGGCTAACGGGTCGGACCCTTTAGTCGACTGGTTAGCGTTGTCGCTCGCGGTGCGGGAGATACGGGTTCGCATCCCGGCTGTGGCGACGGTTCCCGCGGCTGCCCCCCTGAACTCGCTACATTAACGGCTGTGACGGTCCGGCCGGGGACGCCCTTCCCGGAGGAGGGCGGCAATGTAACGAGAATGAATAGGCTCGGTAGCCCTTGGTTAACCGGTCGGACCCTTTAGTCGACTGGTTAACGTTGTCGCCCGTGATGCGGGAGATACGGGTTCGCGCCCCGGCTGTGGCGGTACCCAGACTGCCCCCTTGAATTCACTGCAGTATTGACCGGAAGGAAGCAAGACCACCACCCAGCGGCCAACTGTAGACAACGGCCCTACATTTGTAAACATTACTACGTTCATCTCGAAGAGATCGTCACAGAGAAATTGATTTAAAACGAAACGCCTCAAAATAGTGCTGTCAGTTGTACAAATCGTAAAGATGGACACGTTAGCCCCTAGCTAACGGGTCTGACCCTTTAGCCGAGCGGTTAGTGATGTAACCTATTTTTCTGGACTTAGCCTGTTAGTGATTTTAAGTTCCTGTTATAAGCTGTTGCCACAGTATATGCCTTGAGCTCTTATTTTGAAGGCTGAAGAGAGAGCGGAAGTACTGTACGCAGTGTTGTTGCTGTGGAGTTCTTTTGGGGGAAGAATCCAAATAAAGTGGTCCTCGTGTGAAAGTGGAACCTCCGTATTTGTTATTTTATAGTTTCATACAGTATAGGCGACACCTGCAAACCCTCGGTTACATTGGTGGCAGCGGTGGGATTCGGAAGTGCGCAGATCCTTAGAAGTCTCTTCGGAGCGCGGGAAGAACAAAGCGCGAGGGCGCGCTTCCGGGGAGGGTGACGACTGTAAACTACTAATAAGACATGTTAGTCCCTAGCTAACGGGTCTGACCCTTTAGCCAAGCGGTTAGTGATGTCGCCTTGTGGTGCAGTACACCCCGTATCGAATCCCGCACCGGGCAAGAAAATAACCGGTTACATTGGTGGCAGTGGTGGGATGCTTGTGCCAACGTCCCGCAAAAGAAAGACGTTTAAATTACCGAAAAGAAAGGTTCGGAGAGTCAGTTAGCTTCTCAGTTAGCCTCAGCTAGCAACGGCGGATCTTCGTCGTGTCGGAAACCCGGCGCGGTGTGTGCACGAAGACTTCACTCATCTTGCTGCTGTCTTCTGAGATAATTGAGGAGCAACATGTGGAAATACGAGGATCTGCTGGACTATAACTACAGAGAGCGACGTGGAGAAAAGCCGTTCGCCAGCAACATGAGGATTGAACTCCCGCCGCCATTTTCCAAAGTTTCCCCCGCTGGGCCAGACAATACGAAGTGGCGGTGAAGGCGCTGGTTGGAGGCACTGGCGATGACTTTGGCTATGAACTGGTGAGAATTTTACCAACGCGTCTAACAAAGGCTGCTTTTCTGCTATGGGATAGCTTGCCAGCTGCCGTTCAGGCGGATTACGCTAAGGTAAAGGAGAAATTGCAGAAGGAGGCCCCAGGGAGAAACAGGACTACTGGACCCCCTGCAACAACCAAGCCAACTCCACAAGTTGGCGGGGTCCCAGACCTGCTAGGAGCCCCTCTAATGAGGAAACACAGAGACGGCGAGGCATGCATTTTCTTTCCCCCAAGAGGGAAGACTCAGCAAACCAGTTGGGAAAAGAGATGTAGTTGATGTTGCGGCCCAAACACCAGCTACAGAACCTATGGGCCCTCTGGAGGGAGGAATGCTTATCCCCTCCCCGAGTAATGCCATGACACCAGACGAGACAGAGCAGCGAACCTCATATGCGAGGGGAAGCATTGAAGGGACTGAAATTAACATATTGGTCGATTCAGGGGCAACCGAGTCGTTTATCAGTGACAATTTCCGCATGTCTGTTCCAGCCCTGCACAAGCGGCCCCTAACAGCGGACTTTATTGCTGCGCGGGCAGTGAATGGACAGATGCTTGACACACTGGGTACCATAACAGTCACACTGCGTCTGGGGAAGACCTCCCGGCAGCATGTTTTCCACGTCATTAGGGAGTCCACACAAACAGCGCTGCTGGGCCTGGACTTTCTTGTCACAAATCACGCCCTCCTGGATTATGCCCGTGGCAAACTGCACCTATGGGACACTGTACTTCCACTTCTGAGTGGCAAAGACCTGATTCCTGAGTGTTGTAATGTTTCCATCGCCACTGTCATGACACTGCCCAACCCCCCACCGAGATGCTGGTGCCTGTGAGTGTGTCCCCACCTGGGCCCGTTGACCAGCTCCCTGACTTTGTGGGCTACTTATCACCCAACCTCAAAGGCAAAAGTGAGTGTGTCATAGCTCACACAGTGACATCTGTGAAAGACGGGGTCGCCATAGTCCGTGTGTTGAAACCTACAAATCAGGACATTAAACTGAGGGAAGGCGTGCACCTGGGGGAGTTTTTCTCTGTGGATGAGTCCGAAATCGTGTCACTCCCACAGGTTCCGACGGAGACTGTCTCTGCCATTTCATCCAGTGATGTGCCTTTTGTGTCACTGGAGGAGTCTCCCGCTAGTCAGCAACAGAAAGCACAACTGGCTGCACTGCTGGCAGAGCATCAGGAGATATTCAGCATATCAAAAGGAGGGACTGGCAAATGCACAGTTATCCAACATCACATCAAGACCGGTGATCATCCTCCTCTACGGCAGCGCGCCTACCGGACTTCACCAGAAAAGAGAGAGGAAACAGACAGGCAGGTGGCCGCCCTGCTGGCTGACGGGGTAATTGAGGAAAGCTGCAGCCCCTGGGCCTCGCCTGTTGTCCTTGTAAAGAAGAAGAATGGTGAGTGGAGGTTCTGCATTGATTATCGTCGCCTGAACAGTATAACCGTGAAAGACTCTCATCCTCTCCCCAGGGTGGACGAGACCCTGGATGCACTGGCGGGCTCCCTGTGGTTCAGCACATTGGACTTCTCTAATGGATACTGGCAGGTCGAGGTCGCTGAGGGAGACAGGGAGAAAACTGCCTTCACTGACTGCCTTTTAATGTCTGCTCTCAATTTGATGGCTGCTTTGGCTATAACTAGGGCCCTACCAAATTCACGGCCGTGAAAATCGCGTCACGGACCGTGAAATCAGCCTCTTCCCGTGTAATTGACCATTTGCCGTGAAATGCAGTGAAATGCAGAATTTAAGTGCGCAACTAGTTTGAGAAACTACTGTGCTGACATGATTGACATTTTGGATGCGCGAATAAAAGCATTCACGTGTCTAAGACATTGATTGGTTAAATGAGCATCCGGGGTGGTCGCAATGATCATTTTTGTTACTAGCATAGTTTGAGTTAGCTGTCGTCAGCATGTTAGCTTAGGCCCTAACGTACTGAAGATGTCGAAATCTAAAACCTCAAAAAACACGACTGCAGACGACAGAGTAATTGAGTTTGGAAAACATATTTTACACGCTGATGGCGGAAAATTATTTTGTACGAGTTGTAATATCTCCTTAGATCACAGTCGACGAGCAACGATTCAGCGTCACTTGGAAAGTGAAACTCATCTCAACAAAAAGAGGGCTGCCGAAAAAGAACCACAAGGTGGAACCAACAAGAAGCAAAAAACAATTTCATCGATGTTTAAGAAAACAACCGAGAGCACCGAGTCTCGACATTTGGCGACCATGGAGCTTGTTGAGGCGTTTGCTAGTGCTAACATACCGCTGGAGAAGCTTGATCACCCGAAACTGAGGGACTACCTTCAACGTAATGTGAGAAATGCGGGCGGTTTACCCAGTGCAAATGAGCTCCGACAAGACTACCTTCCTAAGCTGTTTGACGCACAATTTGAAGAGGTAAAATCTATCATAAATTCACGTGAATCGTTTTCAATTATTTTGGATGAGTCCACCGACGAGCAGGACAATTATGTTTTGCATGTTATTTTCGATTTCATGTCGGACAAGACGGAAGATGTTGAGACTGGAACTCTAACAGCAGTGCTGGCCGACTGTGCTTACTTGGATGCTGTAAACTATACCACTGTTTCACAAGCCATAATTAAAACCCTCACAAAATATGGTGCAGACTTTAACAAAGTATCTGCTTTCATTAGTGACAATGCAACCTACATGACGAAGTCATACAAATCTGTACTCCAGGGTCTCATGCCAAACTCGGTGCATATCACTTGCAATGCCCACATTATTTCTCTGGTGAGTGAGTTGTGGAGAGCTGAGTTTCCTAGAGTAGATAAGTTAGTGAGCTACGTCAAAAAAGTGTTTAAGCATTGTCCCAGTCGCAAACTACACTATCGGGAAAGCATTGCAGAGAAGTCAGGGGAAACGGTGGGGAAAATTGCCCTTCCACCTGAACCAGTGATTACGAGATGGAACTCGTGGTTTCGGGCTGTACAGTATCACGCAGCTCATCTGGACTTTTACGCAGATTTTGTGGAACAGGAGCTCGCACTGACACCCCGAACACAGGCATTGACCGAACTGTTAAATCTTTTACACGATCCTCACCTGAATGAGGAGGTCAAATTCATTTCCAAAAATGCCACTAAGCTAATGGACTTGATCACTTGGTTTGAATCTCGACATGTATTAATTCACAAGGCGCACAACAGGGTCATGGATTTGCTCTTTTGGGCAGAAGCACAGGCGAATGAAATTCACTCCGAGCGTGCAGATTTAAATGCCAGTGCTCATCACTTGTTTTCTGGCATGATACGAAAGATCAGGCAGTATTACTGCTACGGAGACGAGTCAAACGAGAACATTACGCAAAGTAGATTTAAACAACCAGCGGCCGAATTCCTGAAAGCAGTGCGCATTTTTGACCCTGCACAAATACTTATTTTGACGGTGGATTTAAAATCACTCAGCACGGACATTCCTGGATTTGACAAAAACTGTAGGCTGGAATTGCCGAACTACAAACACATCGCACAAGAGGTGGACACAACTTTACCAGTGCTAGCTTTTTGGAAATCCTCCGAATCTAGGCTACCACATCTTGCTAAAGTAGCGTGGCGCTGTCTGTCAATCCCGACGAACTCTGTGGACGCGGAGAGGGCCGTGTCAAAACATGGACAAGTATTTTCATCGCAGAGACAGAGCATGAAGCCAAGCACCGTCGCAGGATGCTCAATGCTTACATTCAACCACTAGTACGGTTATGCTGTGTACAGTAGGCTGGGCTATTAAGGCCCTGTGTGAATAAAAAGTGTAATTTAATCATTGCCGTGAAATGTCGCATTTTTCTTATGGAATCCGTGAAATCTGTGATTTTCGAGAAACTAGGTCCGTGAAATTGAGCGAAATGTACCGTGAATTTGGTAGGGCCCTAGCTATAACATCTTGTGCACTGACACTTTTCAGGGTCTGCAGCTCCCTTTTGAGAGACTGATTTTCTTTGGCAAGTTCCCTCATGGACAAGTTATCGGGATAGAGGAGGAATTTTCCTTTCTCATCAGGGAATATCTGCAAGGCTCCAGCATCTCACTCTCCAGGTTTCGCCTTATGTGCTTCTTGGTTGATTCCTTGACTTGGGCAATGCCTTGGGAGTTCATTGAAGCTACCAGTCTAGAAGAGAGATCAGTCATTGTCATCACTTGAGGATTGCCAAAAAGCTCCATCCTGATGAAGAGGAACAGCTCATTGTATGCCTTATTCACAGCAGCTTCATACTGGGCTGCAGCATCATCATCTTCATTGCTGGCAACCTCTCCTTTGGAAACCTCTTCTTTGGTGTAAAGTCTAGCATGACCTGTGGTAGTGCCCTTCAGCTGCTACAAGGTCTCTACTCACAATGGCAAGGATTCTGCTGTCCCTTTTCTTTGTGGCTGCACTCCTGATCTTTGCATCAGCTCGCAGTTCTCGACACTGCACCAGTACTTCTCTCGTATTCTGTCTCTTGGAATATTTGCTGTTTTTCTGACAAAATATGCACTCTGCATCATAAGTCCTAGATGTACTTGGAGCATGTCGAGCTACTCTCTTAGATTGTTTCTCTTCAGCAGAGACACAACTTTTCTTTTCTTTTGCAAGGAGGCCATCAAGAATTTGCTTCATAGTGAAGATACTGCGACACTTTCTGTGGTAGTAGATTGCTGGAATCTGTCCCTCAGGAATGTCTTTTGCCAGTTTCAAAACTGGTGCATGATTTCGTATCTGAGCTGCCCTGAGCAGAGTTCTCCATGAGTCGACACTTTGTAGTGAAACCAGCTTATCTGTATCATCAGAACAGTGGATAATGCACTCCACCCGTGGGCGCTTTGGTATTGGGTAAAAACTTGCTTGTTCACCAGTGGCCATATTCAGTCAGTTTTCACCTGCCACATACAAACAAATACATGTAACTTAGGTGTATGAACACTACTAAAACAAAGTTTACTTTGCTTCACCAGCGTCATATTACCATTATTTATCTTACATAGCCACAAATAGATACATTACCTAGTTGCTATGCAACAGCTGTATTTTGTCCACATGAGGCCGCTAAAATCAACACAAGATGAAAGTTCCTCGTAGCCACTTTAACTAATCATATTAACATATACATTAAAAGAACATGCTAACATTATGGGAAATTAGCTTACAATCTTCTCCAGAGTGAGACAAGAAGATAGATACCAGTTTCCTCTATATGTGTTTAGTAGAAAGCTATCTGGCTGCACGTTAGCCTAGCTTAGCACAATGAATGGACGTACACAGTACTGGTTATCCTTGGTTGTTGGCCAACTAAGAACTGTCCCAGAGTTTAAGCTAGGCTAATCAGTACCAGGGGTGTTGAAATGCTATATTTGTAAAAATCTGGGCAAATACACAATCGTGAGAGGCACAGAAACAGGTTTCCTGAAAGAAAAATGAAATAGCTGCTCATTTGGAAAGGTTATCATGTATTATTTTACTTCTGTTAGTGTACCAAATAAAATGGCACCAGTGAAGTTGTGTCACCTTGGGTGATATCGATATCTGGTCTGACCCATGGACTAACTGGCTTTGGTCTAGTTAGTTTCTTAGTAATAATGCCCTTCTAATTTAAGGTTCACAATCACCTCACACAATGAAATAGTATGGGTATATTATACATTTCCTGAATCTTTACAGTCCTGTGAGTATTCCAGTTTTTGTGTTTTGTGTCCCTGATATTCCTTGATGCCACAGGGCTAAAAGAAAGTATATAGTTTAGGCGAACATTGCAGAAAGATGTGTGTTATTGACGGGTTGAAGAGCTCAAGTGACCTCTATGTTTGTGAGAAATATCCACAACAGGGCTTGAATGAAAGCTAAGAAGGTCCCCTTTAAAATGATACCAAAGACAATATTATAGAACATTGAAAAATGTCCTGACCATGAGGCTAAACCAGGATATGCACCAGCGTCTAAAATGCAATTTACTTTAGGGGGTGGTTAACTTCATGAGCTGATAAGTGTGATACAGCTGCCACTCAGGAATGGTTATCATACCAAAATATCATCTACAGACATGGATCCTTTCAAAAATTATAAGTAAGTTTTGCCACCTTGAGTGTACCGAAATAGGAAATTTTGGGCTCTGGCCCATGGACTACCTAGGGGGTGGATGAGAGGTAGCTCCCGGTGGCTTAGAAAATTATGGACTGAATATCCCCGCCTCTCTGTTGTTAATGGACTACTCTGCAGGGCGGTGAACTCTCCCCTCACCAGAGATGCTCTGTGTCAGGTTGTCATGCCCTCCTCGGTGGTCCCTGATGTGCTGCAGCATCTGCATGGGGGCTTTACATCGGTACATTTCTCAGTGGAACGTGTGTGGGAACGTGCAAGGAACACTTGCTACTGGCCTTCCGTGTTCAAAGATATTCAACAGTGGTGTGAGCAGTGCATCCCATGTCAAACCCGCAAGGCCCCGGTGCCTAAGCATCATGCACCGATGGGGAGCGTCCGAGCAACTCGGCCATTCCAGAGAGTGGCAACTGACATCCTTGAACTGCCAGTGACTTCTAAGGGAAACAGGTATGTGTTAGTAGTGGAAGACTACTTTACCAAGTATGTGAATCTGTATGCTCTCCCTAACCAAATGGCCCAGTCAGTAGCACAGTGTTTGTTTGAAGACTATGTGCTGGTGCATGGTGTTCCTGAAGTGGTCCACAGTGATCAGGGCCGGCAATTTGAAGCTGAGATTGTTCAAAGACTGTGTCAGCTCCTGGGAATTAAGAAAACACGCACTACACCTTATAATCCCAAATCGGACGGAATGGTTGAACGCTTTAATCGCACCCTCATTGACCAGCTGGCCAAATCATTGCTCGCCTGTGGTGGTGAGTGGGACGATTATCTGAAACAGGTGGCTTTCGCCTATAACACATCTGTTCATGCCTGCACCAACTACACTCCGTATTATCTAACTCACGGACGGGAGGCTCGTGTTCCAGTGGATGTGTTGGTGCCATCTCAGTTGGTGCGTTCGGACTTACCTCTTTCTCATGCTGACTTTGTGGCCTCTCTGGCAGAAAGGCTGGAGACTGCTTTTGCTGGTGCCAGGCAGGGTGGCGCTGATGCTCATGAGAAGCAGAAGTTGTACTATGATGGAACGGTCCGTCACCAGCCGTATGCAGAAGGGGATCTGGTATGGCTGCATAATCCGACAGAGGACCGTATGAAACTTGGGCCCCTTGCTCCCCGCTGGAAGGGGGGAGCAAGGGGCCCTGATTTTCTGTGTTGGGCTCTGAGGGTAAACCTGGACTCACCTATCATATTGGCAGCCCTTTGGACTTTGATGGACAGGGGCAGGTCGTTCATTATGATAGACTGAAACCATACACACTACCGGTGGCTGCTGGGTTTTCAGATAGCCTGCCGGCTTCTCCTCTTCATGCTCCCTCGCTGCTGGACGAGGGGTCGCCAGAGAGGGACTTTGTGGCTGAGGAGCCACTGGCCTCTGGTGACACAGGGACTGTTCGGATTACAGGCACCAGTGAGCCACTACAGACTGTTGCTCGTTCTGGGAGGATTGTGAGAAAACCACTTCGTTTCAAGGACTTTGTCACGTTTGGTTAGCTGTTTGAAAAACAAAAAACAAAAAACATCACAGACAAGTCAATATGACTGTTGGAATTTCTGTTGAATGTTTGTCGGGGTTACTTGACATGTTTTTTTACTGTGATGGTAAATTTTTTTCTTCTCATATGTATAGTATGTCTGGATGCTATGGTGTATCACAACTTTCCGGTGTACGTGGGGCATAGTGTGGCATACTTTATTGAGACTGTGCAGTGACGTGAGGGATAACATGCATAATGTTGTTAAGATTTTGTTTTATGGTGTTGGGTTCCTTCTGGGGTTCTCAGATTTATATGCACTTTTTTTGGTTTCAGTGTGTGTTTTCTGCTTTATATATGTATATTAGGAGGATAGGTTGATAATGTTTTGGACAAGCCTGTGTTTTTTTGCACTTATAGTGTTACTGTTTTGAAAAGAGGACGTTTCTTTTTGTGGGAGGGGAGGTATGTAACCTATTTTTCTGGACTTAGCCTGTTAGTGATTTTAAGTTCCTGTTATAAGCTGTTGCCAAAGTATATGCATTGAGCTCTTATTTTGAAGGCTGAAGAGAGAGCGGAAGTGCTGTACGCGGTGTTGTTGCTGTGGAGTTCTGTTGGGGGAAGAATCCAAATAAATTGGTCCTCGTGTGAAAGTGGAACCTCCGTATTTGTTATTTTATAGTTTGATACAGTATAGGCGACATCTGCAAACCCTCGGTTACAGTGATGTCGCCTTGTGGTGCAATACACCTCGTATCGAATCCCGCACCGGGCAAGAAAATAACCGGTTACAGATGTGTAGCGATAAAAAAAAATCATCTGCATTTTTATCGCATACCGAAAGGGAACACTCCAATCGAAAAACGAAGAGGACAGGCGTGGATTCATGCGATCCGTCGGGAGGACTGAAAGACGTGTCCAGAAGAGCAAATATCAAACGCGAAGATTTGCAGAGAACATTTCATATCTGGTATCAGTTTCTTCCCCAAATAAATATTGTGATTGAAAATGCGCAAGTAACAGCTGTAAATGTGATACTGTCCAGGTAGAGCAACTGTCAAACCAAAATTTGAGTTGTTAATGCCTAGCCTTCCTCAAGTCTGACAACGATTCCATCGACTTTCTCGTGTCACGATGTTAGAGGTCATAATTTGACTCCAGTCTCGATCTCATCACCGTACAAACAATTCAACTTTTGTTGAATACAAACAATTCAACCGTACAAACTATGAGGGCTTACCTCTGATTTGATGAAGCAACATTTGTTTTCCTTCAATAACTGATGGTAAAAGCAGTCTTGGACATGTCCACCAACAAAGTAATCGTATGCTTCTTAAGACTTGAATGCCTTCATTGATTCGTTTGTAAATAGGGTGTGTCTATTATACCCCTTTCACACTGGCCAAAAACCCGCTAACATCCGCCTTCGGTGGTCAGTGCAAAAGGGTACAATCGGCATTCACTCCCAGGTCAAAAGACTCTGCAGTAGACATGGGTACTTACCGGCTCTACCGCCGATCGGCATTGACGTAAACGCGACACCCGGGTGAACGCGCCAATTTGTGCAATGAGTAGCGCCATTGTCCGCGCGTCATAAAATCGCGCCGGCAAGTGAGGAAAAACATTTATTGTTTGTGAGTACGTCTTTGTTCAAGTAGCGCTCGAACATCGTTGTCTACGTTGATTTTTTATGGTTTGAAAGAGAGACTGAAGCACAAGATATAAAAAGGAACGTTAACCACCGTCGCGCTGGCTTCCATGCTGCTTTCCAGTTTACGTCCGTTTTCCGGCGCGTTCGTGACATCACGAACGTCATGACGTCAAAGATGACGCTAAAAAAAAGAAAGAAAGGCAAACTCGTCTGGGGGCATTCAGACCCGGGTCTGCTGGTCTGCTGAATGGATGGATGGATGGATGGATCATGTCTCATCTAAATCTCACAATTTTCCCCTCCACATACACGTGTGGGTCATCGTTTTCTTCAGTGAACAAGATCAAGAACCAGGAAAGAAACAGACTCTCCAATGCACATCTTGGCCAGCGCCTCAGGCTTGCCACAACAGAATACAGGCCTGATATAAGAAAGATTGTTACAGGATTGCCTCATCCTGTCGCTCTCACTTCATTCACTGATTGGTGAATGAACATCCATTTATTTGTCCATTTGTCCATAATCAAATGGTTGGTTTTGGACATTTTGTTTCAATACAAACAATTTTGTGTATGTGTGTTTGACCCTCAACACAGGCTTTAAGAATCCCAGGCCTAAATTATTACTACTACTAATAATAATAATAATTGTAATAGCAGCAACAACCTCGGCACATAAAACAACTTTTGCTGGCACAATGGGGAACCCCCCCCCCCCAGACATTTTGGCGCTTGGTTTGACATGCATGAGAATTCTGGAGTGAGTTGGACGACATGGTGGAGAGGGTACCCAAGGAGGAGAGAGTGGTGATTGGAGCCGACTTAAATGGACATGTTGGTGAAGGGAACAGAGGTGATGAGGAGGTGATGGGAAGGTATGGAGTAAAGAAGAGAAATGTGGACAGATGGTGGTCAATTTTGCGAAAAGGATGGAAATGGCTGTGGTGAATACATATTTCAAGAAGAGGGAGGAACGCAGGGTGACGTACAAGAGTGGAGGAAAGTGCACACAGGTGGACTATATCTTATGTAGAAGGCGCCATCTAAAAGGGATTGGAGACTGCAAGGTGGTGACAGGGGAGAACGTAGCTAGGCAGCATCGGATGGTGGTCTGTAGGATGACTTTGGAGACCAAGAAGAGGAAGCGAGTGAAGACACAGCCGAAGATCAAATGGTGGAAGTTGAAGAAGGAAGACTGTTGTGTGGAGTTCAGGCAGGAGTTAAGACAGGCACTGGGTGGTAGTGAAGAGTTGCCAGATGGCTGGACAACCACTGCAGAAATAGTGAGGGAGACAGCTAGGAAGGTACTTGGTGTGTCATCAGGACGGAGGAAGGAAGACAAGGAGACTTGGTGGTGGAATGAGGAAGTACAGCAAATTATACAGAGGAAAAGGTTGGCAAAGAAGAAGTGGGATAGTAAGAGAGATGAAGAAAGTAGACAGGAGTACAAGGAGATGCAGTGTAAAGCAAAGAGAGAGGTGGCAAAGTCAAAGGAAAAGGCATATGGTGAGTTGTATGACAGATTAGACACTAAGGAAGGAGAAAAGGACTTGTACCGATTGGCTAGACAGAGGGACCAAGCTGCAAAGGACGTGCAGCAGGTTAGGGCGATCAAGGATAGAGATGGAAATGTGCTGACAAGCGAGGAGAGTGTGCTAAGAAGGTGGAAGGAATACTTTGAGGGGCTGATGAATGAAGAAAATGAGAGAGAGAGAAGGTTGGATGATGTAGGGATAGTGAATCAGGAAGTTCAGCGGATTAGCAAGGAGGAAGTGAGGGCAGCTATGAAGAGGATTAAGAGTGGAAAGGCAGTTGGTCCTGATAACATACCTGTGGAGGCATGGAGATGTTTAGGAGAGATGGCAGTGGAGTTTTTAACTAGATTGTTTAACATAATCCTGGAAAGTGAGAGGATGCCTGAGGAGTGGAGAAGAAGCATACTGGTACCGATTTTCAAGAACAAGGGCGATGTGCAGAACTGTAACAACTACAGAGGTATAAAGTTGATCAGCCACAGCATGAAGATTTGGGAAAGAGTAATAGAAGCTAGGTTAAGAGGAGAGGTGACGATCAGCGAGCAGCAGTATGGTTTCATGCCACGAAAGAGCACCACAGATGCGATGTTTGCTTTGAGAATGCTGATTGAGAAGTATAGAGAAGGCCAGAAAGAGTTGCATTGTGTCTTTGTAGATTTAGAGAAAGCTTATGACAGAGTGCCGAGAGAGGAGGTGTGGTATTGTATGAGGAAGTCAGGAGTTGCAGAGAAGTATGTAGGAGTGGTGCAGGATACGTATGAGGGAAGTGTGACAATGGTGAGGTGTGCGGTTGGAATGACAGATGGGTTCAAGGTGGAGGTGGGATTACATCAAGGATCGGCTCTTAGCCCTTTCTTGTTTGCAATGGTGATGGACAGGTTGACGGACAAGATCAGGCAGGAGTCTCCATGGACGATGATGTTCGCGGATGACATTGTGATCTGTAGCGAGAGTAGGGTGCAGGTTGAGGAGAGCCTGGAGAGGTGGAGGTATGCACTGGAGAGAAGAGGAATGAAAGTCAGTAGGAGCAAGACGGAATACCTATGCGTGAATGAGAGAGAGGACAGTGGAATGGTCAGGATGCAAGGAGTGGAGGTGACAAAGGCATTTGAGTTTAAATACTTGGGGTCAACTGTCCAAAGTAACGGGGAGTGCAGTAGAGAGGTGAAAAAGAGAGTGCAGGCAGGGTGGAGTGGGTGGAGAAGAGTGTCAGGAGTGATTTGCGACAGAAGGGTACCAGCAAGAGTTAAAGGGAAAATTACAAGATTGTTGTGAGACCAGCTATGTTATATGGTTTGGAGACAGTGACACTGACGAAAAGACATGAGGCGGAGCTGGAGGTGGCAGAGTTGAAGATGCTAAGATTTTCACTGGGAGTAACGAAGAAGGACAGGATTAGGAACGATTATATTAGAGGGACCGCTCAGGTTGGATGGTTTGGAGACAAAGCAAGAGAGGCAAGATTGAGATGGCTTGGACATGTGTGGAGGAGAGATGCTGAGTATATTGGGAGAAGGATGCTGAATATGGAGCTGCCAGGGAAGAGGAGAAGAGGAAGGCCAAAGAGGAGGTTTATGGATGTGGTGAGGGAAGACATGCAGGTGGTTGGTGTGACAGAGGAAGACGCAGAAGACAGGAAGAAATGGAAACGGATGATCCGCTGTGGCGACCCCTAACGGGAGCAGCCAAAAGTAGTAGTAGTAGTAGTAGTTTGACATGCATGACATGATTTGGCCCTTGGGTAAATCTAACTGAGGAACCCTGGTGCATATGTTCATTTGTGTGTGACACGGCATGCATTCCTCTGCAACAAATAAGTCGCAGGCATCAGTCTAAGGATTGGTATGTGATGTCACTGTCATGCGGAAGCGCTTCTGTTAGCTACACATACAGGTCCGTGTATGGTAGTGGCGTCACTTCCTGATCCATGCCCATTTTATTTCAGACCACAGCAGAAAGCTCTGTTGCGCTTGAGCTTCAGAAATAATTGGGAAAATGTAGCTTGTGTGGACTCTACCGCAGTACTTGATCAATAAAGGGAAAGAGCTTCGCTACTGAAAAGCTATTTGATTCAGAAAACAGCGATGCTACCGAGAAATGTAGTAACGACGCTACTGCCCAGCAGCGGCGTATATTTTTGAAAATGGTTCAAATAATTAAGTTTAGCATGCCAGAGATTTGCCTTTACACATTCTTTTGACTGATAAATGTTGTGTGTGCCAAGGATATGTGATTCTGGATCATGTACTTATTAAATGAATGACTGCAGCAGCAATAGCTCTGCAAAATATGTATGTTTGCTTCTCTGACTGTTTTGGCTGTTGAGTTTCACTTCGTCTAATGTGACACCCCAAGGCAATGTTTTTCCATTTTGTTGATCTCATGCTCAGGTTAGTAACATTTCATTGTATGTAGCTTTGATCAAGCAACCCCTACTCCACTGTTATCTAATCACCCCCTTAGGGAACCACACTTTAGCTCCAAGCAATAGTACATTGAGTCAATTTGATCAATCAAGTCATGACGTTTGTCTGAAAACATCCCCAGGAAACTCCATCTCACATTATAATGCATATTGACATAAAATATTGGAAAAAAAAGCGGTGTTTTCGTCAAACAGTCTATATAGGAGTAACAAATGGTTGATTTGGGTAATGTAATGAATGATTTAGGACAGAAAAGTATTTCATAGTTGATTCATTATAGTGGGCCTTTGTGTAATTGACTACTCAAACTGTGTGAATTCTGGCCCTCCAATCAGATCATAGCAAATTGTGAGCTCGGCAAACAAAGCTATCTAACCTAAATCTTGTTTTATTCTCAGGTTACAAGACTGACCGTTACATACTCATTTCAACACAGCCAAACTTAACAAGTTTCGTTTTCAAAACATGTAACACTATTGTGTAGGAAATTTCTTCACCACTAATAGATCATCAAAGAATACCATTGCATTTCAAACTCACTGGATACTGCCCTCACTTCTCTCACCTTAAATTCTGGCTAATCTTGTACATCTGAAGTCCTCATGATATGTAGTTAAGTGAAACAAAAATAGTGTCCTATTGTAAATGTATATTTGGATGGCATTCTCCTAATCAGACAATAATCCCTTGAGTTTCAGATATAGAATTCTCCACATAGGAAAGTTGATTTGGATCTCACCCGTTTCTTAATGCAACATAATTAAAGTTATCACGAAGTGAAAATATCCAACTGATGAGTAAACCAACCTGTCTGACAACATTGTATAAAATGCCCAAAGAAAACAGGCAGCCGAGTAAAACGTGTAAACTGTTACTCCTTCAAAACTGTTATAATGGTTATGTTGTCATTGGCATAATGGCATTAAGCTGTCACTGGTTTTGACTTCATCCTTGTCTTTGCAATAATAGCGCAGTCACAAAGTCAGTGCTTAACAAATATAATTATGGTTCTTGCACAGAAGGGTTATCATGAAGGTCACAAAAAAGTTTTACTGTTTCACATATGTAAAACATTAAGTGAACAGCAAACTGTAATAGGATATAATGTGCATTTATTTATTCAATCTCCAAACCCTCGTACTTTCTGTCATTTTTTGTGCCAAAAACAAAGCTCAAAACACATTTTTTGTAAACAAACGTCAATAACATCACATGCCAGATTGAGCGAGTCTAATCTGTCGATAAAGGCTTGCTTGATGGGTAAGTTTTGGCAGACTGTATTTTGATACACGAGTTGCATGAGAAAATCCATGCTGTTACAGCTGTCAGTGTCCATTTCACCACTCAGCTTTAATCCGCCTCCAGGTTGATGTTGTTGCCAAACTTGGCATAAAGTTGGACCTTAAGATCGCTTAACACTTGCTGTATCGCTGACACTTTTTCTTCAAGGTCCCTGATCTCGTGCTCCAGTGCTTCCTGTGAATTAAAGAACATGCTGTAACGTGGATGTAACGCTCAAGTTTGAACATAACCACTATTTGCCCTTCAAATGTCAAAAGATAATTGGATCAAAAAAACATCTCACTGAGCCAATTTTAAGAAAGACCCCTTGCAGCTGTGGCGTCGAAAAACACAGGACATTTGGAAGACAATTGACAAACCTGCCAGCTATTTTTTCTCGTTTCTATAATGGTTTAATCTCTGTGTGAGAGCATGCCACCCAGTGGCTGAGGTTCTTAGTACACTAATGACAACTGATTCCTAACAGCTAAAAATGTAACTATGAAATCTGTTCCGTTTTCATTTCCTGGTGATCTACAGTTCGATCATAGGAATTCTTTGCAAACATGAAGATGACAACCACTTTAGAGATGTGCCTCAGGATACTGATTCTTATCTCCAATCATCAGGAACCCTTACACTATAGGCCCACCTTAGCAGCTTCCAGCATCTCTTGTGTTTCTTCCTGGGTGTGGCTGATAAATACTTCACCAACTTGATAGGGGATCATTAAGGAGTCATCATCAATCATCATGAGGTCATCACTTGAATCCTGGATGTTCTGCAGGGATTTCTAAATAGAGAAATTAATAGAGCATTTCAGTGTTTATGATCATTAAACAATCTATATTACATTTGATGTATGAACAAAATTCATATTGCAATACCATAAAAAAACTCCATAGTGATGATAATGAATACAAAGCTATAATTTATATTTTTGGGTTACGCGATTTGAAAGCTTTAACTGATTAAAAAGGTTTCTACTGTATCAGAGGCATTTTTAAAATGTTCCCATTCTTCTTTCTAGATCAAAATAATATGATCTGCCTAGATCTTCATTTTCAGATAAGATTTGACTCCCCGTTCAAACCAGTGTTCCCCACTACCAAGGATTCCTTGATAGCGTTGGTTTGAACGGGGAGTCAGAGGCCATCAATGACCATTACATTACATTACATTACCGTCATTTAGCTGACGCTTTTATCCAAAGCGACTTACAATAAGTGCATTTAACGTAGGAAATCAGGAGAACTACAAGTCATCAGAGGTCATAAGTGCATCTAAACAAGCATCTAAGAGCAAAACCAGTGCTTAAGTAAAAGTGCAAGAAAGACTTCTTTTTTTTTAAATGAGTGAATACAATAAGTGCTAAGAACAAGTAACAGGGTAGTAGTTCTTAAAGAGGTGAGTTTTCAACCTGCGCCGAAAGATGGGCAGCGACTCCGTTGTCCTGACATCAGTGGGGAGTTCATTCCACCACTGTGGGGCCAGGACAGAAAAGAGCCATAACCGGGTCGATCGGCAGCAAGGGCCTCTAAGCGACGGGGCAACCAGGCATCCCAAGGCAGCAGAGCGAAGTGGTTGGGCAGGGGTGTAGGGGTTGACCATGGCCTGGAGATAGGAAGGAGCTGTTCCTTTCACTGCCCTGTAGGCTAGCACCAGAGTCTTAAACTGAATGCGAGCAGCTACTGGGAGCCAGTGTAGGGACATGAGAAGGGGAGTTGTGTGGGAGAACTTAGGGCAGTTGAACACCAGATGAGCTGCAGCTTTCTGAACAAGCTCCAGAGGTCTGATGGCCGACGCCGGGGTGCCAGCAAGGAGGGAGTTGCTGTAATCCAGCCGGGAGATGACCAGAGCCTGGATGAGCACCTGTGCCATCTTGTCGGTGAGGAATGGGCGAATCCTCCTAATGTTATAGAGGAGAAATCTGCAGGAGCGAGCCACTGATGCAACATTTTCAGCAAATGACAGTTGGTCATCCAGGATCACACCCAGATTCCTCACAGTCCAAGTTGGCATCACTATGGTGTTGTCAATGGTGATGGCCAGGTCTCGTTGCAGGCAAACTTTCCCCGGGAGGAACATCAGCTCTGTCTTGACCATCACTGAACCAAGGCAGGGGCTAAGGGTACATCTTTCACCATCTTACAATGCTGTGATTGCAAACATTCCCAAATCCTCTGTGAACAGTACATACATATTGCCAGTGAAACTCTAGTTAATGCTCACGGCAATTTGTATATGAAACCAATCGTTGTTTTCGGTCGTTATGCCACTGTATTGTTTATAAGGCTGGGGATACCTGCAGTCAGTTGAGACCGACAAGGTCACTTAGATGAGTGATGAAACAATTCTCTCTCAATAAACATTGTGTCCAGATGAACTGATTCAACTTTCTGTGATCCTTAAGTTAATTTTTTCCAACAGTAGCCAGCCAATATAGTAATCAACAAAGATATATCACCCTAGAGCTGAGGAATACCCCTCGCAACAGATAAATCAAATAAGTGGATGTAACCATGTGTCACTGTGTTCAGATAATTAAGTACATAAACTCCCTATATTTTTCAAGACCTGCCCAAGAATTATGAATGTCTTGTGATGTCAGTCAGTGATGTAGTAGACATAGATCACGTATACCATATTTATGCAGGCAAACTCATTAGGTCCTAAGATACACTATACAGAAGTTGACGATGCTTACTTTTTTAGCTTCTATCTCTTCTCTGAGTTCAGTCATTCGATTTGTACTCCTTGCAAATTTGTTGATTTTCTGCTGGTCTTCGAAAGTGACATTGACATCTTCAACTGCCTGTGAAAGAAAATGGAAACCGTCAACAAAAACACCAATAAACCAAGCCAAGCCTGCCTAAAGGTTATGTCGTGAATGTTGTTGATTGCTATTAAAGTCTATAATGGGATTGCCGGGTTTATCACTCGCTTACTGACCAGCACAAGCGTCAACACGTTAAGTCAAAACTTAATTCAAGGCATAGTTTATTTGAACGGCACAAACGCTAGATCCCAATTCAGTCCCTGGGACTTCCCAGTCACATTATATTCTACAACAGCCAAATATAGAATGACTCACAATGTACGACGCCCGTCAATAGACCCCGATTCGGGATGAGGTAAAAAAAAAATTCAGAAAAATATGAGCTAAAACCATCATCTTTGCCATCCAAAGGAGTTGAATCAAGTGCAACTGGGCTTGGTATATATCCGTGAAGACGTTTCGCCTCTCATCCAAGAGGCTTCCTCAGTTCGTGCCTTTCTGACTAGGCCAAGCTAGTCTGGTCTAGTCTTCGCGGATATATACCAAGTCCAGCTGCACTTGATTCAACTCCTTTGGATAACCATGACCTGGATGAATGAGAACATTCACAGACACGTCATCTTTGCCGTTATCACCGTTGTCGTTAGCATTAGGGCTAGCGTGTTACCTTCTCTAACAACATCGATACGCAAGACAGCGTGGTTAATGGTTCTGCGTGAAACAATAAAATGAGTCAGTTTATTTGATGCACAGCTGACGTCAGTAACCAACAAAAACATCGAAATAGAGCAGGGCGTTTTGATTCATTGATTTTAACTTACAACAGTTCCCTTCATGGTGGCCGCCATCATGCCTTCCTGGCCTCAAAGAGGCGTGTAACGAAAACACAATCGGCATTACTGTCACCTAGCGGATTGGAGAGTTTATAGCCGCAAGTCAAATCCAAAACATAGCTCAGTCAGTTTTGTCTGAATAAAAATGTTTTTTTCACATAATTGAATTATTTTAATTTTCTATTTTTTTTTAGAAATATCAACTCATTATTGAAATGTATAGCCGTTAGTGTACATGTGGACAGTAACTAAGTTAAGAAATGGGATTAAATTCCAGGTCACCGAATTTAGCCAATTTAAACAATGATTCATCCTCAAAAAAATGTCTTCCAACGCTTAAAAACAGGCATTCGTCATTGCGACATATTAAAAACTTGTTGCAGATCAACCGGAACTCTTGCTCGGTAAATATTTCTACAGCAAACAGTACTGCACCCAAGTTCAAATATTTACTGAATGCATCTGGGAGGCTACAGACATTTTACTCAGATTTACATGCAAAGAAAGATGCAAAGGAAAGGGTAAGGAATGCAATTTATTTTGCTGATACCAGACTGACTAGGCTGTAAAAGCCTAATATATAGCCTGCCAAAGACATGTGACAGCGGCCTACCAACTTGGTGTACAAATTGTTTAAACTGAACTTGTGAGCAAACTATTATTTGTTCTGTTTGCACAATTAGCACAAGTGGTGGGTAGTTCTGTTGGGGAAAATCCTTTTACTTGATAGTAAATTACTGAAAAGAGTTTGTTTAGCTATGGGCCACCATGCCTTGCATAAAGTCAAAAGTTCATAGTAATAAAAGGGGAATCCAACTCCCACCCTAATATGCAGACTATAGGCTACAATGGAACTCTGTTCATGGTACTGGGTTTATTTGCCATCAGAATGAATGGAATAAATGCTACGCTGTGTTTGGTTTCGTTTACAAATTTCTATGAATTCAGATCACAACAAGACACTGATCATTTATCAGTTTTACTTCCACATACCCAAATTTATCTTTCTTCGTGTTATGCAATGTCTAAATACCTTTCAGCAATTTGTCTCGAATTGTCCTTAGTCCTTAGTGTTGATTCGGAAAAGGCCTAGGTGTAACCAAATACAGTGTCGAGTATCGGGAAAATTCTGTGCAAAGTTAGAGCGTGTCATCCACAGCAAATCTAAAAAAAGTCTTGTGCTGCTAAGTTTTTTCCTCACAGAAACAATCAAAACAAGATCAGGGGGAAAAGAAAAAAACAACAACAATGAAACCAGCAGATTAATGGGGATGTTTTATAATCAGTTTGACTTTGATCTCTGCAAATCTCTGATAATGATGCATTGACAGGGTCTTCGATGAAGACACCTGAATGTGACTATATGCACGTCTCTCTGGGTAATTGATTTCATTATAGATCTCTTTGTGTGTCTTGATTGTGAGGCACTGCTGAATCACAATAGCTGCTGTCAGTCTTGAGGCAAATCAATCTTCTTTTTTTTCACGAAACATATTAAAGGCACGTAGTGTATTTTAGGGTATATACGGAGGGCTCTATTGTTTGATCAACAATAAAATGAAACAAACAAAACAAAACAAAACAAAACCAAGGGTGATCATATTTCTGACAAATAAGATGCTTCAAATATATTTCTTCTCACGGGGCTGAAATGTATCCTTAAAATGAAAGTGGCTTTGATTCATTTGTGCCAAAATGGTTCCAATCCACCTTTTCGTTTGGTAACAGCTGGAAGAGTGCCAGGCCGAGCAAATAACCACTGGCTCAGCTGAGCCTCGAATATCCTTTGCACACATCCTGTTTCTTCCCGGCCACATTTATCAACAAACCTGTACTGCCCTGTGCCACCTCATTGCCTACTACAGAGCTCATGATTAGGCTATAAGCTCATCATAATGCTGGAGGGTCATTTTCAGAGGATTCACTGATCCATTATCATGAGTAAATCACAGATGCTTTCACAAAGAGTGTTGTAATTCTTGTTGGGTGATGTCGGACTTGTCACTGAGGGAAATACAATTGATCATGAAAAGGGAGTCCCACCCATTCCAAGCACACATACGGGACACTGCTGTTGACTATATATACACAGTTGAGCAGGTAGCCACCAGGTCCTTTCCTTTGAGAGACAGTTGCCAAATTTTTTCATCAAGAGAGGATATAGTGTGTTCAATTTGCTGACGAGACAGAAGGTAATGTGTTACATGTGAAGTACTGTTAATTTTTAGATGATAGAACACGAGTTTGCATGTTTGTCCAACTTTGTTGCTGATTTTTCCTACTCATTTATTTTCCAATGCAAGGCATGGTGTGATTCACATATGGGCCATTTCTGCTTGCTCCTGTTAAACCTTTACTGAGCAGCCTGTTTCCATAGGTCTCTGTTCAGCAAAAGATGGGCCAGGAGAATTCCAAACTCAAAGATGTAGCTAAGGTAAAACTTTCCAATTTAAATACTGATAATCAATAATTTAAAAAAAGTGCTTGAAAATGTGAAGTCAATCTACTCTACCATACTTTTGCCTTAGTACCTCAAGACGAGTTGGTGGTGAGATGAAGGCATCCAGCAAAGATCAGTCCTACAGAAGTCAACAACGCCTCTTGTTTGAACTGAATAGCTAGCAACGTGATAGACAATTTACTCTTTTTTTCCTTTTTTTTTGTAGAATGGGAAAAATCACAAGAAGCATGAAAACGGAGAGGTAAATGGCCTTGCTTTAAACATCACATCCAATGGTGTTGAGACTGATGGTAAGCACATGGCTTTCTCTTTTTTCTCTTTCTTTTGACAAAAATTACATGTGCAATAACATACAGAAAGATCATCAGAGTAATGAAAGGAAACTAAAAACTGCAAAATGAAGTAAAAATGTGAGACAAAATAACAAAAGAGATGAAAGTTGCAACAGTGCCGCCAGTAATCATGTGTACATGTATTTCAACCATACATACACTGACCACATCATGTGAAATGTTGCTATAATATTCAAAAATCTGTGATCATGAGAGGTTTGGGTCTATGGTTATAGATTAAATTGCATTGAAGCAGCTGCAGAAGTTTTAACTTGATTCCACCTCATATTTAAATCTACCCTCTGTTGTGGTTTATGTGAGAACAGACAGGCCCACTGACTGGTGTAAAGAGTTGACATTGGCATGACAAAATAACCGGAGCACTTTTGAGTTAGACCCTCCTAATACTCTGTAAACACAGCAGACTCCTAGCTATACTGGACATGGTGTCTCACAATGTTAATTATGGGCGTCGTCAGAGATGTGGACAAGGTGCAGCTGTTTGATCTGTCATTGTGTAGTTTGTCTCACTGCATCAACAATAATGTGATTGGATTCCCAAAGGCTCTTGGAGTTTGTCTTAGAGCTAATATTAATCTTGGACTGTTAAAGCTAATGTCACTCTATTCAAAACAGACTAACCCATGTTTGCTTCTTGGAGCACATCAGAGGTAGAATAAATTCAATATTGCTCAGAAGGTGATTGACGTTCAAGGCTTTAAGTTGTATTATCTTCACATATATTAATATTACATGTACTGATAAAGAATTTTAAAAGAGTCAGAATGATTTTATTTCCTGTTATTTTACTGTATATTGCCATAATGAATTTAACCAAATGATTTGAAATAATAATTGACTCTTCTTTGCAGTTACCAATGAGACAGCAGTTCATCAAAATGGGGAACTCGTCTCAATAAACCCTAAAGCAGAATCGAATGAGCCTGACTTTGAGATAGTTGAGCCAGACTGCAGCAATGCTGACACTCAAGTCATCGCTGAGAGCACCGACTCTACTGATAAAACAGAAGTCAAAGAAATTAAAGTGGAAAAAGTTAAGCTTTTTGACAAAATGTTCAAAAAGAAACCAGTGCCACCAATGAGCGAGGAGAGTAGTCAAGAAAAGGAGAACTTGGGTGAAGATCAAATGGATACAGGTTCTCCTGCCAATGATCCACAACCTGTAAGTATAGTTTTTTTGTTCATTTTGTGTTCACTTCCAATCTCTTTCATCTCATTTTCCTCTCAAAAATCTTTACAAATGAATCAAACTTTCATAATTTTTTATGATTATTGACTTCAAATTGTTGATTTCCTTAGTACCACAATCTCTTCTGAACATATTGCAAAAAGACTATAAAATAATTTGTGTTGTTTGAGCAATGTAATTACACTGGTTTCATTGTCTCTTTGTACACATGGTCACTCACATTTATCCCAGATAGAAAACCTCAAACTACATTTCATTTAACGTGAATGTCAATTTTCATGATAAAGGAGTCATATTCATGTGAAGAAGATGTCCCCATTGACATCATCGAACAACCCACGAGGTGTGAAGGTCCAGGTCACCAAGCTGAAACATCAACACAGACAGAGAAAATACCTGAAGCAGATATTTCAACACAAACTGAAAGTGTGTATAAGGATGATGACAACACAACGACTGAAAATGCAAACCAGAGGAATGCAACAGAGCTGGAAACCACTGCAGAACTATCAGAGGACAAATCTGCTGTCATTATTGTTAATGAACCTGTCACAGAAATTGGAAATGTGGAGGTCATGGGCAACCAAACAGAGGTCAGCACTGATGAAGTGCTCACCGAAGGGGGTGACAAGGTGTGTAAGGATGGCATGTACAGGGCAGAGCTGGTGGAAATCACAGAAGAGCTTAAAGTCATCCACATCATCAGTAGAGAACCCGTGGGAGGAAGTATTTACACTGTTGAAGAAGCTGAGCCAGAAATTGCCATAGAATCAGGATTTACCCCAAGTAAAGATGATATAGAAGATGAAGTGGGTTCAAAGGTACAAGATGAGGTGTCTGAAGATGTGCCAAGGGAAGAAACTGCCAGCCAACCCAAGGAGAAGACTATGCTTGAAGTGGACAAATATTCTGCTGATGAAATTTGTGAGGACGGCTTGAGTTATACCTGTAATCCCTCTGTAGACATGTCAGGAATTGATGAAGATAATGCTGGAGAAAAAAATGATGTAACTGAACTTGTGTCAGTTGATGTGAAGCTATGGAAAACCACTGAACCTGAGCCCAACTCTATCAATTTTGAGTTAGCTAGAAAAGTCCTTATTA
The DNA here is from genome assembly GCF_029633865.1 of Lampris incognitus. Taxonomy (NCBI): domain Eukaryota; kingdom Metazoa; phylum Chordata; class Actinopteri; order Lampriformes; family Lampridae; genus Lampris; species Lampris incognitus. The sequence continues at coordinate 24,698,794 of NC_079212.1, read as the reverse complement.
GCTCCCTAGAAAAACAGCCAATTGGTGAGATGATGGAAACTATTTCTGAGATTGTCTATGAGGAGCCAGAACCAACACCAGCCACTGAAGATGTGTCTGTGGGAGAAATGTTCTCCCCCAATGAGCTAAAAGCTCACACAGAGTCTGAATCTACCACTGAAGATGTCGTCATTGATGATGCAGTTACAGAGAATAAAGTGGAGTTTAGTGAAGATGTACCAGTGATGAGCGACCAAGCATTCAATGAGCCCTCTGGGGACTGTGCAAGAATAATCTTAGAGAAACCCTCTGAAGATGGTGTAAGCCCTACCTATGAACAAGAAGTCCAAGTACCCCCTGAATTTAATCCTGAAGAAATGATCACCAGTGAGGTTATTACAGAAGAGGAGGTTGAAGCTGCTGAAAATGTTATAGCTGATATGGGACCAGAAACAGCAGATCAACCAGAAGTCAGCCCAATTGCTGTTGAAGAGCCTGTCATTCCTGTAGAAGAGCCTGTAGAAGAGAATGTGAGCCCTTCTATCAGTGAAAAAGTCCCTGAGGTGTTGGGATGTATAATACAATCAGTTGTTCAGGCCATTTCAGAGAAGCCTGTAATTGCTGAAGGAGCTACTGAAGATGCAGTTGAAATATCTGAAGATGTTCCATTTGATGTGTCACCAAAGGAAACCTTTGAAGAATACAAGACACTTGATTTAGTTCCTGAGGAGCCAGTGGAGGAGAGTATTGGCCCAGCTGAAAAGCTGATGGATGGTGCCAATGACGATTTAAATGTGAAACAGACAATTGCTACAGAAGAGAATATAAAGATTAAAGAGATGGCAATTTACATAGAGACATTTACTGAGGTGACTTTTGAGTGCAATGCAGTGGTTCCTGAAAATATTGTATTGGGGCCTATTGTTGAAGAACTGCCATCCAGAAACAAAACTGATGCACCTTGTGAAGATGTGCAGCTAGATGAAGGATCTGATGCAAGTTCCATCATGCTTAAAGAGGTTCTGATAGAGAGTGTTCAACAGCCAGAAGAGGGGACCTTGGAAGAGGTTGTGGAGTGTGGTGTTGAAAAAATAAACATTACTGACAATGTTGTTAGTGTAGAGCCAGAAAGTACCGAAGAACCTGTTGCTACCACTCAAGACGAACAAGTGGAAGAAAGCATCGAGCCTCCTGTTGAAGAGTCAGAGCTTGAAGAGACAACAGAGTGTATCGAGACAGTCGATGAGGCAATTTTAAATGTCACCACAGTGGCCTCTGAAAATATAGGTGTTGATGAAGTGATGTCTGCAAACCAAAATGAAGTTCCTCGTGAAGACACACCACTAGATGAAGGATCTGAATGTAGTCCAGTCACTGTTGATGAGCTTCTGAAAGAAGATACATGTGTAGGCTTGCAACCAGATGAGAGATTTGAGTCAAGTTCAATCATGCATAATGAACTTACAAAAGACAGTGAAATTCAACCAGAAAATGAGAGAGTAATTTCTGAAGAGGTTGTGGAGGGTGTTGGTGAGGAAATCAGCTTTACACTGGATGTTGTTGAACCTGAAACTTGCCTTGACACTTCAGTTGAGATGGCAACTGAGGTTAGTATGGAGAGAGAGATACCAGAGGTGGAACAGGGTGAATCAGGTCTTAACAACACAGACCTCATATATGAGACACAAAGCACTGAAATGACTGAGTGCAACTCAGACACCGTTAGAGCGCAAGAGTTGCAAGAAAAAAGTGCTGAACCTGAGGAAGCAATAAATGCCCTTGTCACAGAGGCTGAGCAAGACAAAATGGTGGCTGTGATGATTCAGTTGCAGTCGGCATGTAAATCAGTGATTGGGGAATCATTGTACAGGCTTGTCAATATTGAGATGTCATCAATAGAGTACAATAGTATTACAATCAAGTTGGCTCTAAAGAAAGAAGAGCAGTAACATGTTGAGAAGAAAAAGTCCATATCTTTTGAAAAATGTCTGCTAACCTCTCTCCCTTGTCACATGTGTGGTATATTCATATCATACCATGCACTGTTAAACTATTTCTCTTCATTTGAACATTTTCCATTTGTAAAAACTATCAGCATGGCCATCACTTCACGTTGTAAATTGTGTCAACATTTTTCAATAAAAAATAAAACACCAAGTTTACAGAACGGAATTGTTACTTTTTCCTGTTTTTGTTAATGTTTTAGCACCAATGGCAACCAGTTGTTAGTAGTCAGTGATGAAATTAGATGAATTTGAATTTGAGGAAAAAAAGGGCAAAACTATATCAGGTAATGATTTAGATTAAGTACATTACACGAAAACACTCATTACATAGTTCTGTAGATATGCCATATAACTGATCCAGTATGAGTCATAAAGGTTTTATTCATATGTATGATTCCACCTCGCAGGCTGATTATTCTTGTGTTAGGCCTACTTGTCATCTTGACTGAGTACTCGGCTCTCCAGATGTGGTATTCAGCTCTCCAGATGTGGTATGGTATAATCATACCACATCTGGAGCATGATACAGATTGCATACAGCATACAGCAACAGAAGACATTAGTGGGAGCAAGAAACCAGTCAGCAGGCCTAAATCAAGAATTATCAGCCTGCGAGGTGGAATCGTAACATATGAATAAAAGCTTTAGGACTTATAGTGGATCAGTTATGGTGCATCTACAGACTGTCTATAGCTGTGTAATGCGTGTTTTCGTGTAATGTAGCTAATGTAAATCATCACCCTATATTGATCAATCTGATTTTGTACAAAGTCAAAATGATAGAAGAAATTGCATTTTCATTTAAGAGCTATGTGTGATTTCAACCAGGGACCGATGATGAATTAACATTGTCGAATTGAAGCTGTGGCTCGGTAGAATTAATCTTAAAACACTTAATGAGGAAGTTTGATCAGCTCTTTATTATAAAGATGCTTACAATTGCCACAAAGCAAGGTATTTTATTTTTCTAACATTTCTCAGAGACATTGTTGAATATCAATGTGTGTGTGGGGAGGAGGGGGGGTTGGGACGTAGACATTAATAAAAGGGTGATTGTTGACGACAAACCGAGTAGGCAGAGGCATGGTTGGAATTGCTCTCCCATCTCAATGCTGCGATTAACACACTCAGCGCTTCCATATCAGCGCCGCTACTCCAACTCATTCTCAAAGGCCTATTCTTTGTGGTGGTGTATAGGAGCCAGCTGACATAGAGCAAGACTCAGAAACATTTAAGGGGCCAAAAAGTTTGTCTCTAGACCCTAGTCCAGAGGGGAAAAAAAGTCACGATACTGACAAAGAAAGCAACCAACTCGAGGAGCGTCCAGAGGAGAGTTATACAGAAGAGAATCCAGTTATGAACTTCTTCAAATCACTAGTAAGTGTAAAAAGTTTTCTTAATGTCTTTTCTTAATAAGCGATTTTCAAAGAAATGTGAATCAGTTTATCTGGACACAACGTTTATTGAGAGAGAAATGTTTCATCACTCATTTAAGTGACATCTTCAGTCTAAACTGACTGCAGGTATCTACAGTCAGTTTAGACTGAAGATCTCACTTAGATGAGAGATGAAACGTATCTGTCAATAAACATTATATCCAGATGAACTGATTCAACTTTCTTTGATTTTCTTACCTGGATTATTGAGCATGCATAAAGCCAAATAAGGAATTTTGCTTCTGTAAGCTTATTAGACCGTCATTACTGCTTGATAAGTAAAATTGAGGTTCTGATATAAATGAAAGGAACACCACAAAAAAAAGAGTCCACCCCAAGTTTTGTGGCTAAATGAAATCAATCTATGAATTAATCACTGCTTGAAACCTAAAGAAATCCTACTTCTTGGGATAACCTGCCTTGCTCCTTTAGCAAGCAGAAGGTTTAAGATGCAGAACAATAAAATAGAACCTCATCAGTGAGGTCGGTCTTTAAGTTGGATGGTTACTATACATCAAAAGTATTTGTGAAGGGACCTTGATGATAATGAAGGTATCCGTAAAATCTATGTGACAGTGACAGTGCCTGATGGAAAAGAGTACAAGAGGCTTTTGTGTGTTCCTCTTCATCATGCCTTCCATTTGGAGCCATGCCTCTTTAAAGAGTTACCATAGCCCCAGCCCCATGCTAATCAAGCCTTTGAACATGCGGGAATGTGATGGCCTATTGTTCGGCCCCTATATGTGAGCTCACAAGGGACGCTTGTGCGATTGGAAGTTGAGATGTGTGAAGATAAAGCACGGGAAGGCCTACGCCATCTCCGGAGCACAATGGCTGTCACAATGACAGCGCATGTACTGTATGTGCTCTGTCAGGGAGCTCTGTGCACCCTGTGTGCCCCAGCTAATTTGTCATAAAGGCCTGTGTCTGCAGCGCCGACAGGCATCTGTTTTATCCACATAAATATTTTTCTGTTCCTCTTCGCTTTATCCCTATCCATTTGTGCTAACTCACTGATTGCAAGCTATTTTTGATAATAAACATAACGAACCAATGTTTTCATTTTTAAAACTCAATGGTAATACTTTTTCTTTTTTGTCTGTGTGTATGGCACCAAAAATATATTTTCAGGCAATTCATTTTTGTTCCCTTGTCCCACAGGTGACTCCCACTAAATCATCCAAAAAGGAAACAGCTACTCCTGATGCTGCAAGAGAACAGGTGAATACATGTTAGGTAACCTCAGTACATTACATGAGCTAATTGTACACAGTCCTAAATGGGAACATGACTATGTGTTGCTTAGTAAAGGATTTGATCGTCTCTCATTTGCTGTATATAACTACATATACAGTGCATCTGGAAAGTATTCACTCCCCTTCACTTTCCCCACATTTTGTTATGTTACAGCCTTATTCCAAAATGGATTAAATTCTTTTTTTTCCTCTCATCAATCTACATACAATACCCCGTAATGACAAAGTGAAAAAGGTTTTGTAGAAATTTTTGCAAATTTATTAAAAGTAAAAAACTGAAATATTGCATGTACATAAGTATTCACACCCTTTACTCAGTACGTGGTTGAGGCACCCTTGGCAGCGATTACAGCCTCAAGTCTTCTTGGGTATGAAGCTACAAGCTTGGCACACCTATATTTGGGGTATTTCTCCCATTCTTCTCTGCAGATCCTCTTGAGCTCTGTAAGGTTAGATGGGGAGCATCGCTGCACAGCTATTTTCAGGTCTTTCCAGAGATGTTCAATGGGGTTCAAGTCTGGGCTCTGGCTGGGCCACTCAAGGACATTCACAGACTTGTCCCGAAGCCACTCCTTCGTTGTCTTGGCTGTGTGCTTAGGGTCGTTGTTGTGTTGAAAGGTAAACCTTAGCCCCAGTCTGAGGTCCTGAGCGCTCTGGAGTAGGTTTTCATCAAGGATCTCTCTGTACTTTGCTCCATTCATCTTTCCCTCAATCCTGACTAGTCTCCCAGTTCCTGCCACTGAAGAACATCCCCACAGCATGATGCTGCCACCACCATGCTTCACTGTAGGGATGGTATTAGCAAGGTGATGAGAGGTGCCTGATTTCCTCCAGACGTGACGTTTGGCATTCAGCCCAAAGAGTTCAATCTTGGTTTCATCAGACCAGAGAATCTTGTTTCTCATGGTCTGAGAGTCCTTTAGGTGCTTCCTGGCAAACTCCAAGTGGGCTGTCATGTGCCTTTTACTGAGCAGAGGCTTCCGTCTGGCCACTCTACCATAAAGGCCTGATTGGTGGAGTGCTGCAGAGATGGTTGTCCTTCTGGAAGGTTCTCCCATCTCCACAGAGGCATGCTGGAGCTCTGTCAGAGTGACCATCGGGTTCTTGGTCAACTCCCTGACCAAGGCCCTTCTCCTCCGATTGCTCAGTTTGGCTGCGCGGCCAGCTCTAGGAAGAGTCCTGGTGGATCCAAACTTCTTCCATTTACGAATGATGGAGACCACTGTGCTCTTCAGGACCTTCAAAGCTGTAGAAATTTTTTTGTACCCTTCCCCAGATTTGTGCCTCGATACAATCCTGTCTCGGAGGTCCACAGACAATTCCTTTGACTTCATGGCTTGGTTTCTGCTCTGACATGCACTGTCAACAGTGGGACCTTATCTAGACAGGTGTGTGCCTTTCCAAATCATGTTCAATCATTTGAATTTACTACGGGTGGACTCCAGTCAAGATGTAGAAAGATCTCAAGGATTATCAGTGGAAACAGTATGAACCTGAGCTCAATTTTGAGTGTTATAGCAAAGGGTGTGAATACTTATGTACATGCAATATTTCAGTTTTTTATTTTTAATAAATTTGCAAAAATGTCTACAAAACCTTTTTCACTTTGTCATTATGGGGTATTGTGTGTAGATTGATCAGAAAAAACAGGAATTTAATCTATTTTGGAACAAGGCTGTAACATAACAAAATGTGGGGAAAGTGAAGGAGTGTGAATACTTTCCGGATGCACTGTATATTACTGTTTGCTGCTCAAATTGGCCACCTTTTGACTTTATAGCAAGACAATTTAAAAATTTATTTTAAAATACCCAATATATATCCTATGTTAATCTCAATTATTCATCATATTTATGGTTAATACTTGTTATCTAGAACAAATAATTCCGATCCAGATGAAACACGAGGGATTACTATGTCAAATGGGATGAGGCTCCTGTCTGACTTACAGTTAGCTTACCTGAGACTGGCTCAGCCATAGCAGTTTACCCACGACCGACATCTTCCTGAAAAGTCATACTGAGCAAATTAGGTATGTGAAGAGAGAATTCATTCGTTTGAGTAAATTAAAATATAGACCATAAGACTTGGTGGAGTTAGGAACAGGTGACATTTTTAGCAGGATACTGTAACATGCCATCTAGACGTATTTTCTGCTTATTGCGAAAGCTGAGAGGATGCTCCTCACATCAGGTGAAGATAGAGTAAAATGAAGTTTATGTCAGTAAGATCCACCAAATCTTTTCCAAGTCATCTGGAGAAAATGTTTACAAGCTCCTAACAGATCTATAGGGTGCCCCCAGAAAGTTCATCAGTTCATCCGGATACAACGTTTAGTGGGAGACTAGATGAACTAATTTAACTTTCCTGGATTTCCTTACCCGGATTATTGAGCATGCATCAAGACATGCACAGGGTGGTTGTTTGCTCAAATCATTACTGTAACAGCTTCCTTCTTTTGTCCCCATACAGTCCCAGAGGGAGACCCAGCCAACAGCAGCAACCACAGCTGTGAGCATGGCACTTATCAAATTGATTACAGTGGTGATGTTTTCAACTTGCATTCTGTGCTAGAGCTTGCCATTGTAAATTGTACTGAAATGGCAGTTTTTATATAGGGTTGGGACTTGACTTAACAGTTTGCATGCAGTTCAGTCCAGAACGTCAGTAAAAATGTAAATTAATTTGCTAAATCAGTCATTCCCAATTAAACGTTAATATATGTTAAGTGGCATGAGATTTATACTCTGTAGAAATCGCCAGTATTTAGATTTTGAAGAAAAAATAACTACTTGGGTGGCATGGTGGTCTATTCTGTTGCCTACCAACACGGGGCTCTCTGGTTCAAATCCCCGTGTTACCTCCGGCTTGGTCGGGCTTCCCTACAGACACGATTGGCCATGTCTGCGGGTGGGAAACTGGATGTGGGTATGTGTCCTGGTTGCTGCACTAGCACCTCCTCTGGTTGGTCAGGACACCTGCCCATGGGGGAGGGGGAACTTGGGGGAATAGCGTGCTCCTCCCACATGCTATGTCCCCCTGGTGAAACTCCTCACTGTCAGGAGAAGAGAAGCGGCTGGCGACTCCACATGTATTGGAGGAGGCATGTAGTAGTCCACAGCCCTCCCTGAATTGGCAGAGGGGGTGGAGCAGCCACCAGGACAGCTCAGAAGAGTGGGGTAATTGGCCAAGTACAATTGGGGAGAAAAAGGGGGAAAGATCGAAATATATATATATATATGTATATATATATATATAATTACTGAACCGACCCTAAAGTGAATCAAACACTCTTCCTGTTTTTATTGCAGTATGACATATAACTAAAATGGTCACAACTTTATGATAAAATAACATTTTGATGACGACCCCTTGGGCATTGAGCTATGGTTATTTCTTCATTGCTTTGACCTCAACTGTCTTTTTTTGAACAGGTTGCACAAATCCCCGATCCTCCGGCAGCACCAAAGGGAATGTCTATCCCACCCCCACCTCCTCCAGAGCCACCGAAAATGGAAATGAAAGGGGATCCAGCTGCCAAACCTGTAAAAACCACACCAAAAGAGGAACCAAAAGCTGCTTCAAAGGAGCCCGAGGCCTCAAAAGGAAAATCAGCCAAAGATACACTGAGCAAACTCTTCCGTTCAAAGGTAAAGCGACAACAATACCCCAACTGAGCAAGATGATATTGCTATCTTCCAGGTTGATTGATTTGTTTGGGTTGAAAGAGGGTCCATGTTGCACAGTGTGTCAGATTCTAACATATTGTGTGACATGTGAATTTGAGGCACTGATAGCTGTCATGGCATCTAAAGCCACGGATGCCTCAACCAGTGGAGCCCCTTCCCCAGCCACGACTGCAAAAGCGGTACAGTTGATTGTTGTCTTAGTTATCCCCTCATCATTTAACCCTCTGTGGTCTGGCCATGGCTCATTCAATCCATAATTTCATCTAATTGTGTTATAACTAATGTATCTGTAAAATGGAGGTGGTGGAAACTGCACATTTGCTGTTTGAATTGGTCATTCAGCAATTCTGTATAAGGTGATATTTATTCTCTGGTGTAACTTTTCACAACTTCTGACATGTACACTATTTACCTAAACCCTTGTATGGCTTCAATAGTAGAACTTTACATAAATAGTACAACTGTTGCTAATGGGTTTCTGATGAAAGACCTCAAATTGTTGTGGAGAAACTGTCTGACACAATCCTTATTTAAATGTGCACACTGATAAATCACATTACCAAAATCCCAGACATTAGTGAATTGTTTATGGTAACACAAACCACTTAAAGCCATATGTACCTGTACGCTGCTTTTCATTTTAACAACATACCTTCTGATTTCACTAATTAGCCCATGTAATTACATTTTCTATTACAGGACATTCATTTTATTCCATCGTATCACTGTTCTAAGTGTTCCTTATTATCATAGTGGCAGATTTATTATCCATTAACTTCAAAATGGCTCAAGCTGCAGAAGGTCACTGAGACCAAAACGTTTCTGTCTCTGAATAAATAATTCTTGCATGAAAAAGTTGCATCCAGAGTTGTGATGTTTTTGCATTTTACAAAGAGCTTGGGAGTTTACTTTCATTGGGCAGTGTCTTAAACTGTGCTGTGTTGCTAGACATGCAAAAAACTAACAGATTTACCATCCCATTATTAATTGCAAAATTAAGTGTTGCATTTTTGAGGACTTGAGAACAATTCCTTTCCACCTTGTTGGCATTGGGTCAGGATAAAAAATTTGTTCACTTTCCCACAGAATGTCCAGGAGGTGCCGCAACCAGTTGTAGAAGTCCAGGTAAATCAACAGAGAATGCAAAATCTTGCAAATGTCAAATTCTTTTCAGGAAGGGGGATTGCTTAATCTTCTGATATTGACTTTCAAAAAGGTTGGTCCTCAATGAGACCTCTCTCAATAAAACAGCTTTTCCTTAACAGGTGTTGCAACAGATTAATTGTCTGTGTAAATATAACCAGTGTCACCTGCCCAACATCACAGCGTCATCGATATTTCAATCAACGCCCTATATTGTTTCGTATTGTAATGTCTTGTTGCATCAATCAGAGGATGTGTTCCATATTTCCACCATAACATGCCATGTCAAGAGTTATAGCATTTGAGGGCATCCGGGTAGAATAGCGGTCTATTCCGTTGCCTACCAACACGGGGATCGCCGGTTCGAATCCCCGTGTTACCTCCGGCTTGGTTGGGCATCCCTACAGACACAATTGGCCGTGTCTGCGGGTGGGAAACCAGATGTAGGTATGTGTCCTGGTTGCTGCATAGCGCCTCCTCTGGTCGATCGGGGAGCCTGTTCAGGGGGGAGGGGGAACTGGGCGGAACAGCGTGAACCTCCCACATGCTATGTCCCCCTGGTGAAACTCCCCACTGTCAGGAGAAAAGAAGCAGCTGGCGACTCCACATGTATCGGAGGAAGCATGTGGTAGTCTGTAGTCCTCCCTGGATTGGCAGTGGGGGTGGAGCAGTGACCGGGACGGCTCGGGAGGGTGGAGTAATTGGCTGGATACAATTTGGTAAAAAAAAGGGGGGAAATTCCAGAAAAAAAAAGTTACAGCATTCCACATGCTTTGCTTCATTTGCAATTGCTTAGAATAAAAATAATCTTGTTCGGCAGGCAACAGTGGAGGAGGTGCAACTGCCAGAGATAAAAGCTGAGGTAAATCAGTGTTAAATCCTCAATCTTACACTCTTCCATTTTTTTTCCATGGGACTTTTGCTTAATCTCCTGGAATGAAGGCCAATCAGCCTTCACTGAACTTACGTGGCTCCTCAGCAATGTCTCCATGAGTCGTACCACTTTTCTCCATAGTGCTTACTTTCTGAGATTTCCCATCCGAGTAAACACAAAACACTATCACACAGCCAACATTACATCCACTTTATCTGTCGACTCCATGTTACATCACAACACTTTCATATCACAGGATGTATTTCACATTACCGTCAAAACGGATGTGTTAATCAGCTCAGAATAAAAGCACTTTTTCCCTCCAGGCGACCTTGGAGGAGGTGCTGCATGTACAAGTTAAGGTAAACCAGTGGGGCACCCTCAAGCATGGAAAATATTCCACTTTCGGGGGAATATTTATCCCATCTTTATCTTTCTACTGGTCCCTCCAAAAACAGGGCAGTGTTTTAGAGCCCCAGTTAACGTCGCTGATTATTTTCTTCCTCATCTGAATAAAAACATGAAAATGGCACACTGGCAACACCAGTTATCTTCGCTTCTTCATTTGTTTATTCATTCATTTCATGCAATTTCATCGGCAACTTTATCATCTGCAACACTGATCACAGAACGAGCCATACATACCAGGATTATGACATTTCACATGTTCTGGTCAGAGTGAGAGCAATCCTTTTCCTTGCAGGCAGTTGAAGAGCCAGAGCCAGTTTTAGAGATTCAGGTAAATCGGCCAACAACCATCTCAAATTGTCTCATCCGTTTTCAGATATCTCATTCTCTGTAGAAGACAATCTTTTAAATTTTATTGCTCAGCTTGAAGGACTGGGGTTCTTTTTATTCTTATCAGCACTTTTCCTTCTGTCTTTCTTTTTTCTTACATAGGAGCTGTGTTCTTACTCCTTCTGTATTTCCACGCAGGTTTTTCAGCCACTCCCATCTATTCTGGTGTCCTGCTTTTCTCTCCCTTCAGCTCTCCCATCAATTTCGGGTGGCAGTTATTGCTTCACAATGGGCATTTCCACATCTCCAAACTGTGTAGCTGATGATATGTATACATTTTTTTTCCTTTTTGATAAAGAAGGTGGATGCCTCCAAGACCAGCACCCTCGAGGCAGCTGCAAAGGCCGAGCCACCGCCAGCTGTGCAGGAGGAGAAGAAAACACCATCAAAATCAACTTTCCTTTCTCTCTTCAAGTCCAAGGTAAGGATTTGGGCCCTGTAAGCCTATATTTGCCTTGAACTTGAACATTTGCCTTGAGTTTCTGAAATAAGATGTCATCATACACACATTAAGAACTAGCGAGTAACAGAGTAATGTGGTAATGTGACTCTGAGGTACTTTTGAACCAAATAGCCACAAAGGTCCAGGCGGCCTCTTCAAGTGCAGTTCGGCTCCTCAAGGGGACTCCTCCCACTTCTATCGGAAGTGGCAATTACAATATCAGTACCCAATAGATGGTTTACATTGTTAACCCGAGTGACACCATCAATCTAATGCTGTTGTTATTTCTAAACATCTACTGAGATTCAAAACACGCTGTAAACCAAACTGTTCAATTAAAGTATTTTTTTCCCAATTCTGCTCTTTGTGAGATAATCACAGCAAATCACATCAAGTCTTCCTAGATCATGGGCATCCGGGTAGCGTGGCGGCCTATTCTGTTGCCTACCGGTTCGAATCCCCATGTTACTGCTGGCTAGGTCAGGCATCCCTACAGAAACAATTGGCCGTGTCTGCGGGTGGGAAGCCGGATGTGGGTATGTGTCCTGGTCACCGCACTAGCACCACCTCTGGTTGGTTGGGGCGCCTGTTCAGGGGGGAGGGGGAACTGGAAGGAATAATGTGATCCTCCCACCTGCTACATCCCCCTGGTGAAACTCTTCACTGTCAGGTGAAAAGAAGTGATTGGTGACTCCACATGTATCGGAGGATGCATGTGGTAGTCTGCAGCCCTCCCCGGATCGGCAGAGGGGGTGGAGCAGTGACCGGGACGGCTCAGAAGAGTGGGGTAATTGGCCGGATACAATTGGGGAGGAAAAAAAAAAGTCTTCCTAGATCATCCCTCATCATGTCACAATCACCAAGATAATGTTTTGACTGTGTCCTAATAGCAGATGTCAATTTTAATTTCTAAAAGTGTCCATCCAAGCTTTTTATGTGGAGCATGAGATGACAGTTTGGAAGTATGCTGGTCCTGGATCTAAAACATTACGCCATACTTTGCAGTCACTAATCATTTGTCATAAATACATATACAGGCTACTGAAGCCAAGAAGGTGACCCCTGCCCCAGCTGCAGCTTCAGAAGCGGCCCAGACGGTGAAAGCAAAGGAAGAGCCTAAATCTTGCACCAAGTCACCGGAGGCGCCCGTAGATAACAAGTCAGTTTCAGGGGCATCTCAGGGTGGAGATGAGTCAGCCAACATCCCCAGGAAACTGGAGAAGAGGAACTCAATTCACTTGTTCTTCAAGAATCTGGTAGGGTGAGCATCTCTTACTTACAATTACTTGTGCAAATCGGGTGCATATTTCCAAGCATATCCTGGCAAGTCCTTGAATTAATTTATATGATTATTGAATTTACTGTAATTGATTTTTAAGACCCTGCTGGGGTTTTTTTTCTGCTTTTTCATCTTCACTAGAGGGCCTCAGTAATTTATTCCTGTTAAGAACACTGCAAAGTAATTCAAGTGGGCAAAATCTAATGTAATCTAATGTAATCGCCCACATTTTAAACCTTTATCTAGCTTAGCAGTACTGATAGTTACACCTTGAATATACAAAGTATTTTTTACAAGCATTAAAAGGATTCGTTTTGATCACAGGGTCAGAAACGCCACTCCACAGATGCCGGAGTTCAGACAGAGCCAGTAATTATTGCTCCTGCACCTGAGAAGGCCAAATGAAACCCGAAACAACAGTGACACTTCAAGCTATCCTCACCCCCAACAACTCCAACACCCCATGAACTTTGAATTACTTAAACTGTTCAGTTTTAAATTACGTGGTAGCTATAGTGAGGAGGGGAAAGTGACAGGAAAGATACAAGCAAGTGAGTACTTTAGAGGAAAAGGTTACAGTCTGCAGGTATTTGACTGATAAGTGAATTGACAACGTTTAATGGCTTCCTGGTTGTGAGTTGGTTGAAATATATATTTTTGGTCGTAAAGATGTCTCGATTAGTATAGGGATGTGGTTGACACACCTTTTCTGCAGACGACTGTTAAATGTGACCGCACTCTGCAACTATTTGTTCTCGCACCCAAAATATCTAACGGTCTAATCCAACGTGTAACACTTTGCTTGTGGCTTTAAGCTATGTTTGTCAAAATGAAGCATTAAAAAACATCGTCATGCAGGTACTATATGTTTGTTTTTAGCACGTCGAGGTAGATTTGACATCAAGGTTGGGGCAATTCACAGGGTATTGTGAAGTCGTGTTGGGGTTGCTAGTTAAGGATATTAAATTAAACAGCAAATTCTATGGCTCGCTATTGATCATGATCATGAATACAGTGCTATTGGGAAACGCATTCATGTATTTATCTGCACTTTGTGTTTTTTTCCTTTCTGTAATAAGCAAATCAGGTGGCTAACACACATAAAGTACTCATGCATGGGAAAATCACAATCTTTAGAGCTCCTCTGCAAACTCACAGCAGTTATTCATATTACAGACAACAACTCTAAGAGGGGGAAAAAATTAGATTTTACTTACATGTGTTTATTTGGTACCTTTTGAAGTAGTCTTAAATTATAGCTGGTTGACTTCTGGTATGACTGCACTGCTGGGGGGCCTTTTGTCATCTCTCCCTGAAAGTCATTTGGTGTTAGTTATTTGTGTCTGCCATATGTGTGTTATTAATTTCATCATTTCATTTTTTTTTAGATATGTTACTAAAACCTGAAATCTCAAAGACAATAAATATGTTCACTTTTGACTTCTTTTCATCGTCATGTAAACTACAGTGGTGTTGAGGAACATTCGGGCAACCTGAATTGACTAGATGTAACTTCAAAAAGCCATTAAATAGATGACTCAATAATTTTGTCAAACTTGAGACATGTTTGATGTTATTTTGTTCAATGACTGAACTGAGATCCAAAGTTGGTATCTTTTTTCCCCCTCTGTTTATGTCCATTACTTGGATTCAACTGAAACACATTGATACAAAATAGCCAGCAATGGCATCAAAGTTCTTGTCTTTTAAAGAAAGTTAAATCAGTTCATCTGGACACAACGTTTATTGAGAGAGAAACGTTTCATCACTCATCTAAGTGACCTCGTCAGTCTCAGCTGACTGCAGGTATCCCCACCCTTATAAACCATACAGTGGCATAACGACTGAAAACAACGAGGAAATATGCAAATTACCATATGCAAATTACCATGACCATTAATTAGAGTTACAATGGCCATGTGTACTATTCACAAAGGATTTGGGAATGTTTGCAATCACAACATAGTAAGATGGCAACAGATGTACTCTTAGCCCCCCCCCCCCCCCCCAGTTCAGGGATGGTCATTCCCTCTTCACATATAGATGGCCTCTTTGACTCCCCATTCAAACCAGCCCTGAGCCCCTGAAACGAGATCCAGGCAGTGGTTACAAGAAAAAGGTGATGGATTGTCTGAAGCTGTTAGAACAGGACAATGCTATTGACAGAATTTTGTACCACAGATTATCCTCAGGGGAAGCTACACCTAGTCTGTGTGGTTTACCTAAAATACATAAACAGGATGTTCCATTATGGCCTATTGTTTGTATGATTAACTCAGTGACCTATAACATCTCTAAGTTTCTGGCATCTATACTTAACCCATTGGTAGGCCGTAATGAACATCACATTCAGAACATTATGGATTTTGTGGATAAGGTGAGGGACATCATTATGGAGGAGGATGAAAAAATGGGCTCTTATGATGTTATGTCTCTCTTCATGTGCATTCCTGTTGATGAAGCAGTGGAGGTAGTCCATATGAAATTACAAAATGACCCCAACCTTAGCAATAGGACCACCCTTAACACTGACCAAATGTGTCTGCTCCTGAAGCTGTGTCTTCAGTCCACGTACTTCACATACAGGGGGCAGTACTATACGTAGAGGCATGGGTGTGCTATGGGTTCCCCAGTCTCACCTATAGTGGCCAACTTGTGTGTGGAGGAAGTGGAACAGAGGGCTCTGATGCCCTTCCGGGGACACCACCTAGCCATTAGTTCAGATTTGTGGACAACACCTGGGTTAAAATTAAATCTCAGGACGTACCAAATTTCCCAGACCTCATTAACTCTGTGGACAACCACATCAAGTTCAGCAGGGAGGATGTGAAAAATGGCAGGTTAGCCTTCTTAGACTGTGAAATTGCAATTGGTGATGGGGGACATTTGTTTACCGTAAAACAACACATACTACGAATAATAAATCAATCTTATATAGCGCTTTTCTAGTACTCAAAGTCGCTTTACGATAAATGGAGTGAAACAAGATGACAAATGAACATAACACAGCCATACAGGGGTGGATGGGAAGGGAGGCTACGAGAGGGAGAAGCGGCAGCCACAGACGACGCCAGCAGTGCTCTCCGACTTGGACAGATATAAAGGGAAAGAAAAACAAACATCATAAATCACATAAATCACAGATGCAGGTCAAGTGCTCAGTCCCTAGCCTGCCCCAGACCAGGGGTGTATGAGCGGATGGGGGGGGGGGGGGGCACGAGAAGGCAATGGAGAAAAGGTGTGTGTTGAGACGGGATTGGAAGAGTGGGAGGGATTCTGAGTCTCTAATGATTTGGGGAAGTGAGTTCCAGAGCCTGGGAGCTGCTCTGGAGAAGGCTCGGTCACCAAAGCCGTGGAGGGTGGACCTGGGGGTAGAGAGAAGGGAGACTGAGGTGGATCTGAGGGACCAATAGGGTAGGTATGGGGAGAGGAGATCGGTGAGGTATGGGGAAGCCAGTTTGTGAAGGGCTTTATAAGTAAGAATCAGGAGTTTATAATTGATCCGGTGGGAGATAGGTAGCCAGTGGAGGTCTTTTAGGACTGGGGTGATGTGGTGCCAGGATTTAGTGAAAGTTAAAAGTCGGGTGGATGCATTCTGGACCAATTGGAGTCTCTTGATAGAGCTAGCACTGATGCCATAGAGGAGTGAGTTGCAGTAATCAAGACGGGAGGAGATGAAGGCACAGATCAGTATCTCAGCAGCAGGGCGTGTGAGAAAGGAGTCCTGTTATTTTTGCAATGTTGCGAAGGTGCTAGAAGGAGGATTTGACCATTTGGCGGATATATAGCTCAAGGGAGAGGGTGGGATCAAGCATCACACCAAGGTTGCGTGCCTGGGGGGAAGGGTAGACAGTAGTGCCATCGATGGTGAGTGCAAGGTTGTTGATTTGGCTGAGAGTGGACTTGGAGCCAACGAAGAGGAGGAGGTTGAGGAGGTTTTGCTGCATCCAGACTTTAACTGGAGACAGACAGGAGTCGATGTGAGAGAGGGGTGGATTGTGAGGGGATTTGGTGCTGAGGTATATCTGGGTGTCATCAGCATAACAGTGGAAGTCCAAGTTGAAATAGCGGAGAATCTGACCAAGAGGGAGGATGTAGATGATGAAAAGGAGTGGGCTGAGTACAGAACCTTGGGGAACACCTTGAGTGACTGTGGATGGAACAGAGGAGTGGTTGTGAAGTGATATGAATTGTGACCTGTTGGAGAGGTGAGATTGGAGCCAGCTGAGTACGGTGCCTTCAATACCGACATCTTTCAATCTGGTGAGCAGGATGTTGTGGCTCACAGTAACGAAGGCTGAACTCAGGTCGAGGAGGTTGAGGATGTTAAGGGCTCCAGTATCAGCAGAGATGAGGAGGTTATTAAGTACTTTAAGGATTGCAGTTTCAGTGCTGTGGAGTGGGCGAAAACCAGACTGGAGGGGATCAAGTAGGTTGTTGGAGTGTAGATAGGTTTGGAGTTGTGTGGCGAAAATGCGTTCCAGGGTTTTAGAGAGGAAGGGGAGATTGGAAATTGGCCAGTAGTGGTTGAGGCAGGATGGATCAAGACCAGGTTTCTTGAGAATTGGGGTGACAGCTGCAGTTTTGTAGGCAGAGGGGACAATTCCATGGGAAAGTAGGGAATTTAAAAGTTTGGTGAGGTAGGGGCATAGGGCAGGGAGGCATTTCTTCAGTAGGGGGCTAGGGAGGGGATCAAGGGATCAGGTTGTGGATTTTGATGAGCTGATGAGTTCAGAGATAGTGGTAGGGGCAACTGGAACAAACCGGGAGAGGTGGCGATCAGGGGGAGGGGTAGGGAGGTCAAGAGGAATGGGGAGAAGAGGGGCCGGAGTAGGTGCTGCTGAATCAGATGCAGGGGACAATGATTCGTTGATAGCGGCGATTTTGTCTGCAAAAAATTGGAGAAATGAGTTGCATTGTTCAGCAGTGGAGTTGGAGAGGGCATCGGCATGGGGCTTGAGGAGGTTGTTTACAGTGGGGAAGAGGGTGCGGGGGTTGCGGTTGAAATCATTAATGATGGTGGAAAAATATGCAGACTCGGCGGCGGTGAGGGCATCTTTGTAGGCAGAGAGCTGGAGGTTGTGGGCTTCTTGATGTACAGTGAGAGATGTTTTCTTGGCGAGTCGTTCCAGTTGGCGGGCAGTCTGTTTCATTGTGCGGCGCTCAGGTGTGAACCAGGGTGCAGAGGTGTTGAAGGAGACTGTTTTTGTTTTGAGAGGGGCCAGTGTGTTGAGGGAGTCAGACAGAGTGTCGTTGAGGTGATTGGTGAGATCATCAGGTAAGGTAGAGGCTGGTTCCAGGGGGAAAGCAGAGGAGAGCAGATCGAAGAGTTGGAGGGGGTCAATAGATTTAGTATTGCGGAATGTTATTTCTTTGAAGAGGTGTGGCCGAGGAGTTGGGGATGGAATAGTGAACTGGATGAGATTATGGTCTGACAGAGGAAATGGGGATGGATGGATGTTGTGTATCGGTAGATTGACAGAACAGACCAGGTCAAGGATGTGGCCTTTGACATGGGTGGGGAAAGTGACGTGCTGGGTGAGGTTGAAATTGTCTAATAGAGTGATGAATTCTGATGCAAACTTACAGATGGGTAAATCAATGTGGATGTTAAAATCACCAAGCAGTAGTAAGTGTGAGGAGAGCGGAGTCTATTGTGAGGAGTTCAGAGAGGTCAGACAGGAATGATGGATTTGGTGTGGGTGGCTGATAGATGAGAATGACAGCCATTGAGCTGGTTTTAAAAGCAAGGAATTCAGTTGATGAGGCGGTGGGGAGTGAGAGCTCAGCGGTCCTGAAGTTCTGATTGAATAAGACAGCAAGAACACCTCCATGATGGGAGGGACGGGGTCTGCAGATGTAGCCAAAACCAGGGGGGATGCTTCGTTTTTGCCAGGTTTCAGTGAGCAGGAGAAAGTCAAATGAATTATCAGTGATTGTTTCATGTAGGATAAGGGCTTTGTTATTTAGTGATCGGGTGTTAAGGAGGGCAAGGTTGATGGAATGAGAGGGCAACGTAGTGGGGGCATGCTGGAGAGGTCTGAGGTTGTCCAGGTTAGCAGTGCGGGGGTGTGCAGTGGAGGGGGGGCGGTGGGAACATAGGGTTTGGATGTGGGATATCGTATCGGGGTTAGTGGAAGGATGTAGATGACGGGAGTGTCTGGGGCCACAATGAAGATAACGGCGGCAGCGGAGGATGCCAGCAGACAGAGTGGAGGTGCGTGCAACAGAGGATAGCCGGTAGTTTTTGTTGAGGGACAGGAGTAGTGTAAGGGAGGAGGAGGGAAACTAATCAGGGGAGAAAATAAAAAGGGAAACCAGGGTATTCTATGTAGTCGTAATAAGGGGGGTAACGTAAGTAAAAACAGAAGAGGGCAGAGTGTTGGTTCCATGAGACGGGTGGATTAATAACGTTGGAAATGTAAGAGGGATAGCGCAGAGGACAGATGGGATGAGGCTAGCTACTCACGATATGAAGGGGAGTGCCGCCAGGGATGGTGATGTCCAGGGATGGTGATGTCCATACTGATCAGTACTTAAGGTCTGACTCTCATCATCCACCGGAACACAAACCAGGACTCATCAGGATGTTGTACCACCAGGCTGACAACGTCCCCACTGACTTCAGCGGTTGGGGAAGGGGATAAATCCAACATTAAACAAGTCCTGGTTAAGTGAAGACACCCAAACAGTGCACCAGCCAATCAAAGAGAGGAGGCGGACAACAGCTGCCTAAGCTTAAGCCAGTGGTGATTCCATATGTGGCCTGGAGTGTCGCAAAAGTTGCGACGCGTAGTTTCCAAACACCACATCTCAGTTGTTTACAAACCCCAAAACACACTGTGCCAGAAATTGGTCCACCCCAAGGACTGGGTTCCCCAGCACAAACAGAGCAATATAATGTATGCTGTTAAGTACCAGGAGAATTGCCATGGGGAAACCAAACAGATGCTGGCCAAGAGGATGGGAAAACACAGGAGAGCTAACACGTCAGGCCAGGACTCCGCAGTCTACACCCACAGGCTAGTGGTCACTCTTTCAATGATGAGGATGTGCACATCCTTGATACGGAGGAATGCTGGTTTCAACAGGGGGTCAAAGAGGATATCTATGTTAAGAGGGAATCACCATCCCTGACCCGGGGGGGGGGGTTAAGAGTACATCTGTTGCCATCTTACACTGCTGTGATTGCAACTATTCCCCAATCCTCTGTGAATAATACACATGGCCACTGTAACCCTAGTTAATGGTCATGGCAATTTGCATGTGAAACTGATCGTTGTTTTCGGTCGTTATGCCACTGTATTGTTTATAAGAGTGGGGATACCTGCAGTCACTTGAGACTGACGAGGTCACTTAGATGAGTGATGAAAATTTTCTCTCAATAAACGTTGTGTCCAGATATGAACTATTTCAACTTTCTGTGATTTCCTTACCTAGAGTATTGAGCATGCATAAAGACTCCTTGTCTTTTGGTTTTCAAGTCTTAAAAGTCTAAAATGTGGCAGCTCCTTGTTACAATATTTGCCCACCTAATTCCTTGTTACTTGGGTAAAACAATATTCCATTCTTTAACGTTTGCATACACCATGTGATGTGTACACCCTTCGATGCCGGGTGAAAAAGCAAACAGAGAGGGCATCCGGGTAGCGTAGCGGCCTATTCCGTTGTCTACGAACGCGGGAATCGCCTGTTCGAGTCCCCGTGTTGCCTCCGGCTTGGTCGGGCGCCTGTTCAGGGGGGAGGGGAAACTGGGGGGAATAGCGTGATCCTCCCACGCGCTATGTCCCCCTCCCACGCGCTATGTCCCCCTGGCGAAACTCCTCACTGTCAGGTGAAAAGAAGCGGCTGGCGACTCCACATGTATCGGAGGAGACGTGGTAGTCTGCAGCCCTCCCCGGATCGGCAGAGGGGGTGGAGCAGCGACCGGGACGGCTCGGAAGAGTGGAGTGGAGGGGAGAAGTACGGGGGGGGACTGAAGTCTGTTTAGGGGAGGATTTGCTTAATTATTATTTTTTTCAACTTTTAGTCCAAGGCTTTAGCAACAGGCGTATAATTGGTGAAGTGTGTAACCAGTAACCACTACAGTTTAGGGTGGCTATAAAGCTATAGTGAAGCTACAAAGAGAAGCTATACATTATCTTTGTTTTTGGCTACATTGATAAAGGCAATTATTTTGACGAATCGGTGGATTTTTATTGTGGGTTCGTTTATTCTTGGGATTAAAAGGAACCACAAGCCATTCCCTATAATTTCTTTTAATCTCTTATAACAGAGGTCTTCGGCGTTTTTCAGGCCAAGAACCTCTTGGCTGACAGAGACACGGTGGAGGGACCCTCTTGCATTTCGTATAAAACTGTGTTGCTTATTAAACCGTGCCAACAATAATTTGTAAAATGTCCTATAGTACTTTGTAATGGTGTATGGAATGCCAATCCATTAAAATAATCACTATTGAAAGATTCATATATTGAGAACGTGTTTTTGTAATTCTTGTTGACACGCCCGTGGATTCCAGTTGTAATGCAAAAGCCTCTGCCAACCGCAGTTTCTCTACTAGTTGCCCCCTCACACCGGATGCCATGTCATCAATATGGCAGGCAACACTTGCTTTTCCGTTTATTAACGTACTCATCGTTCATAAACATTGTTTTGCACATATCACTGGCAGCAGGCAATATTAAATCCTCTGCAATTGTGTATGGCTTTTTGTTCTGAGCGATCCGAAGAGCAACTTGATAAGAGGCTTTCAAAGCTAGCTCACCAACTTGAGCTGATTGTCTCATCAACGCCTGTTGGCCTTTGAGAGATTTGAGACGGGCCTGAGCGCTATTCCACTGGTTTTCCTATCAAGCGCGTATGGGTTGTCTCCGAGTGGCGCTGCAGCTTTGATGGCTTCGTACTTTCGTGTGACAGCACGGCAGAGCAGGTGACACACTGGCAATTCAACGTCCTCGGTCTCTTTAAAAGGTAAATCAAAACTTGAGATAATTCTCTGAATATTTTCGGGTCTTCTCTCGTTTTGAGCTTAGCAGCAGTTGTAGCATGGCTGTTAGCAGGTGCGTTAGCCTCATCCTCTGAACTTTCGCCAGTGGGTCGTGATGAAGTGCAGGGTCTGTCAGAGTTTCTTGGTTGAGAAGTTACAAAGCAATCCATCGTAGATCACATAATAACGTAAGAATGGCCGTATACGTAGGCTAGTAATACTAATAGGGCATGCAATTATTTCCAGGGTTTTATTGGCGCCGCCCGCACATAGAGTGGTTTAGCATAGAAAAGCTAGCTGGTGCTCGGCGTTCAGGGTGATCACATTATTGCACGAGGATTCATTGTTATCTTCAATGTTGTAATTTTTTAACGAATGTGAAGATTTGTTTTTGCGTATTATAGGTTGTATTTAATGTTAATGTGTATTTTCGGACATATTTTTGGAAGAAAAAAAAATGTGCGATCAAATAATTTGGGGGACCCCCTGCAGTAACTCTGAGGACCCCCTAGGGGTCGCGGACTCCCTGTAAAGATCCCTGCCTTATACTGTGTGGGACATGCACGCAACATCTGGTAAACTGTCCATGACAGAGTGTAACTGCATAGTGTGCATTTCAAGACAGATAATCATTATCAAATACTGTGATGACCAATTAACTTAACAGCCCCACGTAGTGGCACAACCATGCCATGCCAGTGGTTTCTGCATGACTGGCTTGTAAAGGCTCGCAATATTGCAGATATATGCACCATCTCCAAAATTGCAATAGCATGTTGACCATGTCTGCAGAACAGTGTGCATTGGCAGTGCTCATAGGTTTGGCAGGGAAGGTTTTCTACACGTGAGACATTGCAGAAAATCAAACATTTGCAGGGACAAAGGAGTTTACATTATATACACAACACAAAAATATAGCAACAGAAATCAGAACACAACAAATAGTGGATACGTTCAGAAGGTTTCAAACTATTTTGTTATCTATCACTCTGTGTTGTTAATTTCATTGTTTCCTTTTCCAGATTTCGTCTGTGTTGTTCCTGTGTAATTTGTTTTTTGTAAATGCAACTCTGTAGGAAAATACCTATCTCTACTTTACCATCAAAACATTGCATACGCTAGCAAAGACATCAGAGCTTAAGCATACAAGTAATCTGATCTGACAGCCAGGACCAAAAGAAGTAACAGCATCTCTGTAACAGCAAGCGAGAGAGAGAGAGAGACAGAGAGAGACAGAGAGAGAGACAGACAGACAGAGAAACAGAGAAACAGGGAAACACAAACAGAGCAACAGACAGACAGACAGACAAATGAGAGAGAGAGATCTAAGCAAATCACCGCACAAAACAAATTTACGGTTCCTTAAGGTATTTTCAGAGGTTGTTGGACATACCCTATCGATTATAGATGTAAAACAAGATCTAAGAATCCTGTAATTCAGATAAAGTAATGTAGTTCACAATTTGCGACATGACTTTTATGATTGATAGCATGGTGTTCTGCCTTTGGGAGGACATGTTTTTTATAGTGATGTGTGAGTGATAAGTCGTACACCCTGAGGGCATAACTCACTTTAATCGTCTGTTATCAATGAGGAGTGCTCCTCTTGCATCGCTCTCTGTAATATGTATGGCATTTCTAAACTGTTCATCACTGCAATTACCATGGCACCAGAAGGGGGAAAAGTGAGGGACAGATAGCAGACATCCATTTGGTTCCTCGTCTGTCCTTTTCTTTTGAGAAATGTTTAAATTTAGCATGTTTGAGAGGAGGTTTTATGGCACAATAATTATTATGTCTGAAAGAAGGCAAGGTTTGATCCTTAACCAAATTATACCACAGTGGTATTTACAGATCAGTTTGATCAAAGAGATCAGATGAGAAAAAGAGCGATGGTGCAACTGGGGCATATTGTGCAAATGTGCCATTTAACAATGTCAAACTATAGAAATGTTACTGTCTCACAAGTTTCATTAAATGAGATACATGCGTGTTTTCACACAATACTGTATATGATTTTTCTACGCATAGTATATTTCCAAGTGTGTTAAGCTCAATAGAAAAATATTCCAACAATATGTGAAACAAGCTCCCTACAGCCTTGCAGTGAAAATCACTACAAACACTTCATATCTTTATCTCCACATTGTTATCCAGTCGTTTGCATAGTATTTTAAATACATTTTACCATCTTGTCAATTGCAATTGATAGCAAGCATTACAATGACATAAGTCATAATGCTTGCTATCAAGATGGTCTTCTATAAGGAAGTAATAGTTGCTGTTAGCTATCACATGTGCATGCCAGAATGTTTAATGTAAATTCAACAAATACAATGTAAGATATTTTTTTCCCCCAATAACTGGATATAAAGCAAATCAAATTTCAGTAAATCCTTACTGCAAATCATCCAAAAGCAGAGGGGGTATCCATTAACCTCACTGAAGTGTTTTTTTTTCTTTATCAGCAATACGTACTGATAAAATGATGCTAAAACTGCAGCTTTCACGGGTTCTGCACAACCACCATGTTGCCCCAGTTCATCCTGGGCCAACGCATGTAACTGCATGAATGCGGAGCTCAGAGAGGGTGGAACAAGAGAGCAGTGGGTAGGGCAGCCTGACAGGAAGCCTGCTGTCAGCACTAATGTGTATCAGCGCCAGCACCGCTCTAGCTGCAGATCCACAGGGAAATCACAAGGTGAAAACATAGGGTGAAATAACTTCAGGGATCATGAGGATGACTCAGAAAAAAAGCAGATCCCTTGTTTCATCCTATGACAAAGTTAACAGTAATTTCCATTCTGTTACAGGTTATTCTGACCAGTTGTGGTTTAGTTTAACAAGAAAATCAACAGGTCATATAGTCAATATGATTCAACGTGTAGGATACTCTGTGCTTGCACTAGCGGGGCATTCAGGTGTGGATTTTCACAAGCAGAAGGTGAAATTTAGAAATGTGGCCTGGTTTGCAAGAATTTCAGCAGAATATTAAATCCTGCCACTGCCCAAAGGCTGAAAATAGATTGCAGTCTTATCATTTTTTTTTTTAGATCTGAATGCTGAAAGAGATGTTGTGAGAAAAACACAGAAGACTAGAGATTCTTTATTTTTTCTCTTTTGAGAATAGCAAAAAGTCCAGCGTGCTATCCGGAGTGCTTCTGTTGACTCAAAAAAACTCAATTGATAAAGAAAAAAAACCTCCCTGTAATGAATAAACATGACAGGCTATCTGTGAGCAGCAAGCATTATGTATTATCAGTGTCCTTTAAGGGTGGCACCATAGCTATAAAAGAAGCCAGGCTGCAAGTCTGCAGCAGAACAATGCAGTCAGCTGCTCCTGACACATCAAGACAAAAGCAAGCTCACATAAAGGCCTTGCCCATTTGTTGATGATACTTAACAGGGATGCCGGTGTACTTAAATACAAAATCGTTCCTTCAGTTTTCCAAATTATATACATCTTTGTTGCAAATGCTGCAAAGCTACTGTGTAGAATGCTATAACGGAAGATTGTGCTATCCTTTATATCTATACTACACTACTTACACTATATTTACACATCTCCCACTAAACATTGTGTACAGATGAACTAATATTTACAATTAAAATAATTTTTTTTTACAGTTTATAGTTTGGGGCGTATTGCATTTGTTTACCTTTAGTTCAAGAATGTGAATCTTTCAAACCACTCTACAAGGCTATATTTCTGTTTGAAAATAGCATTTTTAATGTAGAGACAATGCTAAACACTGAGCTGGGATAACTCTAAAGAGACCTCATTAGAGTACAAAGTTAATTAAATCAGTAAAATGTAAGCAACTGGGTTTGCCTTGTTGTTGTCATCAACACAGTACCAAACAAATGGCAATTAACACTTTAATTTGTTGCATGGTATTAAATGAAAATCCACCTTTGTCTAAATGCAAGTTTAAATATGCATAAACTAATACAACTGTGTATCCTGTAGACCTGCTTTGGTGCATTATCTCTAGACTATTTCATAATACCCAGACATCAAACTATTTTCCCAGATTGATAGCCATTCACAAAGCTTTTGTGGTCACAGAACAATAGGAAGTGAGCGGGAGGCCCGTGTGTGTCACATGTGGTGCCTTTGATTAACGTTCTAGACTTGTTTGTGTAACAGGATGTCGGGGTAAGGCAAGAATACCCAAAATGAATCAGAATAATGTAAGGAGATCATAAATGTTTTAATGAAAGGAAAAAAAAATGCAAAAAACAAATCCTGCATGGGAGGCCGCTATAAGATAATGGGAGTTGTCCACTCTTGTTAAGTAAGCCCAAAGAGACAGACCTGTGACCAATTTTAGGTCTGAACCTGTGGTTTTAGAAAACGTCCAAGGATTAACGGACTGCAAACTAATTCAGAGATGTTTCCCAGCAGAAATAAAGCATAGATTTCATTGATCCATTAAGCACTGAGTGACGTATTTAGCCATTAGCTATGACCTGTGAATTTGGTAGGCTCATGACTATTTGTTTGTAGAATCATGCTCACACATAATCTATGAATTATTACTGTATTTAGAATGTATTTTTGCTCTAGACTGCAGGCCAAACCTGTAGATCTAGCTGCGGGTTTCATCGGTTAACACAGCAATAGTCAGACCTGCTCCACGAGAAATTATTTCCTATCAACTGCACTTTTGGCAAATCCCCAAAGTGCGAACGCCGAACGAGAAGAAGAACAGGGTTTCTCAGCCATACTCCAGTCAGATGTTGAGATAGCTTTGCCAAATGATGTCTTTGTAGCTCGTTCTTCACAGCTGATGATGTTAAGGGACTCTTTCTTTCTCTGTTCTCCATGACACTGTTGCACTCATGTTAGTCAGCCATTCAGGGAAAACAGTGTCAATAACCAGAATGCACATGGCCTTTTTTACCCATCAAATGATTACTCTATATCATATTTTCAGATGGACCAGCTGAATAAGCCAGGAGATTTCTTAATCCCTCCATCTGTATCTGTTTGTATGACTTTAGAAGTGGAGGAGGAGTCAATTTATTTGTATAGCCCAGTGTCACAAATTACAAATTTGGAGCTGTAATTCACCTTGCCATTATGGGTGCCTCAGAAAGGTGATCTACTGTTACTGGTTCGAAATTTAGTGCCCATTTGAATTCTGCCTATTTCTGCTGTTATCTCTGTCTCTGTCTCTCTCTTGCCTTCTCTTCTCCCTTCCCCCCACCCTCTCTCTTCTGCTTTATCTGGCTCTCCTTTGGCCTAGGAAATTAATTACCATTTGACACCTAGTCTAGGTGAAAGCTATAAATTTAACCACATTAAGTCACATGTGGATGGAAGTAAAAAAACTTTTGCATATAAAATCTGAAAATAAATATCACTCTTTAGAATATCAGTTCGTACAATTTTGAGTACCTGACATGTTTTCAATGCCTGTTTGGTAGTAACAGCCACCATTATTAATTATTATTATATTATTATTATTATTGAACAAATACATTTTTCTCATGACACAACTTGCCCTCCAAACCCTCATGTAGCTGTGAGAAGTTGGAGTTCCCCATCCCCCCACTCCACATGGTTGCTAATGCATCAAGAGGGCGACACTGGAAGACAATGTGTCATCTGCATTAACATGATACCATCCCTTTCTCAAACATATATTGCTTTGATCAACAACAAAAAAGAACCAAAATAAAAAAACAAAACAAATAAAATGCATCATGCTGTAACATCACCAACTATACTAATAGGATCTCACATTCTTAAAGCCAGTGAATTGAACTCCCAAGTACTTTTACTATCGTATTCTTCCCACTGTGTGTTTACGATCGGCGTCACTTGAGCAGTGCACAAGACAAGTTAAACCCGAACCGCAATTTTTTTAGAGTCAAAATTCGAGCACAATGTTTGAGATTGCTGATTAATACGCTGGTGGACACCTGAAACAAGCAGAATAAAGACAATGGATGGCACCTTGCCATATCGGGAGTATGTTTGTTTGGCGCATGGGAACTAATCATTTTCTCTTATTCGGCACCATGTGACCACTTTTTTTTCGGGGGGGGGGTGTCGCATCTTTTGAGAGTCGTTAAGAACAAGCTCCGGGATTCAACAGCTGCACAGTGAGGATCCTTAACAAAACCAACAAATATATATATATACATCAACAACAACAACACCAGAACAAATAACCATTCACACTCCTTAATAATTCAATAAGGTGAGCCGCCGACCCCGCAAGTGTTACGAAATGAAGACGCTACTCGCACACAGACAGCATTTAGTCAGCGGGTAGCGCCAGTAAGTTGATACGGAAATTGTGAATTGGTCGGTGTTGCTGGTAAGTTTCTGCAGTCGGGAATGTGCCTTGTTAGCGGTTGTTGTTAAAAACGCCGGCCGATCGTTCACGGCGGCTACAGCGTCAAGTCTGCGTTATCGCATGTGGCGGGCGTTATCATTAATTAATGTAAAAGTGGAAATGTCCTCCATATATCGTGACCGCCTGCCTTTTTCGCCCGTCCATTGGTAAGTGTACGAAAGCACCGGAACCTATTGTCAATAACTGGCTTCTGTTGAGCGTTAATTTAACTAACGGCGGGAGTTGTCTCGGAGTTACTTTTTTTTTTAAATGTAACTTCGGCGTTTTATTTACGCTTGAAAAGAAGCTTAGGTAAGGTTAGTCCCGTGTTTATTATACATAAATAGTAATGTACTAGCCATTCACAGATGAATAGACTATTAATTTAGCTAAACCTGCTAACCTATGTAGCGTTTATCACAACCGTTGCCCCACATCGTTTTTATAAGAGGGGCGATTAAGTTGTGGTTTCTCCACGAGTCCTAACGTGCGTGAATAACAAGTGGCTAACGCTAACCTTTAGCCTTTACCATTCAATACATGTGCTGGAGAACAAACTTGGGTCTCGCTCATTATCGTCAGCCGCCTGTGCTCACCTGTACTGAAATTGCCCCTCAGGAAAGCGAATACAGATACAAAAATACATTGAATTCAAGTTTTGGCGGGGGGGGGGTAGAGTATTTAAATGTGTTTATATACTTTCAGAAAGTCTATTATTGACGTGGAATTAGTTTATTTTACTGCATGGAGAATCATAGCAGTTATTTTGTCACAGATATGAAAGGCCATAATGCCTCAAAATGTAATCAAAATGTGTTATGGTACAGTGGACAGGTTTGAGCTTCGCACCTGACACAGGCTTCAAACTTGTCTTGATGAACCGTGAACCTATTAACCTGTTGGTCCAGTTACTCCACTCTGGAGCGAATCAGATGCGTTACGATTTCCAGTTCTCAGACTACCATTTATTCAGCATATAAGCAAATCATTATTACCGCTGGTGGTGATCAGTTGTTAACAATGATAAAGCCTCAACAAGTAAGCCTAAGTAAGTGTCAATTGTAGAATTGTAAAGCAAGCTGTCACAAGTCCATATAGCGGCCCAGGAATGTACACCAGTATAGCATCAAAAGTAAGAGTTTTGATTTTCTGGTTTCTAGCTTTGAGAGAGACTTGCTTGTGCAAAAGCACACTGAGTAAGAGTATGAGTAATGTCTGTCAACATACACCTCCATTAAAACAAATTGGAGAATGTGGGCGGTGCGGGGCAACCACAACTTAGAGTCAGATCAGCAGGTAAATTCTCGGAGATTCTTTTTTTGTTTTCACCCAATGTAGTTCATTGGAATATAGGAGTTGGCTGATGATTCAACTGGCAGGTTTGAACTTTGTAATGCTCAGTCACTCGCCAATTTCAGCTGCTTATCTGCTGTCCATTGTCAGCACTATTCCCATCAATGCTTTCAATTAAATTTGGAAAACTAAATACAATTGTGTTTCTGGCACAAATGTTTTGCACAAGTAGCCCCACATACAATTATCTGAAGAATCGGTTTTACTTGGTTGCAGTTATGTTGATGTCTCTAGTTGATTGCTCAGGATCTGTCAATCACATTCAGTGAATATGATGAAAAGGAAAATGTTTCACTAAACTGAACCATTGCCTTATCCGCTTTATCAGTGGCTTACACATAGAGGAAATGAGTTTGCTATGTTGTTGATTGCTAAAAGGACACATTTCCTGTTTCAATATGGGGGAAATGATTTCCTTTTGTGCTCTAACATCTCTGTATTTTTGTTTTACAGATTTAATGAGAATATCCCATGGTATTCATTATAAGTTTTATCCGCTTACCTAATTTTTACAGAAAAAGGCCTGAGTAATTTTTCCTTCCTTGTTTGCAGGCTCAGAAAAAAAACAACTGGAGTTTGCCCATAGCATAAGTACTTTGTATTCAGAGGACAATGCCAACTCACCCATTGCTTCCATATGAAGAGAGCCCAGATGGACTGGGTCAAGACATTCTGATCAGTAGTAGTGCAAGCATGCCAGGGTCCGGGTCTAGCATGACCCCTCACAGCATTGCCACGGAAGAGGCCATATTGCAAACTGGCAGAAGTGTGCCAGTGTCTTGTATGTTCTGCGACCAGACCTTTGCTCATCAGGAAGCTCTAGGCCCACACGTCTTAACCCAACATCCAACTACTCTGTTTGAACCAGCTGTGCTTTGTGTTGAAGCAGAGTTCCGGACCCCTGGGGAGAGGACCCGATCTAAACAGAGTAACCTCCCTCTTGAAAAAGAGGAGGTGCTCAGCTGTATTGTATGTGGTCAGATATCACAAGATGTTAGTGAGTTGGAGACCCACATGAGAAAACACAAGGATTACTTTACTTATTGCTGTAATGTATGTGGACGACGCTTCAGGGAGCCCTGGTTCCTCAAAAACCACATGAAAATGCATGGAAACAAGCCAGGAGCCAAGAACAAGGCCCAGCAAGATCTGGAGACCCCTATCATGATCAATGGCATTATTCAAGACCAGAATCTAGAGCCTGTTGCCACTCTTTATAAAATGTGCATGATGTGTGGCTTTTTTTTCCCTGATCAAGATAGTTTGGGGGAGCATAGTAAAGTACATAATAGAGAAGTGGAGCCTGAAAAAGAAAGAAATGAGAGCTGGAATGCTCCTGTTGATTCCTATGTCAAGCAGGAAACATTTCTGCAGACTTTAAATCTTAGACCCTGCCCTGCAGGAAATAATTTGCAACCTGAGAGATCATGTAGATGGGTTGCCCAGTTAGACCCTTTCAACACATACCAGGCCTGGCAACTTGCTACAAAGGGTAAGATAGCAGTTGGTCCAAGTAATGCTAAAGACATAGGCCAGGATGCCAGTACAGACAATGAAGAGTGTGGCTCTGATAAAGAGGAGTCGAGTAGTATTTCGTCTGAGGGCCAAGGAGACAAGCCGATGAAAGAAGTTATTGGGAGGGAGCTTAGGTCCCGGCTGCTGACTACAACAGTTGAAACCCCGTCACCTGAGCTAGATCAAAGGCCTGTAATGCAAAAACGTAAGGAACGACCAACCACCTGTGAAGACTGTGGGAGATTTTTCAGGACCTACCACCAATTAGTTCTCCACTCCAGGGTGCACAAGAAGGAGAGGGGTGGAGAGGAGAGCCCTACTGTTTCTGATGGGAAATTGTCAAGAGCAAGCTCAGTGGACCATGCAGAGGACGGTTCCGAGGAAGCAACTGTGTTGGAGACCTTGGGTTCAGGTAAAATGGGGGGATGCAAAGATTGTTGTGCATGATATACAGTTTGTGCTTATGTGTGTATTTAAGTAAAGGATAATGTCCGATGAGTTGTCCATTATCAGGAATTAATGGACGACGGGGAGACGCGTTGGACGTTTGCTGTGGGTCCATTGATTTCTGATTTTGGACTACTCGAAGGACATCCCACTTATATAATGGTCACTTGCCAAAGAAAAGAAAAAAACATTAATTTAACAACATTAATTTGTGTTTTGCAATCAAAATCTTAAGTTTTTCACAAGCCATAACTCAGTTTACCTGGTAATACCCAGACCGTGTGTGTGTGTGTTTGTGTGTGTGTGTGTGTGTGTGTGTGTGTGTGTGTGTGTGTGTGTGTGTGTTCCTTATTGTGGTCCCTCCCTTACAGTATAATGTCCTATCTCCATAAGTATTTGTTTTTGTATGCTTATTTTTCTGAAAGGTGAAGATGGTCTTGTACGACCCAAGGTCAGATCGAGACAATGTAGTTATTGTGCCAAAACATTCCGTTCAAGCTATTATCTCACCATTCATCTCAGGACTCATACAGGTATGTTGTTAGGTTTTGATGGTTATATAGATAATTTGACTGCATAAATTAACACAGGTTCTGTTTTCATAGCTTTATTACTACGATTGAAATCAAATTTCAAACAAAGCTGGGTGTTCACTGAGATCTTATTTTCAGGTGAAAAACCATTCAAGTGTATGTACTGCGATTATGCCGCTGCCCAAAAGACATCACTGAAATATCACCTTGCTCGACGTCACAAAGGCAAACACTCCATGGATCTCCCTGATCGACCTGTGCTAATAGTGCCTTCTATTAATAATGCTGAACACAGAAATGAGAATGAAAAAACTCCCTCAAATAGATCAGAACTATGTGTAGCAGGACTCAAATCAACTACAAGCGGAAAACCAGCAGACAGATTTGACGACACAGGAGGCAAGCACGGAAAACCAGTCACTCAAATGAATGATGAATATGAGAAGCTAATTGCTAAGCCTGCTTCCTCCCCAACTGATGAGATGCAGTTAAAATGCCCCTTACCTCTTAACCTGAAGATGGAACGAAAGGAGATGAAAGGAGAGAGCTTTGAGGCCCCATTAAATCTGTCCTTAAAAGTGTCTGTCTCTATCCCCGCCAGCTCAGAACCCAGAAACACATTAATTCCAATTGCCTGTTCATCCTGTGCATATCAAACCTTGTATCCAGAGGTTTTGATTATGCACAAAAACCTGACTCATAAAGATGAGACAGAAATTACCAGAGAGAATGACTTAAGAAGGAGTGTGAAACAAAGACGTTTTACTGGCTGCCCCCCTGCCCTTGATGGAAAGGATGTCACTCCACTTCCCAGGATTGACAGGAGCTATCCTCGTCGGACCAAATCTCCACCTCCTCAGCCTGAAAAACCACAAGAAAAGTCTCACTCTGTCAACCCACCTCACGTTCCTAAACAGTCTTCTGTCCATGTACCTAAGCATGAGGTTATCCAGGAGACCCTGCAACATAGGACCAAGATAGACCCGCAAGTAAATCAGGACTCTTCAAGAGTTACAAAGCTAAAGAAAAAATCTGGTACCAGCAATGCAATGAAGAGGGTTAGCCCATCAGACAAAGTGGAAATTGGTGAGCAAACTTACCCCATGAGAACTGATGTTTGGCACTCGGATGCAGCCAAGCTGTGCCTGTCCAGCGGGTTTGGAAACCTTTGTCACATGGATTTAGGTGAATCTTCCAGCAAAAGATTCAAGTACTTAATGCCTCTTGCCGGGGAAACTAACATTGTTGAGAAATCTGCCTTAAAAGTACCAGCAGGGGATGAAAAAAACAGACTACTTGGGAGAAGTGTGACGTCTACACCACAAGGGTCATCACCTTTCACAGTCTCTCAGGCCAATGTACTTACGAAGGCTACAGCTCCAGGCAGTATGGTCTCTGACTGGAACATGTTTAACATCCTGCAGTCCTACACCCCTTGTGATCTGGCATCTCTCTACAGTTCCACTGCAGCCAAACTCAGTCATGGAGGGCTGGCCAACCCAAGAGCTGGTACGTGCTTGGTTCACTGACTCATGAAGATGACTTAGAGCAGTTTTTCTTCAAACATACTTTACACATCATGGTTTAATAATAACATTCATTTATCTCTTTATAGGCGGTATAACTACTCTCTACCAACACTTGCCATCATTGCCAAACCTGCAGATGAATGTCTATCCAGGCCCCTTACCTACTGAATGTTATGGAACCACAGACAAAAGTACTTAAAATGGCACTGAGGTAATAGGTTAATAAAATCTATAGAATCGGCCCAGCTTATTTGCCTTCCCATAACCAGAGTCTTTGCCTTATCATCGTTACATGATTTTACTTTTGATAATGCTTGTAAATGCATTTCCCCCCCCCCTTTTGCTAGATTTCAAGTGTGCTGCTGCTACTTTTGGAGGACTTAATTGGAGGTATTTTTTGAATTATGTTAATTTAAAAAAGTTAGAATGGATTTTTTTTTTTTCCTTTGGCGTCAAAGAAAGTGCTGCACAGTCATTCCAGAACAAGGTCTGCCTCAGCTGGATTTACCCTATTCATCTGTTTGGGTTGGAGGTACAGACAAACTCCTCTTTGAATGTAGATTTCCAATATTGCTAATTGGTTTCTCGCTCAGAATTGTTTTCATTTATTTTGATCCACACTGTGATGTTCAAATCTATGTAATTGTAACATTTGTGTGTGGGGATACATTACCATTCGTTTGCAATACATACAACATTTGTTACATGTTGAAAAAAGGTTAAAAAATGTGAAAATATACTGCCATTTCATTTTTGTTTTGCAGGCAGTAATCGAGCACTATTGTGTTTTTTTTTTTTTTCCCAAAGCGTTGAAGGGTCGGCTGTTTTTCTATCAAATAGCACATTTATTTTCAACATGTTAAGCAACTGTACTGTATGTTTCAGTGGTCTACCTCAATTTATAGACTCGATTCCAATGTTGTTATAAAGCTGCTGTTGCTAACATGTCAACCGAGCCTTTGTACCTAAATGCATCTAGACTAGTGCGAGATGCTCTTGGAGTTTGAGTAGTTTCATTGGATGGACATGTCATTACGGAGGATCAGGGTTCAGATTTACCAATTGCCTCAGACTAAAAGAGGTCCTCTAGCATACTGATTATCTCAACCATGATCGAAAGGGTAACAAATTTCAGTTCTTAATTTCTTAGGGTGCTTGGCAATTACAACCCATCATTTAAAAACATGGGATTTTAGCTGATGGTTATTATCAACTTTACCGGTTCCTCAAATCCAATATGCTGTACAAACTGCACCAAACCTTTTGGGCCTGTGTTTATTTGTAAGGGTGGGGGGCAGACATTTACAGTTTTCAGGACTCGGCATACATGAGGCAGATGTCCTCGCTGGTCATTAAGTGATATTTTTTTGTGTTAGGGCTAATTTGTTTAAAAAAAAAAGTCCTAATAGAGAAATGGCCCAACGTATTGTACACTGTGAAAGGGAGGAAAAAAGGGGCAAGTCTCAGGTTATGTGATATTTACAGGCAGTTAGGGTACATGCTATTGTGTAATTTTTTTTTCGTCAAATTTCAAAGCAGACATTAAATTATTTGCTTTTGGTTTTGTCTTTCACATGTGTATTTCTAAAAAGTTGGAAAATATTGTTTAGCATTGAATGACAATAAAAGTTAGTTTATGTGCTCTGTTTGCATGATCTTGTACTTTAGTAATGGGCATCGGGTAACCCATGGACCTCTTCCAAATATGGCTGAATTGTCCCACTTCCATGCATTTGTAAGATCCAGCACTGAAACTAATTTGTATTACGATCTTGTGAGCCTGTAAGGGTTCAGTATGGACGGGCTCAGTCCCTTTCGTAAGACCAATCCGTCATTGACTGGCCCCGTTGGCATCTGATCCTTTGAGGAGGCATTTTTGAGCAACTTTCCGAGAGCAATGCATGGAGGTATTGCATTAACATGGCGGACTTGGGTAAAATGTTTAGAAATAAGGAGTTCCCACAGATATGGCAAGGTTTCAAAGCTGAACACCTGGCATGGGTACAAGTTTTTGTTTATTTATTATTATTATTATTATTATTATTATTATTTGTAAATCAAAAATAGGATGGCTGTTTGTCAAGTGATATAAATATTCCAGGCTTTACATGGTTTTCCATTTACATTCAATGAACACTAGAGGGCAGCACATGCCAAGTGTAGATGGTAGCATCCTCAGCCAACGCTTTTACGTCCTTGCAAGTTCTGTTTATCAGATTTATGTGGTTGTGTGGCAGAGATGCATGTTATTGAATTGTTCAGTAATTCCAGGGGAAGACTACCCCTGGAATTACTGAACAAAGGGGGAAAACATCAGTGTTTTCTTGGCCTTGATATCAAATCAAGATGAACGTTTTATCACAGCACACCTTAATAAATGTATAGATTGAAAATGTGAAAGTATAGGAAAAGCTTTCGCCGTAGCAAGGTGAGCAACACTTTTGTTCACTTCCTACACATGTGGAAGTAGGAAACTGACAAGACCTATCACGGCTGTGCATTGTCGTCAACAATAAATCACTAGGGACTATCTTCAGCACAATGAACAATTTAGATTTTGAAAAAAAAAGAAAAATTTTCCTTCTTATTTTTTGAGTGCACCACATCTGTTTGCTGTCTGTTCCCCTGGGCCAGCACTGTGTAATCTATTGCATTAGCTCACATTAGCGCATATCGCCCATGGGCCTCGGTAATCACAAACGCAAAATGAGCATTTCACTTAGCATCACCCTCATTTCCCCCCCCACACTGTGGCAGACTTAGTGCAAATGCGTTGCAGAGGACAAAAGTTGACTACAGTTTATGACATGCGTCCTCAATCCCTACGATGGTCTTGCAAGATTTCCTACTCTCCAAAACGTGCTTCCAGGCCCTTTTCTGTTCCAAAAAGTCCCTTTAATGAGTGAAGATGAATTCACTATATTTACTGACAGTGCTGTGCAGTATTTCTTATATTTTGGGATCCTCAACATGCACTGACTTTGTCTTTTTGTTAATGCGGGTGTTGTCCAGACCTTTTGTGTTTTGCACACCGATGTACAATGCATATATATATATATCTTTATATTATGAAGTATGCACTATTCATACAAAGTTTTACTTATGTAGTGATCAGATAGAAACATGCAATTTTCTGGCCACACTTCTATGGGGTGTAAGAAAAGTGAGGGATCCTATTAGATATGACTGTTGAACGTTAACCATACATTCTGTCGCTACATGTCATTGATAGTAAGTGCAGTGGTCAGCGTAGAACTTGGTTGATTACATTTTAATTTGCAGTAAGATTCAAAGTGTCATTGCCTTTTATGCAATATGTCACCATTGCTTGTGAGCCAAGAATGACAGAGAACAAAACCCTAGCATGGTAGGTTTAGCCATAAGGATTTAGTCCTAATGTGCAATTATTTTATGGTAGTATTGCTATCCAAGCAACTGTTAAAAATGCCCTGGTTCCGAAGAGTCTGAATTCAAAAAGTTGAGGATGAATTAATCACTGACTGATACCAGAAATTTGTTTGGAAACATCATCTTTCTTTTCCATGACGGTGTTACAAAAGAGCCTCTCTGTGTTCTCCACCTCCCTCCCTCCACTAGTAAAGTAAACTTCATGTTTGTCTCTTTCCCCTTAAGTGCTTTCCAGCTCTATCGTCACTCATAATTGTTGCCTCCAGATTGTCAACTTGCATGAATTAGCAATTGGGCCAACAAAGAATATACGGTCAATTGTTGAATATTCTGTCAGAATTTGAGGCGGAAAGTCTGCTCTCACTGCAATTGCTCATCATCGTCACCCCATCCCTCTGAGGAAGAGGAGCAATGTAATAGTTCCCACAAAACAGCCTCTGGCCTCAGGAAAGGGATTTGGGTGTCTGGAGACAACAGGGGCCATATGGAGTGGGCTGAGATAGCAAGGCACACGTACAGAATAATGGATGACGTGTCATGTTTCATGTTGCCGAGAAGCTGTCAAGAGACTCGATTTGGGGAAATCAAAAGACTCACATACAGCAAAAGTGACGGTCGGATCATTTAGCATCTTTTGTTTATTTTTCTATTCTGCCTTTCCTGCTCTCATAAACTTCTCGTTTTAATGAGGAAGAATATGTTACCCTCTGTTTAGCGGTTCAGTTTGTTGTGGATTTCTTCAGTATTTATAAATGAGCTCAACAATGACCCTGGTTGGGTACAGTACTGCTTTTGATTGTAAGTTCTACGTTTGTTTGTTTTTTTTACTTATTTAATGATTCCGCCAACCATTCACTCGATGAAGCTGTTGGGATAATTACTAATAAGGCCATAATCTCTCTAAGCACAATAATTACAAACACATCGGGCCTCGTTCATCAATCATTCATACACAAATTTTGTTCTCACACACTCATGGAATTTTTTTTTTTAACTCTCCAGATTGTCTGATGGGAAGCAGCAAAGCCTGATGGTTATTTGTAATTCCTTCCCCCTAACATCTATTGCCTACCTCTTGCAACGAGCAATCGCCCAGGCTTGCAAAGACACCAGTGTTAACCAATTGGTGTCTAAATTCAGGGGTTACTCAGGTTCTAGACTAGCCTCTGGGACAAACTTCAGGGCTAAAAAAATCCCATGGGCATCTAAGAACAAATTTGTACGTACCAACGATTGATGAACCTACCGCCTGCTGTCTGAAAACTATTTTTGGGATATACGTGAATAGTACGCTTAATGCGAATCAGAATGAAAAAACAGACATGCAAAACAATGTTTACATAAAAAGATAATTCCTGTGGAAAAAGGGTTGTATCAGTACTTGGTAAATTTCACCTTTTTTTTTTCAATTTATCATCAATGTAAAATAACAGTTCTTCCTTCCATACAACAAAAACATCTTATCTGTTAATTCTAACATCGTATCAAAGGGTGAGGAGGGGGAAAAAGCAGGGCAAACAGTAGATGAATATCTCCTGTTTTGGCAGGGATAAACCCATTTCCATCTCAGCGTCCAAAGCTCTCCTGCCAGGGGGGCACTGTCTGCTCAGCCCCCCACCCAACCCCACCTGCCTCCATCTGTATGTGCTCTACCTGCATGTGGAATAAAGCCGAGCACCTCACCTCTGTTTTCCTCCCAGTGTCAGAACTACACTTAAGTGCTGCTTCCGATACCCATGAGTAAGCCCCATAAAGCTGCCCCATCGCCGCAGCGTTATTGTTTCTTGCGGATGATTGATTGATGGATGAGGGCTGACACTTCAATGAAGCCATTTCCACTGGCATCTCTATCCGATGATGTGCAGCGTATATTTTCCATCCACGCCTCATTGCTCGCCTGTGTCATTCCTGGAACTTCATTTACACCATGTTCCCTGAAGGACCTTTTTTAGCCCCATCTCCCTTTTTCTCCCTCTGACTCCTCTTTTTATCTCTTCTTTTTTTTCCATGCCATAAAATAATGCTATTTCTTGTCTGCTCCAGAGGGGCCTGGAATAATTTGCGGGGAATGATAAAACCAAAGGCATGGAGGGGTTATTTACAGGAGGTATAACACTGACAGGGTCCCACTGTTGTGCCTTTTTTCACTGTCAGAGGCCAGGTCCACGCAGAGGCAGGGCAGGGCTATTATGTACATTTCCACTCGACCTACACTATGCAGAAGATCGATCTTATACTGTTATCTCACAGAGCCAAATACAGTCCTCCGGCAATGCAGATTCCACCACAATGTCGTCCAAATTTTCCTGAAAACACGTTAAAGTATATCACTTCAGTGATAGTGTGATTGAGGTGCCTTTCCTGAGACAATTGGCTGTTTTTTGCTCATATGGGGAGCAGATGGTAAGCAGGCATCAGTGCGGCAGGCTTTCTGGGATGACAGCCATGAGATTCCCCCTCAGGTGCCATTGGAGCCCCTTTAGAAGAGGAGAATGATTGCTAGGACATGGCACCTCCTAAGCAACTGCTTTTTTCCCCGAGTTTCCACCCTGTCTTGTAGCGCTTACCAACAAGATACCACCAATCTGCAATATGGCCTAAACAAAAAAAAAGGAGCCACTGCCATGATTTGGGGGGCTTTGTGTACCCTCTGGTGTTATTTCCTAATTTGGTTGGGACATTTTATAAACAGGCTGTGATACATTTCCTGTGTATATCCAAATAAGTCTGGAAAAGTAATTCCACAGTCATATTCTGACAAGTGTTACCCAGATACCTGTCTGCATATATGGCATTACAGCTTACTGACTTGTTTTTTTTTTTTTTCTAGGAGCAAATGGTTGAAATAGTGTCACGTATCACAGGGAACAAAATATAGCATAGTTTTCAGGACAGGTGGAGGTGGGGTGGGGTGGGGGTGGAGTATCATAATGCACCATTGGCCACATTCATCGTAACAATGCGTGTGGTCTCTCAGTGTACTTGACCTTGCATGCTATAGGACATTTTGGCTCATCAGAAAAGATGATTGTTTCCTTTAAAAGATATAAAGAGGACTGTGTCTCAAGGAAAGTGACATGGCTCCCTGCATCGCTGATGGTCTACACTCGGTTTCTTTTACGGTGACTTGATAGGTGGGGGAATAGTGTCCCAGCCCTGCATTTATACATTAGTCTGGTTTCCCTCCACGGGAACAGGGGAGGAGAGGTGATTGGCCCCTAGAGTGTATTTCCCCCGTGTCCTTATTGCCGTGTCATTCTTTATCAATAATCACCTCGGAGGGGAGCGCTGC
Organism: Lampris incognitus; assembly: GCF_029633865.1. Lineage (NCBI taxonomy): Eukaryota > Metazoa > Chordata > Actinopteri > Lampriformes > Lampridae > Lampris > Lampris incognitus. The sequence continues at coordinate 24,658,479 of NC_079212.1, read as the reverse complement.
TCTCATTTGAGGGGGACTGACCTCTGTGGCGATGAGGGTACGTCGATGGGGGTCATCCGTTACTATTCGGTCTTGCGTAGGAGCGGCGGATGGCGAGGGCTGAGAGTTTTGTGTGCATCAGGAGAGGCGCGGCATCATATCTGTCCATCCTGGCCCCAGAGAGGGGGCACATAGGAGCCCTCCTGGCCCCGTCACCACTCCAGTGACCCCATCTCAGATCTGTCACTTGCACCACATGCCTGCTGGGAGGAAAATAAGAGAAAACAGCATCCTGATCAAATACATTAAAGGAGTGGGTGTGAAATGCTCTTCATCAGGCCATACATGGTGCAATGAAGCATGCATTTCCCTATTTACCGCATTCATCTAACAACAGTCATAAGCTGAATCATTTCAGGGAGTGGAGTCACTGACTGATCACGGTATTTGCATTTTATCAAGGAATCCATTATTGATTTTGTTTTTTTTCTGTGTACTGTATATGGTCCAGGGCACTGTGTAATTCACAAACATGTGACTGAATCAGTGGATATAGCTGGGGAAGAAGGGGTGAGGCAGTTACACCTCTGTTCCACAAAGCAATAGCCTTCCTCCCCTAATGCGATGTGACACTGAAAACTACACACAGAGAAACAAGTAACCTCAAATTGGGTTATTCTTCCTACCTGCCAGTAATCCAGTTGATAAGCACTATACATGTAGATTTCTAGGGAGGAGGGAAATCAGATTACTCTGAGCTGAACTGGGATTTTCGGTCTAAATTGGCTGATGTTCCTTGGGTCTCTTGTTCTATCAGGATAAATGAGGGGAAATAGATGATTTGACTTTGCACCAGATAAATAGTCTGCACAAACAGCCCACATTAAGGTAAAGAAAACAGTTTGGAAGCTATTGAAGGTTCGAGTAGACGCCACTTTCAGAAATGTGACGAACCCCTGTTTGTAAGTATACTTCTGTTTTGTTTTTTTGGGTTTTTTTTTCCTTCAGAATAATGTACAAGCTTAGATGATTTTACGTAGAAATGTTGCATTGCTTCTCAGGGGGATAATCCTGTTCTCCAGAGGTAAAAAAATAAAAGTATTTTGTGTTCCTCCTCCTCATCAGCCAAAGACAGCTGAGATTTGCTCATTGGATAATATTTTGGTTTCAGAAAGTATACATGAAGTTCAAAGACGGTTGAATCAGTTCATCTGGATACAATGTTTATTGACAGAAATCTGTCAATAAACATTGTATCCAGATGAACTCTGTCAATAAACATTGTATCCAGATGAACTGATTCAACTGTCTCTGATTTCCTTACCTGGATTATTGAGCATGCATCAATACATATACATGAAGCTACAAGATTTAAGGAATTCAAATTGCCAATCAAGCCTTTATTGGATAACACGGATTAATCTGGTTTCACGGTTGGTTTGATGGTTGCCGTCAGCTTTTCTTTCGATGTGTAATGCATTAATTTGGAACTGTGGTGTCAAACATCCACGGCAACAGAAGAGGCATTAAATGTTAGATTTATTCACTTTCAATTGCATTTTATGTGTTTTTGGAAATATGAATGGGTAGCATATGTCAGGGTTACATTCACACAAAAGCATGGCTGAAATGTGCAAAAAATTAAATTGTGTTTTGATTTGCAACTTACCACAGCGGTGTTCTCTGTGGCCAGAGAACACACTGGAAGTTAAGGATCCGTGTGGCTCTTAAATCTGTGCATGTGTGACTTGCATGTAACATCTCAGCATGATTTATATCCCAAACAGCATTTTCTTGCATTGCAAATAACCGGAGTCTCGGCCCTTCCTCTCCTGTTTTTGTATTTTCTGACATGACACATGAATCCCCGGTGGCCCTGGGAATCAGACAACCCAGGTGCAACACTAATATCCTCCCAGTATCCAAACATTCCCATTAAAAGTAACTGGCACATTGGGGCCCATAAATTAGAACCCGACGCTGCTCAAGATGTCTGGCTTCCAATAAGACTGTACCCAGAGCAATAAACTTTGACATTGCTGCTTGAGAAATGCCTGCCCTTTTTCATTGTCAAGTGTTACAAATTGATGAAATGAGTTCATCGATGTTCCTTGGTCATTATCTCTCCAGTGGCACTTTGTTTTACAGACAGTGGGGAAAAGGGACGGTACAGATTAGAGGCCCGGGCACAGTTTATCAAACAAAATCTAATATCATCCATAAGAGAGGAATCTGGAAATCAATACTTCATTACTAAATTGTTAGTGGGGATGAAGAGTAATTGTGTGAGTTCAGAGATGTGTCTCGGCGGCCGGGGCATGGGAAGTTCAATGTCACCCGGGAAGTGATAAGTAAAGGCACTGATGGGAAGAAACATTTCTGTAATGGGGGGTGCTGGAGGACAGCAGGGTACTGAGCACAGAACAGACAATAGACACTGGTTCGCCATTGATTGGACTTCAGCTATGAAGATAGAATGCTGTGTAAAGAGAGAGCAAAGAGGAACAAGAGAGAGAGAGAGAGAGAGGGAGCAAGCGAGTTAGTTTCACCTCTCAATTTACCCATGTTTTGTCACTTGATTCTGTGCATTGCACTCCCTCTGCTTCTGCAGCTACCTTCAAAATTGGTACAGCAAATCCCTCCTACTTGCCATGGACCACGGCGGACACAACAATAACAGCGGTTCTTGATCACTGATAGTTATCACCGTGTCCTGTGCGTGTCTCTTGATGTTTACATCCCGCTATCTGTAGGCCGTGCGATCATACCCGACTCCTCTGCCTCCTCTTTATTCAAGCTGTGTTTAAGGTCACACAAGTGCATGGGCGCATCACCTCCATGTGGTCTGGCACAGACTCATCACTCTAAAAGCCTGTGTCTGGAGCGCCTCTGACCTGTTCGCCTGCCTCGCCATGTTCACCCATGCAAATCAGAGTGCCTTCAATTTGAGGATTCACAAGACAGACCTGCGGCTCAAGTCCGGATCTACCCGGAGTTTGGTTGAAATGGGTGACTTGTCTCTAGTAAAAGGATAACAAGTGAAGTAGAGATACAAAAAAAAGAAGAAAGAAATTACTGCTTTAAAAATTAACATATATATGGATTCGTCAACTTGTGATCTGCCTTTTATGAAACATAATATTGAACAAAACCAAATACTGGCTCTGTCTAAGCATCGGGGCAAAAAGCGGATCTGTGGGCTTCCAGTAGCGTAGCGGTCTGTTCTGTTGCCTACCAACACGGGGATTGCTGTTCGAATCCCCGTGTTGCCTCCGGCTTGGTCGGGTGTCCCTACAGACACAATTGGCTATGTCTGTCGGTGGGAAGCCAGATGTGGGTATGTGTCCTGGTTGCTGCACTTCGCCTCCTCTGGTCGGTCGGGGCACCTGTTCAGGTGGGAGGGGGGAATAGCGTGATCCTCCCATGTGCTACGTCTCCCTGGTGAAACTCCTCAGTCAGGTGAAAAGAAGCGGCTGGTGACTCCACATGTATCGGAGGAGGCATGTGGTAGTCTGCAGCCCTCCCTGGATCAGCAGAGAGGGGATGGAGCAGCCACCGGGACGGCTCGGAAGAGTGGGGTAATTGGCCGGACACAATTAGGGAGAAAAAGAGGAGGAAAAAAAAGTGTTAGATTAGGAATTAGATTAACCGCGTTGATTAGTATAAAATCTATAATCTTCCTATTGATCTCACCAGTCAAGTGCATGTTGGTTAATCAGAGATTTAAACGATGGGGAGTAGACAGGCCCTGAAAAGGAAGTCAGCCGTGACAAATTGAAAACATAGTTTGCAAACGCTTGAAAGTCCATTGTTGAGAATATAGTCATATATTCTTATATTTCTCTTAAGACTTACTGATTAAATACCCCAAGGCATTGCAAATTCGACAGATGGATTGTTTTGCTAATTAACAAAAGCACCACCTCGCTTACGCGTCAGAAACTAGCAGTGGGAGTGTTATAACAAGCTGATAGGATTCAGATACTCTTCAGTTCATAACATGTTTGAATGTTCAGCAAGTATACTCATCCATGGTGAAAAGAGCCTTCCTGTGTATTTGACAGAGATAAACATTTTTTTATTGCTGGCTTTGACGTCGGTGAAGCGAAGTTGACAGGCCAGTTACAGGGGCCGCTCGCTAATGATTTTTGAGCAGCCCCCAACTGAGTCCTAAATGTCTGCAATATCCATAAACAACTCTATACTGTCCAATTAGGCAGACAGAGATGTACTGGGCTGTCAGACAGATTTGCATGGCTAAGCACCTGAGATCCAGAGGATGATGAGGGGAATGGTTCACCGGCCAGGGAGAGAATGTGCACAATGGATGACTTTCATTACAGCATTACGGCTTTACACTCACAGTCATCCAATTACCGCCTGGATTAATTGATCATTGTGACCCCCCCCCCCACCACCAGTACCAAACCCATCGCTGCTGTGCTGTTTTTCTCCCTCCGCGACCAACTAACCACACTACCTGCAGCTGCATTCCTTCCTTCAGCTCTGCAGCTCCTGTCCAGAGCTGTTCACAAAAAGCCAGACGGGCCATTGTGAGAAAGAGGTTTTTTTGGGTAGAGAAAAAGCCTCATTGGCCACCGCCCGAGAGTGCGGCCATTTGCAGGATTGCATACATTGAGAATAATTTGAATTTATGTGTGCTCGTCAATCCCCCTCCTCTCCCCCTGCCGTAGAGCCGTCAGTGGTCAGAGGGGTTCACCGGAGCATGACTCATCCCTGGGTGCGTTTGATCAGAATGAATTATGCCTTTTAGATTCATTATGGCACTTTATTTCTCTTCTCTGTCCTCCTCCCTTGTCCATTCAGTACCACGAATGAGATGTACTAGACAGGGTACATATTTTATAGGATGCATGCTGTCATGCACACATAGTTAAGGACATGGGGAGATATGTGAGGGTGGTTTGGCCTAACCACCCAATATCATACATTTCATTAATAGGCACAAGGTTTTTTATTTTTCCCTAAACAATTTCCAAATACAACATTGTAGACTTGATTGCAGGGAACACTGGCCATATACGTAAGAATATGTGCATCCCATAATACTTACGTAACTTGTTGTGCATCAGCCTTAAAGGCTTGAAGCTTTGGAGACAAGTTGTTGCAATCTTAAGATACTTAAAAAATAAAAGCACAACTGGCAGACTTCAAATGTAGCATCATAAAAGCACTTTAATATGACAAAAATCAAATGGAACTCGTGCTGTTTCATGCACACGACTATGACAAGTGCTAATGAGATCAATTTAAGATCATTTAAGATACAAACGAGTCTCGACTTCCTGTTCATTAATTACTGCTAATTATATAAACAGCTACCCACATCGGGATAATGCATTTGGTGAACATCAGGTCGAAACCAGGAGGTGTCCCATTTCCCTGTTTCCCTTCTGGATGACGTTGATAATGTGAGTCCATGGTGAGATGGATACACATCATCATGCTTGATATCGGCGTCATTCTGTGAAATGCTCTAAACCAGGTGATGATATTTTGCACATCCATGGGGGGGGGGGTAACGCATTCGAGGGCAGTATGTGTGTGAACTGCCTATGTTAATGTATTTTGAAAATTGAAAAAAACCTCATTGGTTATTTCAGGCATAGCTGCAGGACAATGTCAAATTCATTACAGAATACCCTCCATTTGTCAATACGGTGAGACGTTTTGAGATTTCATGTGAATGAGTCTGCAACATCATTCAGAGTTAGCAGATTGCATCACCTCATTTCTGCATTTTAAATTGGTTTTTCCGTCACACAGAAAGGTTAGTAGTCTCTGATGCAAGCAAGCTGCTAGATTTCAGACCATGTCAAGTCCTTCTCTGTTAGCGTTTTCGGCATGGATAACAATGTAGTCACCTATCCCCATTTATTTATGCATGCCACCATTACCAACTATTCAGGAAAATGTGATCTCCAAAATAATTACCATTACCAAGTGGTCAATCTATTTTTTTCAACTGTTGTTTTCGGTCTCCGTTCAGAGCTTCATCAGTAATCAAGGGTTAATTTCACACCTCAGTGGATTGCCTGCCTTAATCTCTATTCGGTGTAATTAAATCTGTCCAATAAAGTGAGCTCTTTTCCTCTTTGTTCTCTCCCATCTCTCACTCTTTTTTTATTGTTTTACACCCTTCACATCTCATCTCCTGAACTACGGGCCATCCAGCCCCGCTTGACAGGCAGAATCTATCCCCAAAATTAAAACATTCCTGACCTATCTGAGATGACAAGACTGTGTGAGGGAAGGGGGCGAGAGAGAGAGAGAGCAAGAGAGAGAGCGAGAGAGAGGGAGAAACAGAGACAGAGAGGATGACTACAGAGAGGATGACTACAGAGAGAGAGAGAGAGAGAGATATATATATATAAATAAACAGAGAGAGAGAGGGAGAAACAGACAGAGAGGATGAGTAGAGAGAGGATGACTACAGAGAGAGAGAGAGAGAGAGAGAGAGCGAGATAAATAAACAGAGAGAGAGAGAGAGAGAGAGAGAGAGAGAGAGAGAGAGAGAGAGAGAGAGAGAGAGAGAGAGAGAGAGAGAGAGAGAGAAACGAAATACCTAGTCGAGACTGAGCTCGGTGAGAAAAGAAAAGCAAAGGAACAGGAAGCTGACACATTCAGTGTCTATTTTACTTTCTTTTTTTAATTTCTCTCGAATGGGATGTGAAGATTTGACCCTGTCAATCAGGCCCCGTGACAAGTTTAATCACGTTGTGCCCTCCACAAAATCGTGGCTAAATAGGAATGCAAATAATACAGCGCTGGGGGCCTTTTATAAATGGTCATCAGGAGGACTAATCGGCTGATAGCTCCGTAGATCTACTTCAATCAAGGACTCATTCAAACCTGGCTCTTCTCTCATTTCAAGCTCTTATACACTTTTTAACCACGTTTTTGTGAAGTAAAATAAAAGTTTCCTCTAAAGCCACCTCCTTCTCTGTTGTTCTCGTCTATTTCACCGTCAGTTGCTTCAATGGTCGTTGCTTTTGATATGGCTTGGATTCAATTTTTCTAATTTTTTAATCCACCCATCCGAGTGGAAGAAGCCAGGTTATATACTGAGGCCTTGTAAAAGGCGTCCTCCTGTCCAAGTCGAACCAGCCACCTATTTCCCAAACAATGTAAATGAAGTCTCGCCAAGCCACTCCTCTGTGATCTGCCACAGAAGTCAAGGACTCGGTGAAACACTTTGAAGTGTTGATTCCGTCGGGTACAAGTGTGGTGACTTCCCTCCCCACCTTTAAAAATACAACTGATCTAAGTTTCATGTGCGCTTGAAAGTTGTGAAGGTTGCCCCTCTTCCCCCGATTGTCAGAGACGTCAAAGGTAAATATGGAATCCTGCCCTGCCGTGGCTGCATCGCGAGGCAGACGAGCCCCTTTGAAGTCCACAACTTCACAGACGAGGAACAAAGCCCAACACACTGCTGCACTTTAACTCTGCTGGCCTGGATCCTCCATCTTGTTTATCATCCAATCAAATCAAGCATGAGAAAAGAGACACTTGATTTCTCTCTTTTTTTTCTTTTTTTTTTAGCTTGGGTTGCAGAATTATTGTGTTTTTTTTGCTAAGTTACTTTGTGTTTCCGAATCTATAATTCATTTGTTTAGAAAAGCCTTTTATTCAGACTGAGTAAACTGGATCTGCCTCGCCATAATTGTACATGATTTTAGACGGTTTGGGTTTTCGTCGGGAATAAGAAAGGGTTATGTGGGATGTCAGCAGGATCTAACATCTTAAAGACTATCCTCCACTGCTTGCTAATGACGGTTTACAGGCCAATTCTCTTGGGGCAGTCTGAGTGCTTCCACGATATCCCGTCTTCACAGGCAATCCACATAAGTTAGTCTGGCAATGCCAAAGGCAGGTTTAAAGACAAGCCAGAAGCATGAGTAAGAGATGTGTCAGAAAACCGTACCACACATAAATCCCTGCAAACTAAACATTACCCTTAAACATCAAAATCTCTTCTCTTTCTTCATCTGTCTATCTATCTCTGTTAGTCTTGTGTTTGCAAAAACCTGGACTAAAGCAATGCCCCGTGTAATGATTTATACCTACATTTATGTATTGACATATGGTGGTTTTGAGTCTGAGGTTATCTAATGAGAGGTGGACTGAAGGAAAGATCACATGGTTATTTTATATACTTATATGTAGTACTATTTGGGAGCATGAACGATTTCATCGTGATGCCAATACCTTCTTGCCTTTTAAAGGAAAAAAAAAACCTCACCGCGGTCTTCATCTTTTCACTGACGCACGTTGATATGTCGTTACGACACGTTGTTAAACATAAGTAAAGAGCTCATTGATATTCACCCTCTGCTCCAGTAACATTCAGACAGGAGTGAACAGACTTCTCTCTATCTTCCCCATAGAGGCGGATCAACAACCAAACAAAGGATCAGCCAAGACCAGACATCATTAGGCTTCTTAACATCTCACAAGAGACGGAAAGACAGACTGACATCCAGCCAGTCTTGCAATCAATTGAGAGAGCTACCAGTGGCATATGGCCTCAGTGTGTGCTAATGATTGACTGACTCTTACCTGGCCCTTCACGGGTCTGTTTGATCAGGTACAGTAGTAATTCTGTGCCAATTAAAGTTCACCATGCAACTGCCAGCATCTGCCTGTTTGGATCACATCATCAGTATGGTGAGATGGTCAGCATACCCCTTACCTACACTTAATTCAGTATCTGCCTGTTTGGATCAAATCATCAGTATGGTGAGATTGGTCAGCATACCCCTTACCTACACTTAATTCATTTCAGCTTTGCAGGCTGTTATTTTTATGTAAGCTTACCTGAGAGCTAAATTAACAGGGAGACAGGGGACAGAGAGAGGTAAGGAATAGAGTTATGCCTGTTGAATGGATGGATGGATGGATAGATAGATAGATAGATAGATAGATAGATAGATAGATAGATAGATAGATAGATAGATAGATAGATAGATAGATAGATAGATAGATAGATAGATAGATAGATAGATAGATTGATAGATACTATCCATGAACTGCCTCAGACACACTTTTACTATTTGGTCCATATTTTACAAACAAATGAAGGAGTGCTGCAGAGATTGTTTGGCACCCTGCAGACAGTCCATTCAAGAGGGTAGGCAACGGGACATATGAGGGGAAATACGTGGAGGAATGATGCACCGTATTTTTAGCATTGGGCTGGAAACTGACAGGCCTACCTAATGATGGTCCTCAAAGTGGCATGGATGCAGACGAGCGGACCCCTTCAAATGGAAGGCCAATCCCTGCTGACACAGGGGATAATAGCCCAGCATTGAGTCCATTGTCTGGGCACCCCACACCATGGCATTTGGAACTGAGCGGCCCCTGTTTCAGTGGACAAATGATCCACACTCTGCCAGGGAATGTCAGCCATCACGCCTCCCAGTCAGTCTGTTCACATGAGAGATGATGGCAGGGGCCAACCTCTCTTAACCCTATTAGTATGTGAATAATTAGCTTGGTAGCACCAAGTTGGACAGTTCTATCTATCTATCTATCTATCTATCTATCTATCTATCTATCTATCTATCTATCTATCTATCCATCCATCCATCCATCCATCCATCCATCCATCCATGTATCTATATATCTATCTATATGTCTGTCGGTCTGTCTGTCTGTCTAATTAGCTTGGTAGCACCAAGTTGGACAGTTCTATCTATCTATCTATCTATCTATCTATCTATCTATCTATCTATCTATCTATCTATCTATCTATCTATCTATCTATCTATCTATCTATCTGTATTTTCTGTGTGATAATTGAGAGTTAACGAAAGAAATGTACCACATTCATTATAAACACACCCACAGCTGCCACTGGGACCTCCATTAAGCCCAGTGTTCCTGAGATGCTCTGGTCTTATTTGATTCATCAACGAGACGTTGGTTGGCATGATTTATCTATGCCACTTACTTGTTTTCATTTTGCCCGGAGGCTGCTGCCAGCATCAGGGGCTTCTTTTTACAACGTGACAGCTCCATCTCAAGAGAAAAGACTCGCCATGCAAAAACAGTGCATCAAAACAAATAAGGCCCAAGCCACTTAAGAGCCAAGGCTGTGATCAGGAACCATTTTCACAATGCTCAGCCGAACAATGCAAGAGCATGCATAGAAGTGCATGATATCTGGTCTTATAGGATTTTACAATGACCAAATACATTTGTATGGAGGTCCAAACATGACCATTTGATTAATGTTTGATGACAAATATAGATATTTTATTATCTATCTGTTTTAAATGAGAGAAGCTTAAGAGCAAAAAAAAGAAAAGAAAAAACAATACATAAACTAATATAGGTTGTGTTGTGTTTCTTTTTTTTTTGGTTATCTGTATTTCTATTTCCTATTCATGTTTTTGTTCCCCAGTTTCTATTCTTTGTAAAGAAAATACTCCACCTCCTAGTCAACCTCTCCTTTCGCCTCCCCCGTTCTCCCAAATCTATACAGGCAACAGGACGCTCTTGTACATTAAACAAGAAATGTCACCCTGGGCAACTTGCAGCAATGAAGCATTTATTCTGCCTCACATTTCCTGGCACTTAGAATTATTTCCTTCATGCCTGATAACCAAATTACAATATGGCAGGTCTCCCCAGAGCCACAGGATTGTTAGTGCCAGCTCACAACATACTTTCAACCGATGTGGCATTTCATGTACAGCTGCCAATCAAAAGGCAGCGGCAGGGAGAGATGTAAATGAGGGCGGGCCCGACGGTGTTCAATTACTGCTCTGAGCTCTGCATAATCCCCCTTTTCCACTGACTGACTGACTGACAGCTTCACATTCCTCCTCATCCCCAGTTTTCTCCCCTAATTTCACCACCTAGACTTTGCCACCATGCGGGACATGCGTCAGGCATTGAAGAGAATTCCTGTCATTACCATTTCCATTTAGAACGGTGCGAAAAAGCAAATGATCTGACGTCTGACGGGATGTATGGCTCGGGTATATGTAATCAGACAGGAAATAAATTATTTCTTTCTTTCTTCAAACTTTTGAGACGACCCCAAATTGGCAAGTGAGAGCTCGTGGTTGAAAAAGAGTGAGTCCCAAATACAATCTGTCACTGTATTTTTGCTCTGATACTGACATAATTTGCTCCTTTCTCGTATGAAGGACTGCGAATATCGCCAACTGAGGGGGCTGAAACACTCTGAGCTGCCTACTCAGCATCAACCTTTGGTAAATACTCAGATTAAAGAGATCCGTGAATAGAGCGGGTATCTTTTGCTCTTTCCATCACGAAGAAGCCTTTAGATTCCCTCTAATCCCCGTGTTAAAGGTAAGCCAGACGAATGGCTTAAGCAGTGTTCGGCAAGCAACTGGGAAATCGTGCCATTACACCTGCAGGACTCAAAACAAAATATGATGTAGAGGAGTGGTTTTATATGAGAACTTCAGCTCGCTTGACTTCTTTCAAATTTAACATCTCGTACACTCCCCCACCCCACTCCCCCTTCTTTTAGCAGTCACCTGAGTTTGTGTGCTTTTTTTTCCCCCATTGTCTGTATGTTCTTCTTCTTCTTCTGTAGCTGTGCATCTGTAACGGGCACTTTTGTTGCAATCTGTGAGGTTGATAAATCAATCCATCAAAAAATTCTTTGCGGTGAAACTCAATCAAGAAAGGTCATGTCGGCGGGAAAAGAACAGATTAAATTAGCATTGAATTAGACATGGAAAGTGAGCTCTGTCAAAACCATCACTGTGCTCAGCACAATTAGAATATGTTAATTATGCATTTCATTAAGGGGCCTCAGCACTCTTTGAATGTGAGATGAAATGTCACTGGTGTAGGCAGCCGAAAAATGGAAGATTGCCAGGCCCAACTTTCTTTGTGCAATGTGTGACACCTTCATTAACATCAGGGATTGCTAGTCTGATTAGACTTCTTGTATCGGTTTAAGCCTTTGGGCTTTCAAATGCTACGGCTTTTTTCATATTTGGATGTGGCAGCTTAAGCCATTCTGCGTTTCCAAAGCAGATTTTGTCTATAGTTCGATTCTTTATGGAATATTCTCCAGCACAATGCCATGGCATGTAAAATCTCGGCGTCTTTGTGTAGATGATGCCATTTACCCTGTCTTTGTTTTGTGTAATCTTTGGGTCACTTCCAGCAATACAACTTTCTGCCTCACCATGGCAGAGCGAATGCTGGTTAAAGGATGTGGAGGTGGGTCTTTTTAAAAAAAATTTTTTTTAGGTTTGGCCCTTTTATTGATTTATTTCAGTTTAATCCAATTTGATTTAATTTAAGGTCTGCTTTATTGAAATGAGAGCGTTGGGATATAAATAAGATATTTGCACAATTGTTTTTCCTATTGACAGGGATAACGTGACTGTGTCTTGTATTGAAATTTATGAAAAAATAATAAAAACAATAGTTTTAATTCAAATTGACAGACAGACAGACCGATAGATAGATAGATAGATAGATAGATAGATAGATAGATAGATAGATAGATAGATAGATAGATAGATAGATAGATAGATAGATAGATAGATAGATAGATAGATGTGCAGCAAGTGGGAGAGAGAGAGACAAAGACAGGGAGAAGTCTAGAAAATGAATAAACAAACAACATACATTGGATTTATTTCTAATTGGTACATCATATCCTCTTCCCGTCTCTTATAAAGTATGCCTTAGACTGTCACAGAAAAGGAAAAAAAAAGCAGACTATACTTATATCCCTGTTCCCATGATGAACCTCCAGGTGATCAAGGGAACATCCCATAAAATGAAAAGGTTGACATGTCATTATACTGTGTTCTCTATGGCAGTCATATGGAGAATGGATGACAGGCGAGGGAGTGCAAACTTGGACTGGAGCAACTTACACCTCAGATCAGTAAACTTTTAGAACTTCATTAAAACAAAATGAAAACTCCACAGTTAAATTAAATAGAAATGCCTTGGAAAGGCATGATGAAAGCTAGGAGTGGGAGCTGTCTGACAATTTTAGTCCTCACATACTTTCATGACATAAGATGATTCTCGCGCGCTGAAAGTGAATTGTAAAAATGATTGTCTTTGGAAGACCCCATCTTGCAGATGTAATATGCCCTGAATGAGTGAATACTTGCCGGTCTGTCTTTGCACCCATAATTGAGAAAGAGAATATATATAATACCTGTAAAGCGTAGTTCCCATGAGTGGCAGTACTCAGTAACCTTCTTGTGCCAACTACAGGGATGTGAAATAAAGAACTGTGACTGGAGCTGAGGAAGAGTTGCATACAATCTGTGGTAATTTGCCTGAGAATGTCATTGTTGTACATGTTCAGTCAGTTTCCTTATCATTTACCCTTATCACCAGAGGAGAGGATGCATTACATTGAGACCATTTCAATACTGTGTGGCTTCCTTTAAATGGTCTGCATTATCATCCGCATCAAATATGATAACGATAAGCTTTATTTATAAGGTGATTTTTAAATCCACTGATTCTGAGTGCTTCATAAAATAGAATAAAAAAAACAACTTTGAAATTAGCTAAAAATCTATTGAATGAGGCCCTGTGATGGCCCGGCGGCCTGTCCAGTGTGTCTCCCCGCCTGCCGCCCAATGACTGCTGGGATAGGCTCCAGCATCCCCGCGACCCTGAGAGCAGGATAAGTGGTTTGGCTAATGGATGGATGGATGGACTATTGAATGAATGATTAGATACGGTAGCCACATAGCCCCATCAACCTGGTCACAGATACAGCCTGGAAAAAAAGCCTGCTGTCCTCTCTGCCATACCAGCTTTAAAGGTAGCATGAGTAGGATTTTATTAAAAATCAATGTATAGACTCATACAAAAATAATCCCTCTCAATCATCACTTATGACCCACGTGTGTGGTGGTGTCTGTATCTGCAGAGACCCTGTCCTTTGCCTGTATTGTCCTGTGTACGGGACGTTTCCGGGCGTCAACCTCTGGGCAGTGGGATGTGGCGACCAGGTGCCAGATCGAGATCGTAAACACGCGTCCAAGAGGAAGCTACAGCAATGGCGGACACAACACCGAAAAGAAAGAAATATAGTGAGATGAAATGCCAAGCGGACAAAGCTTGTTCTAAAGCTAGAGTGAATCTGGGGCTGGCTCTCACTGAAGGAGAGGATGGGAATGAAGAGCAACCCGGAGTTGGCCTGTACACTGCGCTGTGTTCTGGCTACTGCGGTCAGGGGGTGTATCCTTCTGGTGACATTGACCTGGGGGGGGGCATGTTGTAGTACCTGTGTCTAACTGCATGGATGTATACATATACTGTATATGTATGGTAGTATGGATGAAGGGGAACTTTCATTCTGTTGTAATGAGCATGTATTTGGATGTTTGGATGTGGACTTGTATTTTGATGCACAGATGTGCAGGCTATAGCAATGGATTTCCTAAAATTAAGCAGTCTATCTATCTATCTATCTATCTATCTATCTATCTATCTATCTATCTATCTATCTATGTCTGTCAGGCCTTTCTTAGAAGATAACACTGACTTTGCTAGCCTTTCGGGCAAGGTGTTCTAGAGTTTGGCAGCTACTACAGAAGCAGACCGACCAGCTTTTGTTATGAGCCGAGTGTTTGGGAAAAGCCAGAAGTACCCTGCCAGAGTACCTGCAAATGGTTCTCAAACATGCACAAGGATGAGGGGCCTGTAAATGAAGTCAGGTCATTTAGCTACTGTCTTAGCACATTTTGAGGTGTTGGATTTTTGAGGGTCCTGTGAGGACACTAAAAGCTTTGACATGTCTAGCACTGAAATTTGTTGCCTTAAAACTACGCCACAGGTGTGTCATTTGCCTTTCTTGATTTGTTGTCAAATGCTTCTCAAATTAAAAGCTTGGTGGCTGTGACAGCCACTTTCCTGGGAGAAGCATAATTATTAAAATATATCAATCAATTGTTTTAGTAGATGAAAGCTATTTTTTTCTGTTTGAGTTGATAGGGGTTGCAACAGCAGAACAAGCAATGAAAGGTGTGTACTAGACAATAATTTACTTACAGGTACTGCACCACTGGGAAGCACTCAGTCATAAGTGAAAAATGGAGTCCTGTGTCCAAGGCCTAAATGTATTCCATGGCCGGAGAATGAACTTGCGGCCCATGTGACACATGATTTACACAGGAAAAGGCCAGTGACTCTCTACAATGATAGATCTCCACCTTAGTCTGCTTGGGTTCATTCTATGACATATAATCCTTCTCTTTTAAGTTGTAAGATAGAGATAGATAACAAAATGCGGTATTGATTTCCCTGTCTGCACAGTGGCTGGGTTTTTAAGATTGCACATGTCCATGTCTAAATCTTGGCCACAATGACAACTGTTAGCTGCAACAATCACTGTTGCTTACATTTCACCGCTGAGATCATCAGTTTATTTTTTTTTCTGACTTTTCATGCATGTCATATTTTTTGGTGAATAATAAAAGGAAATCATGTAACACCAAACTACTCCTATAACATGCTCTTTCTGCTGTCAAGGGAACAACTATTTATCCACGAACATTCGTGAAGTTTGATTTAGACTATGCTGAGCATGCATAAAATATGTTTACCTCTTATGCCATACATTTTATTTCCTTGTCCTTGGATATACTGCATTTGCTGCTATTCGTGCTTTGAGTCCCAATTTAGGAATTTTTTGTGCAGTAGTCTTCATGAAACTGATACAAAGAGAAAAAAATCTATAAATCTTTAAATTGTCTCCAAATGGGCAATTAAAGCGCAGTTTTCGAGTTCACTCAGAAATATCTATATAAATATGTCATAGGTGTTAATCTCTGGAAGAGAAATTGCTATTATTCCTATCGCTGCATTCACATAGTATCCGGGAGACGATAAACGGCAGTTGGCAAAGCGGAAAAACCACAAACTGCATGACGGAACAGCGGGACGGTTAAAAAAAATGGGTTGCTGTGGTGATGAATTGTTTTCAGAAAAAAAAAATTATAATAAATTGTACAAACGTGTTTTGTGTTTGTTTTGTTTAGTTTTGTGATATGGTACGTAACATCCGGTTGCAGATTCCGTCGCGGAGGACAGTAAAAAAGTGAATATTTTGACTGGCCTTGTGTATGTTTGTTTTTGCCGCTGTCCTTTTATTCATTTATCTTTTCCACTGTTTTTATGTCTTTTCTGTCTTGATAGTGAGATACTCTATAAAATATTTTAGTTAAGTAATCTACAAGTACATTATGGGGAGGTTATTGAATTGGAAGCTACAACCAAGCAGAGATAAAACATGGTTTGTATATCGGGATTTTTTTTTTTTGTGTGGTGGTAACTCCTACATAGGACCAGAGTGCAAATCAAACATTAAAATAAGTTCAAATCATACCAATATTATAACATTTCAATGAGTTAAGGGACAGACACCAGCGTGATTTATTTCTATTAAGGTAAATGAGAAAGCTGACAAAACAACATTGCAGCCCATAGCCAGACATCTCTGTTGGGCTTTATCATTCCATTATCATTGCATCTAAGAAGTGAAACTGTTATTTCTTATAAAGTTCTTACTAAGCAAATGCAGCAGAAATTGGGGAGGTTTCTTTTTTCTACCTTACCCAACCTGAAATGGTGATAACCTCCAATCATGTCTGAGCCATGGAGGATTTTAACAGATATATTTATAAAACTGGTATATATCCACAAGTGGTGGTGCAACCAATGAAAATGACACCGAGGGATGATCTTTCACTGTTTTTTTCTCTTAAAAACACCATACGTTTACATATGTACTCTAACTGGTTTACCAGATAACATCCAAGGCATTTTGAAAGCCTTTCGATGTCTTGATGTGTTTCAAAATAAAATGTTGCTAATTTGGGTCAATCACAGATACCTTTAAAATTCAGATATACATAATTTAATTTGCAAGTTAGAATATAAATTCACCAGTGTTTCATTGCTTAGAAGGTTTTACAAGTTATCAAACGGCAGTTGACATATGTAATATTTATCGTTTGAGTGTCTACATGAAGGCAATACTATGATAAATCAAAGAGCAGACCTTCTGCACATCTGTAGATCAACAGGTGCGTGGGAGAAGATCCCGGGTCGACAAGAAATGAAAAAACAAAAACAACTCCTGCACACTGTCCTCTATACTTGCAGTCAGAGCTCTTCATAACTATAAACAATGTCAACCGAAATGTTGTTTATAGTTACTAAAGATCTATGAGTGCAAGTATAGAGGACAGTGTACGGGAATACTATGATAAATAAAAGTGGTCTTTGCTCTCATAAATTGTTGAAAATTATCAACAGGGATGCATGGGATGTGGTGAGAACATGGAGACCCTGCAGGGTCAACATGAGTGGTTTTAATCTTAATTGTCATGTGATGTTTAAATTGCAGTTATATGATTAAAACGTGTTGTCTAACAACATTCATGCTGTAATGGTTCACTTGACAGCAGCAAGTAGTTTTAGGGTAGAGACTAGGGTGGAGAAGAGGGGATTTTTTTTTCTTCTTTCTTTTTGCTGGAGGCCTGTGGACCTAGGCTCTGTTTACAGAGTGAGAGAAATGGCTTAAATCTGTTGGTGTCAATGCTGATTCATGTCACTTTGAGTGACAGGTGACCCGAGAGCCGGCAGTCAGACAGTGAGATGGATTATAAGTGAGCAAAACGCCAACAACCTCTGGCCTGCTGTGGGGCAACAGATGACAGCGGAGGAGGGCAAGAGGTGGAGAGCCCCGCACTCAACCCCCTCCATCCCTGCATCCATCCATCAACCCATACCCCTTTTGGCCAGTATCCACTCAGGCAGACTGATGGACAGGAGGAAATGAGAATATTCTGTCGTTTGAATGATACAATTCCATTAGCGCCTTTTGATCACATGTAAAACTGCAGCTTTGACATAACAGCACTATATACTTAGCATTGCAGTACAGTATGAATGTTATTGGGATTAAGCTGGGTGTGGTTGGGAAGTGATATTGTCATTTACACAGGAGTGAGCGATGTAAAATTCGTTGTCGCGAATTAGAAACTTTATCATTTCTTAGGCTACACACTTCAGACAGCCGTGGCCTAAAGGTTAGAGAAGAGGGTTTGTGACTGGCAGGAAATTGTGGGTGGAGTGGGGTGAATGAATGGTGCTCTGCCCTCCCGCAATACCCATGGCTGATGTGCCCTTGAGCAAGGCACCCCCCCCAACCAACTGCTCCAGTGGAGCTGCTCAGTGGCCACCAGTGAAGACTGTGGTTGTACTGGGCAGCTCTCAGGTGTGAATGTGCAGCTGGGGATTGCTGAAAAAGAGCACACGTGCTCAGCATACTACCCTGGGTAAATAAAGGTAATAAAAAAAAAATTACACCAGCAATTATAATTACATTTTAGCCCCAATACAAGAATAGAAATCAATGTTACCAGCTCGAGGGCCAACAAGGCTAGCAGACAGGCAAATACCTGTGAATGGGGAGGTGGAAACTGTATGTTGTACGTGGAACAATGAAAAAATGAGAAGGAAAATCATTATCTTACTTTTTACAGAGGCAGATCAAAAAATATTCACGTGCTCCTTTTGCTCAGGTTTGCTGCAACAAGACCAAACAAACCGTGAATACTCTTGTTGACACAGCTCTGGTTTCCAAATCCAACTCCACCCAGTTTTGATCATTACTTCACAATAAAGATGACCTTGTACTGTGCTGACAGACATTTTCCTCCAGGTCTTTTTCATTCGCTTTTATAACTGGTATATCTCATTGTACTTACAGTTAAAAAAAAAAGAAAGAAGCAATTTCTGAAATAAAAACCCGTTGAGAGATTAATTGCCACCACAGAACCAATTACTCTGGTGTTTCCAAACTAACCAGAGCGTTGTGAAATACTCCTACATTTGTGGTCGATTTTAAGATGAGCGGTTTTTAAAGACTCCAACCCCCCCCTTTTTTCCCCCCTCGCCAATTGTCTCTGGCCAATTACCCCGCTCTTCCGAGCCATCCCGGTCACTGCTCCACCCCCTCTGCCGATCCAGGGAGGGCCGCAGACTACCACATGCCTCCTCCGATACATGCAGAGTCGCCAGCCGCTTCTTTTCACCTGGCAGTGAGGAATTTCGCTTGGGGGGACGTAGCGCGTGGGAGGATCACGCTATTCCCTCCAGTTCCCCCTCCCCCCCTGAACAGGCGCCCCGATCGACCAGAGGAGGCGCCAGTGCAGCGACAGGACGCATACCCACATCCGGCCTCCCACCCGCAGCCACATCCGGCTTCCCACCCGCAGACACAGCCAATTGGGTCTGTAGGGACGGCCAACCAAGCCGGAGGTAACACGGCGATTCGAACCGGCGATCCCCGTGTTGGTAGGCAATGGAATAGACCGCCACGCCACCCGGACGCCCCCCCCCCCCGTTTTTAAAGACTTTTGACAAGTTCTAAAATCAGATTCAGTATTTGCGAACACCAACATATGAACAGCTTTAAAACATTATACATTTGCATTTTCTCAGTGGATTCTTTTATCTGAAAAGATTTACAAATGAGCCAGCTAGTAGCAGATAATTTTTTATTTGTGTGTGTGTCTCCTACTATCTTAAGAGCACCAAACAATAATCTTCTAAAGCCAGGAGTGCGTGTCATATCGAATGCAATTAGTGTAAATGTGCCTTAGGTAGGATCACCAACAGCGAGCGATAGGAGGTTCACATTACAATGTCGCTGGACAAGCCAGTATCACAGATACAGCCAGGAATGCATGTCATGTTCAGCACAAACTGTACAGATGCACACACGACATGGACACCAGTAATGGTAGCAGGGGATTCAAATTACAAGTTGACTAGACAACACCGCAAATCAGTTCAATAGTCATGCCGAGGGGACATCTACTGAAGGCCTGGAAACAGGAAGTTTCCAAATCTTTCTTGAATGAAGTGAGCAAGTGGGTTTGTCTCATCATTTTGGGTTAAGGTGAGAGAAAGCTGGAGCTCAGAGCTCAGAGCTATTGATGCTGGCATACAGACACATAGCCTATCAGAAGTGGCACGAAGAGGGTGAGCAGGAGTGGACACGTTGATATTTGATATTCGATATTGATATTTGCAGGGAAGCCGTTGCAGTTCCTTGGACTGTCTGGAAAGCTACAACAAGGCGGGGAGCTTGCGTGCAGCAACCTGCAAGAGGGAATGCAGAGGATCCACAACAAACACAATGTGTCTCATCTGTTGTTGAGTCCAGAACTACAATTTGTGAAATTTGAAGGCCATTTTTAAATGCCTTTTCAAAATATCAAGTGTAAGCGTGCACTTCCTAAATAGTTGCACACCATATAGTATCTAGGATAACTTGAAACTGTGAAACGCCGGGTTGTGACCTGAAGGTGAACTGGAATCAAAATTGATTGATATCCAATTTATTTTCATTATAAGGTAAGTTTGTGTTTGCAGTGGAATGAAGAGGCAGAGATGGTACAAACTTCTATCAGTGCAAACATGTAATGAGAAGCCATCTCTCTCATCAACAGTGCTTTGGTTATCTGTTTGAAGACATGTTTTAGCATCTCAGAAAGACAAATTTGGTTAATGGAACCTGCTGTGGACTGGTGGCCTGTCCAGGGTGTCTCCCCACCTTCTGCCCAGTGACTGCTGGGATAGGCTCTAGGATCCCGCGACCCTAATTAGGATAAGCGGCTTGAAAAATGGATGGATGGATGGAACCTGCTAAACGAGGCATGCTGAAATTATTATTTTTTTGTCTCTAAGTGCACCAAAAAGCTGAGAGGCTGTTTCAAATTGTATTCATATAACCAAAGCTCACATTTGATATTCATTTGCAGAATTTCAGGGGTGCATTTTTCTACAAACCTCAATGCTATTTCATTCCATCTGCCTTCAAACAGCCCTACTTAAGCACATCACATAACTACATTGCAAGACTTTTTGAAAAATGTTTGTTTGTTTGTTTGTTTGTTTGTTTGTTTGTTTGTTTGTTTTTGATTAGACGATGCCCTGACAATGAAGGTTAGCAAAAAGTCACAGGCAATAAGACAAAACCTAAAATACAGGGTTACGCTGTTATTCTCATCGGATAAAAGTCAGTTCTGCATATCCAGTGAGAAACAGCCATATATTTAATCAGCTGCAAAACCCAACATGAATGGACAAAGCATAGTTCATAGATACCACGTCCAGTTTCAGCTCATCCACGGATCACTGTTACATAAGCGGCACACATTCGTACCACCGTATTAAAGCCTTCTAATACGTGTAGGTGTCACGCTCGTCTCTGGCGCCTGGCCATTTGCGTCTGGTCTGTGAATCCAGAGATGCTCGGGAGGCACAAGCAGCCAGTCGGCAAGAATTAGAGCTGCGTCCATGATTGTGCTGACGTCTGCAAGGGGCTAGGCTAGAGATTAAGCTCAATAAAAATGTGTGATTTGTTGCTTTCATATTTGGGAGATGTCAGCTTCAATTTGAGCCAGCACACTGCCCTGAAGCAGGCCGGGTGACACATTTGAAGGATGCACTGATGAACTGCTAGCAATCAAGTGTTAGTTCTTCCATCCAGTATATGATGGCGATGAAAACATCCACGCATTCTTTCATCAGCTTCTGCCCTTATCTTAACGTAGCTGATGGTAGTCATTAAAACAGAGAATGTGGTTATGACTTTGGATGGTATTTTGTTGAAAAAGGATTGGAGTTTCTATATTTCAGGTTTATTTTCAGGGCCTCACATCGTTTCATCAATACAGGGAGGTTCTCATTTTTATTTATTTCTTCTTCTTTTTTTTCCTTTTTTTTTTGAATTGCGTATGTGTTAAATGCCTTATAGCAGGGTGGGTATAGGCCAGTACAGTTTTCTGTGGCACTTTATCACTGATCAGGTCACACAAAGGAATCCACTGTTTACAGCAGTTCCCTGTGGGACACTCAAGACACTGCAGGGCAACTACAGCAAATGGGACCACCATTTGAAACCATTCTTTTTCTCAAAATAATCACTGCTACCACTTTACACTTTGTGCCAATTGTGAAAGATACCTTAACATACCTTAAAAGGGAAAGTTGATTTAAATTAGTTTATACGTTGGTGGAACTCATCAAATGTCGGGGAACTCATCAGAAATAAAAAATCAGAGATTCCCTTATTGCTATATATGCATTACATGCACTGGGAATTTAGCTTGGCGTTGTTGGTACAGAGAATAAAATAAAATAAAAATAAAGCAAAATAAATATGTGGAAAAATATAAAGATATATACAAAAGCACACGCGCACACACACACACACACACACACACACACACACACACACACACACACACACAAACAAACACGCACATTATATATATATAAACTTAATTAAACAAAACCCTCAACGGGAGGGAAAATGCTCAACAAACACTGGATTATACAGATTATATACACTCACCGGCCACTTTATTAGGCACATCTGTCCAACTGCTCGTTAACGCAAATTTCTAATCAGCCAATCACATGGCAGCAACTCAATGCATTTAGGCATGTAGACATGGTCAAGACGATCTGCTGCAGTTCAAACCGAGCATCAGAATGGGGAAGAAAGGTGATTTAAGTGACTTTGAACGTGGCATGGTTGTTGGTGCCAGACGGGCTGGTCTGAGTATTTCACAAACTGCTGATCTACTGGGATTTTCACGCACAACCATCTCTAGGGTTTACAGAGAATGGTCCGAAAAAGAGAAAATATCCATTGAGCGGCAGTTCTGTGGGCGAAAATGCCTTGTTGATGCCAGAGGTCAGAGGAGAATGGCCAGATTGGTTCGAGCTGATAGAAAGACAACAGTAACTCAAATAACCACTCATTACAACCGAGGTATGCAGAAGAGCATCTCTGAACGTACAACACGTCATACCTTGAGGCAGATGGGCTACAGCAGCAGAAGACCACACCGGGTGCCACTCCTGTCAGCTAAGAACAGGAAACTGAGGCTACAATTCGCACAGGCTCACCAAAATTGGACAATAGAAGATTGGAAAAACGTTGCCTGGTCTGATGAGTCTCGAATTTGGCGTCAACAACATGAAAGCATGGATCCATCCTGCCTTGTATCAACGGTTCAGGCTGCTGCTGGTGGTGTAATGGTGTGGGGGATATTTTCTTGGCACACTTTGGGCCCCTTAGTACCAATTGAGCATCGTGTCAACGCCACAGCCTACCTGAGTATTGTTGCTGACCATGTCCATCCCTTTATGACCACAGTGTTCCCATCTTCTGATGGCTACTTCCAGCAGGATAACGCGCCATGTCATAAAGCTCGAATCATCTCAAACTGGTTTTTGAACATGACAATGAGTGCACTGTACTCAAATGGCCTCCACAGTCACCAGATCTCAATCCAATAGAGCACCTTTGGGATGTGGTGGACCGGGAGATTCGCATCATGGATGTGCAGCCGACAAATCTGCAGCAACTGCGTGATGCTATCATGTCAATATGGACCAAACTCTCTGAGGAATGTTTCCAGTACCTTGTTGAATCTATGCCACGAAGGATTAAGGCAGTTCTGAAGGCAAAAGGGGGTCCAACCCGGTACTAGCAAGGTGTACCTAATAAAGTGGCCAGTGAGTGTATATATATATACACTACCGTTCAAAAGTTTGGGATCACCCAAACAATTTTGTGTTTTCCATGAAAAGTCACACTTATTCACCACCATATGTTGTGAAATGAATAGAAAATAGAGTCAAGACATTGACAAGGTTAGAAATAATGATTTGTATTTGAAATAAGATTTTTTTTACATCAAACTTTGCTTTCGTCAAAGAATCCTCCATTTGCAGCAATTACAGCATTGCAGACCTTTGGCATTCTAGCTGTTAATTTGTTGAGGTAATCTGGAGAAATTGCACCCCACGCTTCCAGAAGCAGCTCCCACAAGTTGGATTGGTTGGATGGGCACTTCTTTGAGCAGATTGAGTTTCTGGAGCATCACATTTGTGGGGTCAATTAAACGCTCAAAATGGCCAGAAAAAGAGAACTTTCATCTGAAACTCGACAGTCTATTCTTGTTCTTAGAAATGAAGGCTATTCCATGCGAGAAATTGCTAAGAAATTGAAGATTTCCTACACCGGTGTGTACTACTCCCTTCAGAGGACAGCACAAACAGGCTCTAACCAGAGTAGAAAAAGAAGTGGGAGGCCGCGTTGCACAACTGAGCAAGAAGATAAGTACATTAGAGTCTCTAGTTTGAGAAACAGACGCCTCACAGGTCCCCAACTGGCATCTTCATTAAATAGTACCTGTTAGAGCCTGTTTGTGCTGTCCTCTGAAGGGAGTAGTACACACCGGTGTAGGAAATCTTCAATTTCTTAGCAATTTCTCGCATGGAATAGCCTTCATTTCTAAGAACAAGAATAGACTGTCGAGTTTCAGATGAAAGTTCTCTTTTTCTGGCCATTTTGAGCGTTTAATTGACCCCACAAATGTGATGCTCCAGAAACTCAATCTGCTCAAAGAAGTGCCCATCCAACCAATCCAACTTGTGGGAGCTGCTTCTGGAAGCGTGGGGTGCAATTTCTCCAGATTACCTCAACAAATTAACAGCTAGAATGCCAAAGGTCTGCAATGCTGTAATTGCTGCAAATGGAGGATTCTTTGACGAAAGCAAAGTTTGATGTAAAAAAAATCTTATTTCAAATACAAATCATTATTTCTAACCTTGTCAATGTCTTGACTCTATTTTCTATTCATTTCACAACATATGGTGGTGAATAAGTGTGACTTTTCATGGAAAACACGAAATTGTTTGGGTGATCCCAAACTTTTGAACGGTAGTGTATGTATATAAAATTCAGTGAGTCAGGTAAATTCTTTATGCGACAGTACAAGCTTATTTCATGCCTTAAGCAATCATCAGCTGTCAATAAAGCTACTCGGGGGATATACTTTCCCGAGTAGCTTTATTGACAGCTGATGATTGCTTATGGCATGAAACAGGCTTGTACTGTCTCATAAAGAATTTACTTGAGTCACTGGATTATTTTGCTCCTTATTTGTTGAGCACTTTCCATACCGTTGAGCGTTTCTTTTAACAAAGTTATTTATATATATATATACATACATACATACATACATACATACATACATACATACATACATACATACATACATACATACATACATAAAACAGATCTATAAAAAAATGGCCAGAAGTCTGCCATTGGGGGATTGGGGGTGTCAGTGGGGGCCTGGGGGGCAGAGAATCTGTTGATTAGTCTGGGGGCAGGGGTGGGGGGGTTGTTGGTTGTTGATTTGTAAGACTGCAACAGTGAAGAAACTGTTCTTGTGATGTGAGGTTTTGGTCCTAATGGACCTCAGCCTCTTGCCAGAGGGCAGAGTTTCAAAAGGTGGTGTCCAGGGTGGGGAGGGGTCGGAAACAATCTTCCCTGCCCACCTCAAGGTCCTGGAGGGATGGGAGGCGGCAGCTGATCACCTTCTCTGCCATGCGAATGATGTGCTGCAGCCTGCTGTGGTCCCTTGCGGTGGCAGCAGTGTACCAGACGGTAATGGAGGAGGTTAGGATGGACTCATCGATGGAAGTGTAGAAATTCACCATCATTGTTCGTGGCAGGTTGATTTTATTCAGCTGCCGCAGGAAGTACATCCTCTGCTGTGATTTATTGATGAGGGAGCTGATGTTTTGTTCCCACTTGAGATCCTGAGCGATGGTAGTGCCCAGGAAATGGAATTACTCCACGGTGGTATATGGGGAGTCACACAGGGTGCGGGGGGGGGGGCACAGGGCTGGGCTTCTCCTGAAATCCACCACCATCTCCACTGTGTTCAGGGGGGTTAGATACAGGTCTTTCTGGCTGCACCGGAAACCAGGTGGTCAACCTCCCATCTGTAAGGAGATTTGTCACCCTCAGATATGAGCCTGATGATGGTGGTGTCGTCCACAAACTTCGGGAGCTTGACAGATTGATGTCTGAAGGTGCAGCCATCGGTGTAAAGTGAGAAGAGCAGTGGGGACAGGACGCAGCCTTGGGAGGCACCAATGCTGATGAGCCGAGGGTCTGAGATATGCTTCCTCATCTTCACGTGCTGACTCCTGTTGGTCAGGAAGTCAGTGATCCACCTGCAGGTGGAGTGGGGCACGTGGAGCTGGGACAGTTTGTCCTGGAGGAGAGCAGGGCTGATTGTATTGAATGCGGAGCTGAAGTCAGTATCCTGGTGTGGGTATCAGGAGAGTCCAGGTGAAAGAGGATGGAGTGGAGAGCCATGTTGACACTTTCGTCTGTCAACCTGTTGGTTCTGTATGCGAACTGTAGTGGATCCAAGAGGGGGGTGGTGATGGACTTGAGGTGGAACCGCACAAGGCGTTCAAAAGTCTTCATCCCTAGAGAGGTCAGAGCAACAGATCTGTAGACATTTAGGCCTGTGATCCTTGGTTTTTTGGGGACAAGGATCATGGTGGAAGCTTTGAGGCAGGCTGGCACCCTGCAGTCTTCAGAGAGGTGTTGAAATGTCTGTGAACACTAGAGACAGCTGGTCTGCACAGTGTTTAAGGGTTGAGGGGGAGACAGCATCGGGTCCAGCTGCCTTGCGGGGGTTCTATCTTCTGAACAAGCTGTTAACATCCCTCTCCTGAATCAAGAGAGAGGGTGTGGTAGGGGAGAGGGGAATGCTCAGGGTGGGAGCTGGGGGGAGATGTTGGTAATTGAAATTGAAATGGGGTAGATCAAATAGAGTCGTAGATTAAAGGGAAATTTCATCAATGGTTTTGTTCATGTGCAATATACTGATGAGTAATGTAGTGGATTGAAGCAATTAAGCTTTCATTGTGTATAGTGGTGGAAAAATCGGCGTTCTCCTGCTAACAGTTTCCCCACAGCGAGTTTCCCCACAGCACCTTCACGTACCAGAATGCATTGCTGCATGCTAGCTTATGTGTCGTTGTCCATAAAATCCTTTGTGCTAGTGGCGCCAGTTCCACCATTAGAAACGTAGTTTAGAGAATAAGGATATGATTTTTTAACAGTGTGTTTAGAGTAGGTTAGAGCAGGGGTTCCCAAACTTTTCCATGCCAAGGACCCCTTAATAGCCGTAGCCTCTGGTTGGGGCCCCCTATCGTGACATGGCATTACACTGGCAAATATAAAAAATCAAACATTCAGCTTCTTAATATTTCCTTATTTTTATGCATGCAATATTAATCTAATTTACATTTCAAATAATTTCTCAGTTGTATTATATTCAATATTATTTTTTTGATTAACCAAACATTCATTGTCATTTGTGCTTTACAATATTCATCAACAGTTCTTTCTTTTAGTATTTTTTTCTTTTTTATTATTCATTTAATTTCCCCAAATTACTATTCAATATTTATTTATTTTTTATAGTAAACATTGGACACGTCCAGCTGAAGTGCAAAGTACTGCCTGGCTCTCACCTGTTCCAAAAGCTGAACGGACCCGTCCTGAGCCATGTCACCTATCCGCCGACTCACGGAATTGTGGGAGAGTGGTACAGGGTTGATTTTGCTGGCGGCATCCTCACCAAGCAATTCCCTGACAGTATCTTTGGTAGCTGGTAGAATTAATTCTTCTCTAATTGTGTGCGGTTTCTTAGCACGGGCAATGTGGTATGAGGCCAAAAAGGACGCCTTCAATACCCGTTCAGAAACCGTAGCTTGCTGCCTGACAGTAGCCGACTCCCTGGCCGGATGTTGTTCTTTTCGTTTGAGAAAGTCTACTGGTTTGTCGGCCTCTGCTTCTAGTGTCGTTCAAGTTTACACGGCTTCAAAAACTCATTCGAGAGGGTCTCGAGGCAGAGAACACATTTAGGAATATCAAGTCCATTTTTACTTGTGGATGTAAAGCCATACTTTATGTACGCTTGGTCGTATCTTCGCGTTTTAGTTGGCCAGGAGTTCCGTGTCCGTGCATTTTTTGCAGCTGAGCTGCTGTCTCCAGTCTGCTCGTCTGACGTTTTTCCTCTTCAAAAACTTCTCGTTCGCGTCCCGGCCGCGGCAGTTCCTATGGTTGCGTCGTCCCCCGAATTTACTACAATATATTTGATTTGATTTTTATTATTAGTTTTTTTAACTGCATTTTTCATTTTCCTCTCCCGGACCCCCTAGCGCCGCGGTCCCCACTTTGAAAACCCGGGGATTAGACTATTAGAAACCTAGCTAGGCTGTCATTTTTTCGTCACTTGGCGGCTGGAAAAAAAACTCGGGTTCACTGTTGCCTCAAAGATACAGAAACATGGGGCGTCTGGGTAACGTAGCAGTCTATTCCGTTGCCTGCTAACCTGGGGATCGTCGGTTCGAATCCCCTTAGTCGGGCGTCCCTACAGACACATTGGACATGTCTGCGGGTGGGAACCCCGGGTGGGACCCCCGGTGGGACCCCCCCTTCCTGAGCCTGCAGCGTCGCTCCTTGGACGCAGCTCGCACCTTTACTAACCAACTCTACGGCAACGTGGATTGTAAAAAAACACATAGCTAAATAACTATAAAGCTAGCTAGCTAGCAACATAATCCGTGACGTCACATGTAGTCGAAGGACCCCGAGTCGATGTTGTACCCGAGCAGAAATGGAACCCACGGAACCCATGCCGGTATGTGTCCTGGTCGCTGCACTAGCGCCTCCTCTGGTCGGTCAGGGTGCCTGTTCAGGGGGGGGGGGGACTGGGGGGAACAGCGTGATCTTCCCACGCGCTACGTCCCCCTGGCGAAACTCCTCACTGCCAGGTGAAAAGAAGCGGCTGGTGACTCCACGTGTATCGGATGAGGCATGTGGTAGTCTGCAGCCCTCCCCGGATCGGCAGAGAGAGTGGAGCAACGACCGGGACGGCTCAGCAGGGTGGGGTAATTGGCCAAGTACAATTGGGCAGAAAAAAAGGGGAGGACAAAAAGATGTAGAAACGATCGAGAACTACAGATGTTTTTCATGTGCCATCCCTCTCGCTGATAGACAGATAAGGTTGAAAATCGATAAGGTTGAACATTTTCCCTTTAAGTTGTATTCAACACAACTCAGTAATTTACCATTTATTTTTTCTAGGAAAAAAAAACAGTATCCCAATTTAGAAAAAAAATCAGTTTAATCAATACAATTCCAACTTTCTGAGACAGACAGAAAGCGTTAACCCAAGTTACTTGAAAGCAATACCTACAAGGGTTAGAAACTTGGAAACAGATTGGGAAAGTTGCACAGCACTCCATGGATAACCACCAAACCACCACCCTGAGCTCTCTCAGAATTCTGTGTGCAAGGGTTTCATCAACCTTCAGCCTTTTTGACAAGACTACGGTTTCAGCGTGTATGATTAATACGATACAAACGCGCGAGGGATATTTGATAAATGACTTCAGTTGACCCGAGTTCCATATTCATGATGAACAATGAATATGCAGCTCTGGTGGGTAAGGCCTACTTGATTGATCAAATATATTCCATTCATCAATTGTTTTCCTGAATTAACATATTTGGAGCAACACTGCTATCTAACACTCAAGGCTACGGCCTATTGTATCCAAAGGATTAGATGTACTTACATTCCTTTTTTGTCTGTGAAGGACTGCCTGAGTACACATGCCTCAAGAAAAGTTGTTCTTTCTGTAGTTCTTGTTTATTTTTTAAAACAGTTTCAGATCACTCCATCTGTAACTATTACCCAACGCTAAAGCAACAATGAAATGCTGTATTGGCTGACATGAGGAATGGGGAGGTGGAATGATTTATTAAGGAATCTTTCTCAGAGAAAAGTGATATTCCTTAGACTTTGGGTAAGAAGTCTTTGTTTCCTTTGTTACTGTCTGGTTTACAGGCCTCAGATGATGCAGAGAATCCATGCTTGTCTACCACAGGACAAAGCAAAGTCAGGCACATTGTAAATGTTTCGGGTGCATTCAAGCAGGCAAATTCTGATGCACATTTGCCCTATTACGGCACATCAACATCAGGGAAATGCACGCTAGTGCAAGCAAGGAGCGTACACTTATCATTATTTGATAGCATGTTTAATGACAGATTGACATAGGATTTGCAAATGTGAGCTGGCATCAATTTTGCCAAGTTCAGGTTTCACTGCATCTGCAATGCAAGTGTACTTATGTGTATAATTTAATTTTTCAACTAAGCTATTAGAATAGTTTTAGAGAGAAACTCCCAGCGTGCAGAATGTAAGCTCTTCTGATGGTTTGTATCTAATAGGCTTTGAATGGTATTTCTGAACCTTACATGAACTTGGTTTAAATGTTTCAAAAGCCTTACTTGACTTCACTTTAGAAATAATAACAGTAATTTTAGTAGTTAGAGTAGTTGTTGCCTTATTGTAAAAGGTAATAATAGTATAGGTCGGTACAATTGGTGGCTATAATAAATGTTAGGAAGTCATTTCACACACAAAAAACACACCCTTTTGAAGAATTTTACAACTCATATAGCTTATGTCCCATCAAGTATATGTGATGATTTACTTAATGTGTGCATTATTTAGATAAAAAAAGTCTTTTGCTAGCAATCGCAGTGTCATATACCTGATGCACTGCGGAGGAGAAGGCTGTAACATAAAATGTCTGCTTACCCTTCATATGGAGAGTGTTTGTCACATGAGCATGTGTGCATGCATGCATGTATGAGCATGTGCATGTGAGCATAAAATCAATCAAAGTCAGTTTTGTAAAACCAAGACTGTGTGTGTGTGTGTGTGTGTGTGTGTGTGTGTGTGTGTGTGTGTGTGTGTGTGTGTGTGTGTGTGTGTGTGTGTGCGTGTGCGTGTGCGTGTAATTAGAGCTTGCTGTGGTCTGTGATAAGGTATGGCGTTTTAGATATGTGGCATGATTAGCTGTGTTAATATCCAAACATCCAAAATAAATTAATATAAAGTGTTACAATAATTATTTGGTGATTTCATTTATGAACCAGCCAAACATTATCTGTTGTTTGTTAGTGGCAATAAAGGATATAGTTATATCGTATGTTTGAGCGCTGTGAAAAATTCCTTTGTGCTAATGTTTCACTTGCGAAACACTTGGTGATTTTGAGAGGAGAATCGCTTTAACTTTCTACACTGTTACTTTATATTAAGATTACAGTCATGGCATTTAGTGTGTGTAATGGCAACCAATCCCAAAACAACATTGACTTATTAGACCAAATCATCATCAGAATCGTCTAATTTCCCTGCACGGATGAGAGCATTTTTCTCAAGTTAGTCCAATCTCAAGCATGTTGGGCCGAATCCTCAAAATGTACATGTAGGCCTATGCTTTCAATGCAGTGCATTATGAGGGGAATAACTTTACACATCTGGACGAGAGTTCAACACAAATTAGTAAATTTTGCATTTCTACAGCTGCAATAGATGTGCAAGAGCACCTCCTCTTTCATAAACTACAGTTGAATCTCACTTTTAATTTTCAACTAATAAAAATCAATTGACCAAAAGCACCGCAGTTTTTTTTGAAATACATAGATACAGCCCTTTCTTCAAAACATTGCTCACTTCGACTTTAGAATAGGATGCTAGTCTTAAACATAATGGCTCCACCGACATCCATCGGTGAAGAAAGGCACTAAATAATTTATAGCTTTAATCTGCTCAGTGAGGTGTGTGGTCTATGACAGTAATTATAAATGCAGGGAGAAATTATAGCTGAATACTTTAACTGCATTAGGAGTCATCTGATGAACAACGTGATTGCCTGCTCATTTCCAACAATAGGGGGCAAGTTGGTGTCACAGTATTCAAATCACCATAGTGCCATGTGCTTTTTCCCATTTACCATCAAATGTCAGTTGCCCGTTATAAAATAGGGATTTGATGGGTGGAGGTAATTGAGGACTTGATTGCTTGAAAAGAGATGAATTGCATAAAATGTTTATGAATTTAGAAGCCAATTATTTTTAATAGCTGTGAAATAATAGAGCTGGAGGAAATGTGTTTAATTGTTATGATACCCCCATGCAGCAACAGCATCAGCATTCATAGTAAAGCAATAAAATTTGACAAGAAAGTGTATCTTCGAGGTATATCTAAAATTCATAAGGTAAGAAAGAGGAAGAGAGTGTAATGCACAGCACATGGATGTTGTCTTCTATCTCACGAGGCTGCTTTCTTATTAAAGGGAAACTGGGTTCAACACATTTGTAGTGGATAAGATGATTTTTGCATGTGAGACATACCAGCGGTGTAAAATTTTATGGGTTGTCCGGGTGGTGTAGCAGTCTATTCCGTTGCCTACCAACACAGGGATTGCCGGTTCGAATCCCCTTGTTACCTCCAGCTTGGTCGGGCATCCCTACAGACACAATTGGCCGTGTCTGCGGATGGGAAGCCGGATTTGGGTATGTGTCCTGGTCGCTGCACTAGCGCCTCCTCTGGTTGGTCGGGATGCCTGTTCGGGGTGGAGGGGGAACTGGGGGGAATAGCGTGCTCCCCCCACGTGCTACGTCCCCTTGGTGAAACTCCTCACTGTCAGATGAACAGAAGCGGCTGGTGACTCTCGGAGGAGGCATGTGGTAGTCTGCAGCTCTCCTCGGGTCGGCGGAGGGGGTGGAGCAGCGACCGGGACAGCTCGGAAGAGTGGGGTAATTGGATGGGTACAACTGGGAAGAAAAAGGGGGAAAAATCCCCCTCCCCAAAAAAATCTTATGGGTTGTATGAAATGTTATCGTTTATGAACTTAAACCATACTGTCTTAGCATCACAATTTTAAAATGCGATATCCAAAATATGTAATTCTTCAGTGCTCGTTGTTTTCAATTGAAATGTTCAATCTTAAACAGGTAAATCTCTGCATGTTAATAATTCAGGGCCATATGCTCTTTTATATATATATATATATATATATATATATGAAGAAAAAAGGTACAAGACTTGCAAAACAAAATGAGTACAAGCTGTTATCAAATGTTAACTCTTTATTTGAATAGGTAAAAAAAGGTGCAGGTATCATTTGTCGCTTTTTTCCGCATGAAACACACTGTTTTGTTATTTCCCCTAAAATATATTTACATGTGAGATATTCTTGTTTCCGAATGGTCTAATTTTTTTGAGTAATGTACAGAATCCAACTCTAAACTGGTGATTAAACATTTATTAAAGTGCTTTTTTCTGTTCTATCTTTGCAACACAAAACATCTTTACATAGCAATATACTGTACACTTCTGTATGTGTGGTAATGTGTGACCGGCAACCTGTTTGAACAGCTGCACATCTGGGCAGGTGTACTGTATCACAGAAGTAGTAAAGTACAATTAATTAATCATTTTGTCTTTGAAATACGATTGAAACTTGACATATCATACAAATAAATAGTAGTCATAGCCAGAGCTATTGCATGCAAACATCAGCAATTATGTTTCTTCAAGCAGTAATACAATTCATTACTGGTGATGCATTTGAGCGGGGTGCAAAGGTATCTTTTAGTGTTTCCTTATACGATTTCTAACCAGTGTGTTCTTGTTGTACACAATGAATGTTTTAAATGTCTTAATAATGTACACTACACAATGCTCATTGAAAAATGGTTGAAATATTTGACCCGTGTATTACAAAAGAAAAAAAAAATTAAGGGTGAAAAAAAGAATCTACTCTTTGTCCATTTCCACATATTGTGAATGGTTATCAGGAGATTTGCTGTGGGTTTTACTCAAATGGAGTTTGACTGCGTGATTGCTAGCAAATGTCCTACAGCAGAGCTTACATTTGAACTTGGAGTCTATGTCCTCGTCGGTGACCAGTGCGTCAGTGGCTCTGACACCGAGGGCCTTTGACAGTTCTGGCTCCTCTACCTTTGTCTGGTGCTCGACCGGCATTTTGCACATGTCTTTGATTTGAAATCCCAGATGGGATTCAAGGTGGGAAATGAATGTGGGTGGTGACCTGAACTGGGATGCACAGTCATTACAGTAGAAAACTGGGTGGCCGGTGTCCATGTTCTTCAGAAATTTGGTCCCTCCAGTTTTCCGTAGTTGGTATTTTACATTTGCTAACCAATGGCTTATGGTGGTCATAGACAGTCCAGTGAACTTGGAGATGTGCATGCGTTCCTGAGGGCCGAGATCTGAGAGTAAGTATTTTCCCTCAGAGGTCTGAAAGAGGCTGGAGGCAAACTGAGCTTGCAGGATGAGAAGATGGCGTGGATTCCAGTTGGACTGTCTACCTTTACGCTTGTGGACAGAGTACACCTCAGCTGACACATCCTCAAAGCGTCTGACATCAGTTTCCAATTTCATGGTGGGGATCCTCGGTGGTATGGAGGGTTTTGGTGTGGTGGCCTTAGGAAGAACTTTGACCATGTCAGCAATGTCAGAGAGGGCATATTTCTGTGACAATGGAGTAGAGGGCTGATGTAATGAAGAACTTGGTTTGCTATGTTTTGATTTGGTCAAGTCTATTGGCTGGTCATCATTAACAAACAAGAAAGCATCATCAGGCCTGTTTCTAATAGTGTTTCCAAGCTTTAGGGATGCTTTCTCATTGCTCCGGTTAATTTCAGCAAAAATAGACTGGGTGCGCATAGATAATTTATCTGCTCTTGGATTGTTGGGCTTATTTGCATTGCCCAGATGATTGTTCAGAACTGACTGCAGTGCACTAAGAGGGTTTATACCAAGTACATCCGTAGTGTCATTGAGAAGCTCTGAAGTAGTGCTGCGTCCATTGCTGGCAGAAGGGCTCGGTGTCTTGCCTCTGTCAGAGAAATCTGGGCTCAACTTTCCTTTGATCGCTTCACTCCCTTCATTCACACAGTCTGTATCAAGCTTTGAAGAGGAAGAGGAATCATCCTGACAATCGCTGTCATCATTCTCCACCAGATCAAACTTAATATTTTGACTTTCTTTACCATCGCTAATGCCAACCTTTTCCTTTTTGATTTCCACATTTTGATGCTGTTCCTGGGGTGTTTCAGCTTCCACAGCACCATGGTAAAACTTCCCCTTGGGGGCAATTGGTCTCAGCTTATGGTTGAATGTCTGCTTTAGCTGAATAGGAGGAGATGCTGAAAGAGGGGCGCTTTTGATGATCCCAGAGAGCTGATAGGCTGCGTGGATACTCGGGTAGGCACTCCAGCTTGGTGTCCCTGTTTGAGCCTTGTTGATGGCAGAGGCCACTGTGTTGGCTAAAGATTTGAGGATGTCACCCCCTCCACCTGAGCCTTGTTCAAGATCCTCCTCACGGAGATAAGGATACTTAAAAGCTCCATTTCCTTCCTTTTGATTCTCACTCTCTTGCTTGTCATCTTTAACATCAGTTTCATCCATTTTGTCTGATGTGCCTTCCCCCTGGCTATCCTTCTCACTGTTCACAGGGGAAGGATTTTTTGGCGGCATCTTTTCTCCCTCAGCTTCACTGACAGCAGGCTCAGCTAGTACCTGCATCTTCTCTATGGCCAAGGGGTCCAGAGCTAACTGTTTACCCTTCTTGGAGGCTGAGTTTGTGACTTTGATGAAGTGTCCAGTAACCATCATGTGTGTGGTAAGTTGCTGAAGGGTATCATGCGAACTTCCACACTCCATGCATTTCAGAATCTGAGACTTACATGTCTCAAACTGCCAAGTGTAACTCGCGCCATTCTGATAGCCATAGCGACTACTGTTAGCATTTGAAATGCTGGCAGCTCGTTGTGCCTCAGTGTAGCCAGGTACACCAGTGGTAGAATCAGGAGAGCAGGGTCTTGCAGCTTCAAAGGCCCGTTTCTTTGCTGGTGGCAACAGTTTGGGTGTGATTACTGGGATAGGTTCTTTTAAAGGCACTTTTTGATAATGCTTAGTTTTTATCATATGAACACTCAAGTCCTGAAGAGAGTCAAAGGAGTGGCCACAGAACATACACTTCAACACTTTTTGCGCATCCTCTTTGCCTTCCATGTCTTGCAAATTGCGTTTCCTTGATTTTGAGGAGGAGGCAGAGGAATTGCCCTGTTTGCCGTGGTTGTTGTCCTGATAATGTCCACTCTTGTTCATGTGGACTGTCAGCTCCACAAGAGTGTCATAAGCAGCGCTGCAGTCTTTACAACGAAATCGGCTGGCTCCTGTGAACACTGACCCACCGGCTTTACTGCTCTGCCTGTACAGGTGGACAGAGCTGAACAGATTAGGTTTGGATACTGGCTTTGGGGACAGAGTCTGCTGCAAGGTCTTGGAGAGTGCATCCTGGTGCCAATCAAATTCATTCTTGGTGCTTCCGTTGGTGCTGTCACAGTTGGCCTTGCTGGTGCTTTTGCCTATTTTCAAGTCCATTCCAATCCCAGACCAGTAGGAATCAGAGAGAAAGTTTGCATAGGCTGCCCTCATTTTCTCCAAGCTGCCATTTGTTATCTCTTCCTTGTGTTTGGAGCTGCGGCTTTCATCATCCCTCTGGCTCTCAGGTGGGGAGGAGGTTTTGAAGTCAGAGAGCCTGTCGCTGATGTCACTAAGGCGTGACTCTGACTCTGCCTCTAGATTTGAAGCAACACTTATGGGGGAGTTCTGGTTGCTGTAACTGTTAGTGCTCTTGTTGTCCATCTCTTTGTCCTCAGACATCTTGGGGCTGGTCTTCTCTGAGCATTCCTCCTCTGTTTGGGTGTCATTTTCTCCATCCTCCTCAGTGATGGACTCATGAAGGACAGTGTCATCATCAGGCATATACACTGGAGAAGAAAAACAAAAAGACATGTAGGGTTTGAGAACCAAATAACATAAAGTGAAACAAGTGCAAATGCATACTTTACTGCAAACGAAGAAATATAAGGTTGAAATCAGTGTTTTTTAACATCTAGTACTTAAGTGACAGTATTTGGTAATTTAATAATAATGGCAATGTCACCGCAAAATTAATTTCTAGAGTCATAATATTTTGTGTGTGCTTTTATATGGCTGCTGAAAAATAACTTTAAAAGTGAAGGGCAACAACATACATAGTACGAAAAGTAAGTCAATTTTTGATAGTCAAGAGCCCAATAAAAACAATATTCTTCTTTCGGCTTGTTCCCTGTTTCCTAGGGGTCGCCACAGCGGAATCGACAGTTTCCATCGGTACCCTGTGAGGGCACAACACCGATGGCGGTCTTGTCAATCCGCATAATGATCTGGCAAAATTTTACGTCGGATGCCCTTCCTGACACAACCACTAACCCTATGGACGCCAATAAAAACAATATAATGGAGGCTTTTTTCGTGCTTGTGCATAATTCCTTGAATGACGCTCTGCTGCTGGTGTAACAGTGCAGTGATTCACAGTAGGCCACTGACTTGGTGCTGCGTCAAAAGGTTTCTCGCTGAGATGTTTACAACATTCATTGGCTGCTGAGTGACAAAAGGCAATTGATTCTTTTTTTCCCCTTTTTTTGAGATACTTTATTGATCCCCATAGGGATATTAGGCTCTGCATTTAACCCATCCTAGCTGTGTGGTTTGGAGCAGTGCGCAGCCGCCATGCAGCACCTGGGGACCAACTCCAGTTCCTCTTGCCATGCCCCAGTCAGGGGCACAGACAGGAGTATTAACCCTAACAAGCATATCTTTTTGATGGTGGGGGGAACTAGAGCACCCAGAGGAAACCCACGCAGACATGGAGAGAACATTCAAACTCCACACAGAAGACGACCTGGGATGACCCCCAAGGTTGGACAACCTTGGGGTTTGAACCCATGACCTTCTCGCTGTGATGCGACAGCGCTAACCACTGCACTACCATGCCGCCCAATGATTAAATAATATAATAATTATGAGTAAAGTGCAAGGAATATGTCAGCCTTCTCTATCAGGTCCCATCTCAACTTGCTGGGAGCTACTCTTTTTTTCACACATCTGAACATCTTGGACACAAAACATTTTTTTTTCCTAATATACCACAAGTGATTGATCAATAACAAAATAACTTGTAAAATATCAGCAATAACATTAAGTATACATAAAGCTTGTTAAAAGATGTTAATATTTAGTCATTTAACATTGTAGAATCGATTTTGTTGGCATCAAAAATTTGTGAGTAATGTGGATGATCTGAACACAGAATGACAAGAGATGACCTACATCTGGCATGTCTGTTTAGTTCTTTGACAGTCTCACAAACAACAATTACAATTTTTATTATTCGCCCATTTATTCCACCAACTCATAAAACACAAGTATTAGTTCTTAATCAAACGACAATATTTCTAACTGACATATTTACCATAAACCAATTAGTAAAAAACATGGTTCATGATATTGTGGGTTTTTTATTTTCCTTAACTTGGCCAGAGGGTCTGTTTCACAAAATATGATCAGGTATTAAAAAAAATATATAATGTTTTCTCTGTCAATAGTTATATATCTAAAAGGCTTTTAAATTTCCCCTCTCAAAAAACTCACATCAACAACATGAAAATAATGTTAGCATTTCCTTTGACGATGTCCTGCTGTAAATGCGGTTTGTCAGTGTTGTCACATATTGTAGGTAGTTTCTGCCTCACAGTCATGTCAGAAAATGTGCATTTTGGGGGAGATGTGGCAGATGTGCTCTGAGTTAAATATGAATAGGACATAACAGCCCTGTCCAAGGCACTTTTGCATTTCGTGTGGTTAATATTTCTCTTTTGAATAGCGGGCACTCCATGAGCGGATGGCTGAAGCTGAGCACTCAAGAGTTCCACACTGGGCAGCCCAGAGAATGTCTCCCTCCTTCGCATTCTGAAAATAAGACTTTTTTTTATCAATATTTCACAAGTGCCTCAAGAGAAACCCTGGAGGTGAATTGCTTGCCAGCTAATGGATGAAGATGGAGATGGGATTCGGACTTTCAAAACAAACATGGAGAATGGGGTGCCATGAACAAGAGGCTGCACACACACACCCAAGATCCCAAATGTGCTATGACCTTGATGTACCGCAAGAGGGATGCTCTGATTGGCCAGCCGAGATCAGTGATGGCCTCCAAAACACCCTTGATGCTCCTGGGGTGAATTGTGAGAGTACAGAAGTATGTTTTATTTATAGTCTTATATATAGATTTCACAGTCAAGGAGAGCACCATTGGCTATGACAAGCTTCCACTTGATGTCTTCCCTTTTCAAATTCTTCGCTAAGACTGAAGGATTGGTGAGCCCGGACACAAACATGGGGAGATGAGCATTTTTCCAGTTCAGTGACAGTTAGATGAAAATGGCTCGTTCCTAGAAGACATCATCACCGAAAGAGCTTTTCTTGAATATTTTATGTTACTTAAATCCACCCAATGTTTGCAGTTCAATTTTACTCACCCTAATAGCCACAGATATACAAATTCCTCAAATTAGACATGGCCTTACATTCTATTTTCTTGGAAATAACCAAAGTGCTTGCATCAATATTCATGTGTGCTTTTGTGTTTTATCATAGTATTTGTGGATGCAATTGATATAGATTAACATCTGCTTTTCCTGCTGTTCTATGCCACCATATCCGACGCCCTGAGGAGCAAACATCCAGAGGTGCCAATTAACCTTCTGGCAGGGATCACTCGAAAATACCCACATGTCTTTCTCCTCTTCCCACTAAATTTGTAACCATGCTTTGCCAGCTCCTGCTCTACTATAGGACTGTATTCATGCCAGGTAGCCATACTCTTGAATCCAAGATCAAATTCAAGGGCAAAGCAACTTATGGAGCCTAGATCTTCCCTGCCTCACAACATGAGAAAGGATTGTGAACACTAGGATCGAGCAAAGCCCCA
Source organism: Lampris incognitus (assembly GCF_029633865.1). Classification (NCBI taxonomy): domain Eukaryota; kingdom Metazoa; phylum Chordata; class Actinopteri; order Lampriformes; family Lampridae; genus Lampris; species Lampris incognitus. The sequence goes on along the minus strand of NC_079212.1, from coordinate 24,618,822 downwards.
TTGTGCTGCATGTAGAAGGAATTACCAAAGTTGCAAGAACTTGTGCCTCAAAGTGTTCACCTAAAAGTTGTGCACAGTACTTTATTGTTCTTGGAACATTTTTTTGTGATTACAAAAAATGGGAAAATGCATGCTATGGAAACTGTGTTTTAAAGTCCTATAAAGGCAACATCCATCCTAAATAGCCTCACAAAACAAGAGGCTGGCACGCCAGGCCTGAGATTTAGCATGTCATAAACTGCTGTAAAGCCTCCAATCTGTGTCACTACGAATTTATATCTTCAGACAGGGATATGCAAAGGTCAAAAAACCTGAGGTGTCCATCATAAATCTGGGACTTGAAGTGTTTATAACATTAATCTTTTAGAGCAGACTCCTGGCATAGTGAGGCCTGGATTTCGAGAAGCAGCAGCCTATTCCTGAGCCAAGTGCTTTTTTTTCCATTATGCGGAGAATTCTGTTAAGTGAAAAAGTAATAACAGTTAACAATTTTTACTACAACATGAGCAGTATAGTGTCAAACTAGATTCATAATTAAGTATTAAAAGAAAATATATTCACCAAATGACTTGAAAATCAACTTGGATTATTTGCATCTTTATAGAGAGCAACCCACTACGCAAGCGAGTCAAGTCAAAATGTGCCAATCATTTTAGCTTTTTTTTGTTGTTTTTTTTTTGCCAATCCTAAAGGGGCATTCTGTTCCAATATTATAATGCCAGTAGAAACTTGTGAAATGGTGAGAACGTCAACATTTATCCCTTGGAAGGTCAACATTTCCTTCATTAATACGACAAGCCAAAGAGAGTTAGCAGCCTGAGGGGCTTAGCTAATGGACAGCTGCAAAACCCAGTGCAGGACTTATAAGCAGCCAAGGTAACACTATCTTCAGAGAAGATTGGGTAATTCATAGGTGCCAGTGACAGGTCTGCACGTCTGTGTCACTTTCCCCCAATGCTCTCTGGTTGTCTCAAGCTACAGTTTTTGCTGCTTGCAAATCAATATCTCTTTTTACTTCTCATTGATTGCCTGGCGGTGGGACCGACGTAAGTAGGACTGTTATGACATTTCTAGATTTCCCCCTGTCCTTGGAACAATCAATTACACGCACATGGCAATCAAAACCTCTTTGCAAAATGAACTTGCTCTGTGACATTTTCATCTCCCAGATTTCTGCCAAGTAATGAAAAAACATAAAGGCCTGCTGTGTATACAGAGCATATGTTAACAATGCAGGTCAGACTCTGAACAATCTCCAGAATGTCTCAGTAACTGTCATCTGCTTCCCCTAACTCGCCGCACAAAAGTCAGCAAGGCACCCCATCGCCTGTCACCACAGATTTCAGACGACTTAGTCAGATTACTGCTCATCTGTAAAGTTAAAAATAAGTAAATTAGAAAAATATATATTCAAAAAAGGTTATTGGATTGCAATGACACGATTTTAGACAAACAAAATCAACTAATAAATCTATGATTTTCTTTTTAATTTTTTTTTTGATGCCTTCACAGTTGCACATGCAGGGTGGTACGTTAACACCAGGAATAGTCAGCAGGGTGATAGCTTCAGTGTTTGAGACATGCCACAAGGTTTAATGTTTGATAGGGATATCTGTTTAAGTCAGGTGAGCGCTGTACGTCAAGATAATATAGATATGGTGTCAGACATCCAGAGGATCCTATGATGATGTATGTGCAGTTAATCCTTAGCTGGATCATGTGAGAAGTGGCAAAGCACTAATTCTAAGCCCTGGAGCAATCTGTAAAAATCTGTAAACACCTCCCTCCTCATTGTTCCTTGTCAGGAAACACAGTCTCCCTAAGCCCAAGGACACTGCAGAATAAAGACCGAACTATCTGATTCAAGCTGCTGCCTTTCACAAAGCATGTCTCGAGGTGAAGTGATATCACAGAACGTAATACTTTTTGAGTTGCTATTAAGTAACAGTGCATGTGAAGTGCATTAACTCCCGTTTGACCTCTTATTTTATTTCAACACTTTGGTCTTATGAGTCAAATGACTTCAGTAATGCCCTTAACAGACACAGAAACTCAGCACATGCACAGTGAATGACTCTCAAACCTATAGTATTTTGCAGGGCTATCTTCTTGGAAGTCGTTTGGTAAATGCCATGGCCCAGACAACAAGACTATCCATAGATCAAATATTGTAAAGCAGATTTTAAAAGCTACCTCCACCAAGTGATTTGGATGGATGTCTCAGAGGGGTTGACTACAAAACCATGAGGCAGAGAGATTAGTACTAATTTTTGTATGCATGAAGGACATGTTACTTAAAGAGCATTACTTCACAAAACACAAGCTATTCATGCAGATAAATGCCTTGCTTTCATACACCCTCAAATTAAATATTTAATAGCCTAATATAATCAAATTGAACCTCACATCTCAAGGAAGATATGAATAACTTGGAAGACAGATTGTGAACAGAGCAAATGGCACAATGTGCTCAGATGGACCCAGAGCCAGATTAATATGATAGGATCACAAATATGACACCATATCCTGCCATCTGGCTGTTCATTTGGGCAAAAATTATCACAATAATTATGGCAATTAATCAAATCTGTTTTCACAACCAGCATTCTGTTAACTAAACATGGAGAACTGTGGAATGCATAGTCATCATCCTAATAAGCACAATAAATATCCAGTGGCACATTTGTCTAAACCATCATGCTGATGCAGGGTTCCAGTTTGTTTGTTTGGAGATACAGGGTTATTTCTATGTCACGAGGCAAACATAGGAATTTCTAAAAGCCTCGTACCTATATATTGTATTGGTTACTAATCATAATTTTCACTCAGCCACATCAAGTTGAGCTGGAGCCCCTTCCCTTCGTGATGTCACCATGCCCGCTACAAGCTTCTGCTCCGAGACGCATCACTCGGCCCGTTGCCTAATTGGAAGTGAGCGGTGGGAGAGCATTGCAATCTGCACTCCAGCACCTAAGTCATCACTCTGAGCGTGCCACAGCCGCTGCACCACATGCATTTACCTAAAGTTGCATCTCACTCGAGCCCCCCCCCCCCCAATCAGGACCAGTGGAGAAAACTTTACACACAACAATCCTCTCCTATGCACCTCCCCAAGCCCTGTTCCCCACTGGCTACGGACCCTGTAAAAAGCTTCACATATGACAGATATTACTGTTTGGTCACCATTTTAGACCCCTAAAGAGAAACAATCACAATTTCCAACATCATCTCTGTTTAATACGTTGTAGGCATTCTCATTAGCAGCCATAACACTGAGTGGTGTATCTTCTGTGTATCTCTGAAATACAGGCAAAATTCATGTCATGCCGGTGACGTCACTGGCGGACGATTGATGAATGTGAAAACCTACTTCACAAAAGTAACTTTTCTAACAGAAAACCTTTATTCAAAATTTTATATAAATGAAGTGCAACAATACATACAAACTATTCAGCACTCTACAAACCCCAAAGCCTTGTCTGAACTGCTACAACTCTCTTTATTTTATTTATTTTTTGTTCTTTTTGTAATTCCTTTTTCTTTCATTTTACATTTTATTTCCCCCATAACCCCTGGCATATGTGTCTGTATATATTGGTGTTGATTGACTGATGTTGTTTATTCTTGCATTTTATTAATGAAATTTGTTAAAAAAAAAGAAGCTTACTTCTTGGTTTGGCGGTGGGCTATATTGTATGAAAAAATGCAAATATCAACACTACATACAGCTGTGTGAGAAAAGTGCAAATAATAGCACTTACAGCAGTATAATGTAACGTTGTAATTTGCATTTTCTTATACAATTCAGCCTGTCAACAAACCAGGAAGTAAGTTTTCTTTTTTTCACAAAACTTTATTTAAATCCAATTCAAAACATTACAAAGACAACATCATATATATAAAAGTAAGTTTTCACATTCACAGATAGTCGGCCAGTGACGTTTTTTCAGAGACACACATAAGACTGCTTAGTATCATGGCTGCTAATGGAGTGTTATCCCTCCAAAATACGAGTAGCGGTAATATTGAAAATCATGATTGTTTCCCTTTAATTTTTTCTTTTCTTTTTGATTTTCTCCCCAGTTGTACCCGGTCAATTACCCCACTCTTCCCGAGCCATCCTGGTCGCTGCTCCACCTCCTCTGCCAAGCCAGGGAGGGCTGCAGACTACCACATGCCTCCTCCGATACATATGGAGTCACCAGCCGCTTCTTTTCACCTGACAGTGAGGAGTTTTGCCAAGCGGACGTAGCGCGTGGGAGGATCACGCTATTCCCCCCTACCCCCTACCCCCTGAACAGGCGCCCTGACCGAACAGAGGAGGCGCTAGTGCAGTGACCAGGACACATACCCACATCCGGCTTCCCACCTGCAGACACGGCCAATTGTGTCTGTAGGGACGCCTGACCAAGCCGGAGGTAACACGGGGATTCGAACCGGTGAGTCCCATGTTGATAAGCAATGGAACAGACCGCTATGCTACCTGGACACCCCATGTCCCTTTAATATGATCAAACAATCATGTTTTATTGAAGTAACAAATTATCAAAATTCTGGTTGCTAAATATGCTGTTTTTAATTGGGATTTCGACATTGCCAGTTTATTAGGTGACGGCTATATGGCACACTGTGAATTCGATCATTTCTATCCTCGGGTCAACACGAAAAGGTAAATAAACAACTCTACTTGGTAAACATCGAGAACAGCCTCACAACTGAAGAGACTAAACGGCTACACTGCATATTTGTCAGAATACAGATACCCGTTTTTTTTTTGTTGCCCCGACTGATTAAAAGTTACAGTTGGCGGAGCAGAAGCGGGCTGGATCCAGCTCCAGTGTATTTTCCACTAGCAGGAGGGGAGCAGCCCCGCGCCGCTCTGTCACTTGGTTTCTGAAGAGCCCGTGACATGGCTCTCCAGGAGCGACATGATGAGCTCTGATGGTTCCTTTCTGCAGAATAGCAGTTTACCCCTCATTCACCCTTATCAGGGAGAGAACCCATCATCTTACAGTACGCCACTCAAACCGCCTCACATATTGGAGCTGACCAGTCAAGCAAACAGGGCGGTACTAATAAAAGACCATCTTGCTTCGGTTCAAATTTCCCTGATTGAATGTCAGTCAGGAATGTTTGCGTGTCAGCAGGGAGAAAGTGGGCCATCGTTTAAAGGACCACTGCCTTGCACACACATAAGGCCTTTGTTCTGGCTTTATGAGACACTGAGTAGAGTGTATGATGACCTACACTTGTCTAATGCACTGTTTGTTTTTCATGGCCACCAGCCCAACTAAATAATAGCGCTTCAATTCTAACTCAATCGCTGCCTCTTATTTTGACTCAAAATATTTGCTTTATCATATGATTTTGTTTTATTTTGCATTTTGACAGAATTCTGCTTTCGATTAAAATCTTTTCTCTCTCTCTTTTTTTTAAAGGCACATTTCGTCTCATTCTTTGTCATCCTATTGCATTCATATGTTTAATGCTATTTCATGTTAGTGTAACCGGGCATACTTCCGTTTGATGTTGCAAGACCACTGGGTACCTGGACCACATTAGGAAATAAAACTATAACAGTCCTGCCCCGCTACCTCTTCCGCGGACCGCTTGTCCCATTTTGCCCCCCGCTGGAGATTAGCTTTAGTATGTACAGTATATACAATCTGTGCATCATAAACTTTTCATGAACCCTAAACGCCGTCCCTCCCAAACAACAACAGCCCTCCTTCAAGGTCGGGGCCTTGATGAATCTGATAGTGCAGCTGGAAGAGACTGTATGCATTCTTTAAAACAATCTGCATTTCACTAACCCCCCCCGCCCCATCCCGGTATGGAATGGATCTTTCATTAGATCCTGGACAGACTCCAGCCAAAGCTTTCCTCGTAGACGCGGTTTTATGTAGGTTTCAGCAAAGGGGAGCGTTTTTGTTTTTTTTTCACTTTCCAGCTTCATTAATAGTAAATTGCCACTTTTTGCCTTCATTAAATACAATGAGGCTACAGAGTAGATTTGCAGCATGGTACTGTCAGTTTC